>NC_134397.1:37818969-38146564 GCF_050003625.1 Haematobia irritans | reverse complement strand
ATAAAAACTTGAAAGTTTTTTTGATTAATTTGGTACATTTTTGGTAAAATTATCTGCAAATGTTGGTAAATTATTTTTGGCGCTAGTGGCAACCGTGGCTGTTGTACGAAGATTCCTTCAACCGAAAGAATTATCTTCATTATGTTTATGAAATATTAAATAAATTTCATTTAAAGTACACTAATAGAAAAAATTATGTTCCATAGTCGTGAACGAACGGTGACAAAATGAAACGGAAACGTTCACAAAAAATCAAAACGGAATGTTCACAATTTCGTCCATGGGCGTTCACGATTTCATGAACGGCGTTTCGTTTTTCTTTGGCCATGAAATGTCTTAAAATAATCCTTAGACCCTATTATGGCAACTCGATGATGCAATGTGCTAAAGCGACTGTTAACGCGTATGGTGCAGAAAACACAGGTTCGAGTCACGCCAACGGAAATCTTTTTTTTTTAATTTTGTTTATAAAGTCGTCATGAACGCTGGTTGTTGTTTTGACAACGCATGGTGTCATATTATCGTTGTCAGATTGACACCGCCTGTTCTCAGTTTGACACCACCTGTGTGTTGATTCACTTTCATGAACGAATCGTTTTGAAATGAGCACGCCGTGCATGATTTTTTCTATGAGTGTACGAAAGTTCTTCAAAAACAATGACTCATTTGATTCTTTTTACGAAGAGAATTCTCTTTGAGGCTCATTTGAATTGGACACTCACCTCATTTTTGGTAACACGATCCCAATCCAGTAGCATTAACTCAAGTGACACTCCTTCCAATGTGGCACCAGTACCCTAAGGAAATTAAACAAGAAATGCATATAACATTTTAAGAAACATCAACTCTCTCATGCCTACCTCTGCGGCTGGAATATCAAAAGCAAAACTCTCATTGAATACAGGACTCAGTGTGCGTTTCTTGACATGTGTCTTCTTCTTAGCAATACGTTGACCATTGTAAAGCAAATAAATTTTCACATATGGATCAGCCAAACCGGTCACATCCATACGTGGTAAATTGCGGGCCTTCAAAAGGACCACTGTCAAACGTCCTGCAGCTGGTTGCCAACACAAAGAGATCAATAGTTCACCACGTCCTTGGGCACGTATTTTCAAACTGCGTGGTTGTATCTCCTTGCTTATGGATAAAGCTTCCTTCGAGATGTCGCCAATTTCAATACTGGACAGAGGGCAAACAACTTCACCAATAACATCATCACGTGAATAACGATCGAAACTCAAAATGACAAAGTGCAAGGACATATTCTGTAAATCGTTCATGTTCAAGCCATAAAAGGTGAAATCTTCATCATAGACAGGATTACGGGTATTGCGAACCACACGAGTCTTAACCTTATGCTGTTTGTCGGGAAGCAATTGTAGCTTCACATAAGGATCGGTGGCTGCCTGGGTTCGACCATTCATGCCGGCGGGAATATCATTGGCATTATTACTTGACGATGCGTTGGCGGCACTGTTGCCACTACTCTTGGAGGGTAGACCACGACAACGTATAATCGATACCATGAGAGCATTACGTTCGGCCAAATAACGCAATTTGAAGAAAATCGAACCCAATTTTCCATATTGTTCCATGTGCATATCTCCAGCACTGCTGGCATTACTAATCAAGGACTCTTGCATAACGGCAGCCACTTGATTGACACGAACACCACCGCCACCATTGCCTCCATTTGCTGCAACAGTGCCAGCAGGACTCTTAG
This sequence comes from Haematobia irritans, assembly GCF_050003625.1. Lineage (NCBI taxonomy): Eukaryota > Metazoa > Arthropoda > Insecta > Diptera > Muscidae > Haematobia > Haematobia irritans. Next base: position 38,144,838 of record NC_134397.1, on the reverse strand, counting down.
CCTCCATGGGTGATAGTTTTTCGCCACCATTGTATTTTGTCTGTTTTGGTTTGATTTCATCCTCTTCCATATACTTCACAGTCTGTGGTGATATTGGTGAGGTGGCATTTTGGTCCGGCATTGGTTGTAAGATACCCAATTGTTTGGTGCCCGTTGGTGATGGTGATTTCTTCAAATAATGGGGTGGTTGACCACTAGGCGAACGAACCGCAGTCGGACGTCTTGTCGGCTGGAAGGGAAATGTGGCATCATGTTGATTTTGTTTGCGATTACGAGCTCTCATCTGTCGGGCACATATACAGGCAATGGCCCAAAGGGCACCAGCCGATACGAGACCCAATATAGCAGGAAGTACTGAAATAAAAGAAAAAGCAAAAATAGTAATGAGTGAATAGTTTTTGTTTAAATTGATATAAATTAATAATTAATAAGTAGTAAAATAAATGGGTGAGAGAATACTAAGTTCAGAGAAAAAATGATCAAATGATACTTATATAACCCATTTTCCAACAAATCTAAAAAATATGTTTACTCCACATTGAAAAATATGTTTACTGCACATTGTACAACTGCAATTCAGTATTTCGAATTTCTAGTCAAAGAGTTGCTTCGTCGCAGTGCAGTCCTCTAAGGTTGACAGATCTGGCAATAATCCCTGTCTGTCCCTTCAATATTTTTCCAAACACAATGTTTCCCATGATCCACAATGCTCTTCGAGCAATAAATCTAAAGATAGTAGATGCAACATGACATTAGAGTCATATGTATATGTTGCAGTAAATGCGATGAAGTGAGGTAATATTGGTTGAAAGTTGGTTCGTGATATTAATTATATATTGCCTCCATATAAACAGATCCCCAGATTTGACTTCATTAGCGATGTCCGACCGTCCTTCCCTCGGTTGAAATCACGCTGACTTCCAAACGAAACAAGCCATTGACTTGAAATTTGGAACAAGTAGTGGTTATTGGTATAGATCACATTTTTTGCAAACAAAAATAATCTACCAAAAATCTGCCGAATTAAAAAAAACTATTATTTTGAAGTTTTTGATCAAAATTATATTTTCAAAGAAAATTTTGTCAACATTTAATTTCCAAAAAAAAAAATGTCATATTTTTTTCTGTTTTTGTTGTTGGTTTATTCGTCAATCATTATTGTTGTTGCAAGTTTCCTCTGTTGATAAAGCTACTCTTGTAGTTTAGTTTAATCAATTTCCAAAGGAAGTTTGGTCAAAATTTTATTTCTATAGGAAATTTTGTCAATATTTGATTTCCAAAGGAAATTTTGTCAAAATGTTATTTCTATAGAAAATTTTGTCAAAATGTTATTAGGTTAGGTTATGTGGCAGCCCGATGTATCAGGCTCACTTAGACTATTCAGTCCATTGTGATACCACAGTGGTGAACTTCTCTCTTATCACTGAGTGCTGCTCGATTCCATGTTAAGCTCAATGACAAGGGACCTCCTTTTTATAGCCGAGTCCGAACGGCGTTCCACATTGCAGTGAAACCACTTAGAGAAGCTTTGAAACCCTCAGAAATGTCACCAGCATTACTGAGGTGGGATAATCCACCGCTGAAATACGTTTTGGTGTTTTATTATTTCTATAGAACATTTTGTAAAATTTGTATTTTAATAAGAAATTTATTTTATTTCTACAAAAAAAATTGAAGAACCTCCTAGTTGGAGAGGAACATCAAGAATTCTACCAATCTACCAAACAGTAACCATTTATGGCAGAATTCCACCAACTGTGGCAATAGTGATTGCAAATGGGTCATATCGGACTTTTAGGTAGTAAAGTAACGAAATAAAACAACATTTTTGCGACAAAAACGTGCCATTTTCCACGTCCCAAATAACATTTTGCTTTTGAAGCATCCCAGCAAAAAAAAGCGTCGCCAAAAAAGTAATGAAAATGTTCTTTTCGGATCCGGAAGTGGCAGAAGCGATGAATTTAACATGGACTTGTCATAGGACGGAAGTCCTCCATTTCAACAGCTTTGCACTGCCTTTGCATGACTTCTATAGGTGAGATCCGAATTCAATGTTTTGGATGTAAATTAAAAAATTCTGTGATATTTTGTCAAATAAATAATTTGTATAACTTTTTATAATTTTTAATGGATTCTCACGCTTGTCGGAAACGTTTGACCTCAAATATTTTCAAAAATTCACATTTTTTTCAGATTGGATTTAGCATTTTTTTCGACACAATTTAAATGTTTTTAACTTATTTAAAACAAAACAAGTATGTTATATACGGCCGTAAGTTCGGCCAGGCTTATGTACCCTCCACCATAGATTGCGTAGAAACTTCTACTGGAGACTGTCATTCACAATCGAATTATTTGGTTTGCGGTAACACTTGCCGATGGCAAGGTATTTTAAAACTTCCTACCACCGTAATATATGCCACATAGTCCATACGTGGTATATATTAAACTAAAAAAGGCCGATTAAATACGTATATAATTAAGTTTGACAAAATTTTCTATAGAAATAAAATTTGGACAAAAGTTTCTACAGAAATAAAATTTTGACAAAAAAAAATTTTGACAACATTTTCTATAGAAGTAAAATTTGAAAAAACAATTCTATAGGAATAAAATTTTAACAAAATTTTCTATAAAAATAAAATTTTGACAAAAATTTCTATAGAAATAAAATTTTGACAAAATTTTCTATAAAAATAAAATTTTGGCTCGAGTGGCAACCATGATTATGAACCAACATGGACCAATTTTTGTGTGATTGGGGATCGGCTATATATAACTATATATCGTTATGAACCAAGAGGCTCCAGAGATCAAATCTGGGGAACGGTTTATATGGGGTCTATATATAATTATGGACCGATATGGACCAATTTTGCATGGTTGTTAGAGACCATATAACACCATGTACCAAATTTCAACCGAATCGGATGAATTTTGCTCTTCCAAGAGGTTCCGCAGGTCAAATCTGGGGATCGATTTACATGGGGGCAATTTATAATTATGGACCGATATGGACCAATTCTTGCGTGTTTGTTAAAGACCACATTCTAACACCACGTTCCAAACTTCAACCCGATAAAATGAATTTTGCTACTCCAAGATGCTCCGGAGAACAAATCTGGGGATCGGTTTCTATGGTGGCTATATATAATTATGGACCGATATGGACCAATTTTCGCATGGGTGTTTGAGGCCATCTACTAACACCATGTACCAAATTTCAGCCGGATCGGAGGAAATTTGCTTCTCTTAGAGGCTCCGCAAGCCAAATCTGGGGATCAGTTTATATGGGGGCTACATATAATTATGGACCGATGTGGACCAATTTTTGCATGGTTGTTAGAGACCATATACTAACACCATGTACCAAATATCAACCGGATCGTATGAAATTTGCTTCTCTTAGAGGCTCCGCAAGCCAAATCGGGGGATCGGTTTATATGGGGGCTATATATAATTATTGACCGATGTCGACCAATTTTTACATAGTTGTTAGAGACCATATACTAACACCATGTACCAAATTTCAGCCGGATCGGATGAAATTTCCTTCTCTTAGAGGGTCTGCCATCCAATTTGGGGGTCCGTTTATATGGGGGCTATACGTAAAAGTGGACCGATATGGCCCATTTGCAATACCATCCGACCTACATCAATAACAACTACTTGTACCAAGTTTCAAGTCAATAGCTTGTTTCGTTCGGAAGTTAGCGTGATTTCAACAGACGGACTGACGGACATGCTCAGATTGACTCTGAACTTCACCATGACCCAGAATATATATACTTTATGGGGTCTTAGAGCAATATTTCGATGTGTTACAAACGGAATGACAAAGTTAATATACCCCCATCCTATGGTGGAGGGTATAAAAAGTTAAAATTACCCATTAAAAGTATGAAAAATCCTAGTTATAAAAAATTGAATTAAAAGAACTTCCTGGGTAGTTAAAATAAAGAACATCATTGGGAGTGCATCTTCTGAAAGTGCTTTTAAAGTTGTGCCTTTGGAAAAACTTCCAAATTTTTTTGCTGGGATGTTTAGGATGATCATATTCATTCTTTGCCTGTGAGGAGGACTCTATGTATGGTATTCCTAGACGGACAGATCATATCATCTGCCATAGAGCATGTGCGCTTCCCCTCGACTGCCTGCAATACGTATATTCTTTAGGAGTTCGTGACCGCATATTTAATGGGAGCTTGGTATTTCCGGCTCACTTCGATTATTCACTCTATTGTGATACCACTTCTGACTTCTCTCTTATCAATGAAGCGGATCCACTGTGGTATCACAATGGACTGGATAGTCTAAGTGAGCCTGATATATCGGGCTGCCACATAACCTAACCTATCAATGAGTGCTGCCCGATTCTATGTTAATCTCACTGGCAACGGACTTCTTATATCCGACTACGAACGGCGATTCACATTGCGGTGAAACCACTTAGAGAAGCTTTGGAACATTTTTTAAAGGTCACCAGCATTACAGAGAGCCGATAATACTTTATCCAACCCGCCAAGAGGCCTGCAAGGTCCTTACGTTATCCAAGTCCTAACCATTTTCTCTTAGCTATACTCCAAAAATTTGTAAGTCAAAACAGCAGAAAACAAAAAAATCACAAAATTTGCTGGATCAGGAAAAGTAGTCAATGTTTGCTAAAATAGCAAAATTTATCTATTATTCCCTAAAACATGTTTTAATTTAGATAAAACAAACAAAAAAACATAATCTAAGGGTTTTATATTTGTATTTGCTCAAAAATCTGAATTTTTCTTAAATTGAGGTATAACCGCTCCCAAAATGGTTGCTAGTCACATTTAAAAGTTATTAGGATCAGAGGTTTGCAATATATAAACCAAACCTATTTTGGTTCATAAAAGTCCTTTGGTCAACATTTTAAAATTAAACTTTTACCAAGAATTGCAAAAATAACAGGTTGGCTGATAAGTACCCGGCCTGACACATAGATGGCGTCGCTAGTATTAAATGCATATTATTTTTATATAGTACCAACCTTCAAATGATTCGTGTCAAAATTTGATGTCTGTAAGTCAATTAATTTGTGAGATAGAGCGTCTTTTGTGAAGCAACTTTTGTTATTGTGAAAAAAAATGGAAAAAAAAGAATTTCGTGTTTTGATAAAATACTGTTTTCTGAAGGGAAAAAATACGGTGGAAGCAAAAACTTGGCTTGATAATGAGTTTCCGGACTCTGCCCCAGGAAAATCAACAATAATTGATTGGTATGCAAAATTCAAGCGTGGTGAAATGGGCACGGAGGACGGTGAACGCAGTGGACGCCCGAAAGAGGTGGTTACCGACGAAAACATCAAAAAAATCCACAAAATGATTTTGAATGACCGTAAAATGAAGTTGATATGGGAGCCACCGTGGTGCAATGGTTAGCATGCCCGCCTTGCATACACTAGGTTGTGGATTCGATTCCTGCTTCGACCGAACACCAAAAAGTTTTTCAGCGGTGGATTGTCCCACCTCAGTAATGCTGGTGACATTTCTGAGGGTTTCAAAGCTTCTCTAAGTGGTTTCGCTGCAATGTGGAACGCCGTTCGGACTCGGCTATAAAAAGGAGGTCCCTTGTCATTGAGCTTAACATAGAATCGGGCAGCACTCAGTGATAAGAGAGAAGTTCACCAATGTGGTATCAAAATGGACTGAATAGTCTAGGTGAGTCTGAAACATCTGGCTGCCACCTAACCTAACCTATGTTGATCGAGATAGCAGAGGCCTTAAAGATATCAAAGGAACGTGTTGGTCATATCATTCATCAATATTTGGATATGCGGAAGCTCTGTGCAAAATGGGTGGCGCGCAAAAACAACAACGTGTTGATGATTCTGAGCGGTGTTTGCCGCTGCTAACTCGTAATACACCCGAGTTTTTTCGTCGATATGCGACAATGGATGAAACATGGCTCCATCACTACACTCCTGAGTCCGACAGTCGGCTGAGTGGACAACGACCGGTGAACCGTCTCCGAAGCGTGGACAGACTCAAAAGTCCGCTGGCAAAGTAATGGCCTCTGTTTTTGGGATGCGCATGGAAAAACCATCAACAGTGACTATTATATGGCGTTATTGGAGCGTTTGAAGGTCGAAATCGCGGCAAAACGGCCCGATATGAAGAAGAAAAAAGTGTTGTTCCACCAAGACAACGCACCGTGCCACAAGTCATTGAGAACGATGGCAAAAATTCATGAATTGGGCTTCGAATTTCGTCCCCACCCACCGGATTCTCCAGATCTGGCCCCCAGCGACTTTTTCTTGTTCTCAGACCTCTAAAGGATGCTCGCAGGGAAAAAATTTGGCTGCAATGAAGAGGTGATCGCCGAAACTGAGGCCTATTTTGAGGCAAAACCGAAGGAGTACTACCAAAATGGTATCAAAAAATTGGAAGGTCGTTATAATCGATGTATCGCTCTTGAAGGGAACTATGTTGAATAATAAAAACGAATTAAAAAAAATGTATTTTTCTTTATTAGACCGGGGACTTTTCAGCCAACCTGTTATAATAGACACCGGTTGCTGTTTTTTTGCATATTTTGTTCTCTGAATGTGGTATCACCATTTCATTTTCTTTTACGTTTCCAGCAATTATATGAAGCAGATCCCGCTGTATTTTTAGTAGTAATTGATACTACAGACGAATGGCTGCCTTACGAAAAATGTAACAAATTTGAAATTTCTTTAATTAAAACATCACCATACTACAATTGGCATAAAATAAAACTATCTATTTGGCTGCGGATTTGGGGCTAATCGTAGTACACGACATCTTGTCTCAAGGTTAGCTTCATATGGCTGCGGATGCACCAACAGTATTAGGTCAGTTAGACCCTGACCGTAATGTAATGGTCCAATTTATCAAAAACATTTTTTTTTGTTACTGCTAAAACAACATAATAATGAGAATGAGATTTTTTGTAAGGCACGTATATAAATCAACATCGCATTGATAATATTTTTGACTCTAAAACAAATAGCAAACATTATAAAAAATAAGAAGAAGCAACCGAAGAAGAAGAAGCACAATAAACACAGACACAAAAAAAAACAACCCCCATCTCTCATTACTATGTCAAGTGTTTGCCAATCCAATCATCAGCCCTCATCCCGGAAAAAAAGTGTTTTTGCATAAATTGTGGAAATGGATGGAACCAAGAAAAATAGCCAACAACAAAAATAATGTATATACTCATGAACACTTTTATGAAACTTATAATAGAATTAATTAATTATTACGAAATACTAGAATAATGAAAATATTAAAAACTGGTATCTTAAATAACAAAATTATTAACAAATATTTAATATTAACTAATAATTTTACAATACTTACTTGTTGTCATAGCGCTGATATCAGGATTATTGGTATATTCGTCTCCCATTTTTAGTAATTTTGTTTTAGAAATATTTAAATTTCCTTGTAGTCTTTCTCAATTATTTTACAAATATGAAAATCTCAATGGAAAATCTATTTTAGTAATAAAAAAATACACAAAGAATAAAAATTTATAATTTTATTTTCCTCTATACGCAAAACACAGTTGTCGTTTGTGAGGTAGTCTATCACTTGCGTCGTTTTGCAATAAAAGCTTTTATTTTCGAAAATTATAGAAGAATATGGAGGCGATAATAAAATCAACCAAAAACAACTTCACTTAACGAAATAACATTTTTGTGTGATGCCTAAAAGTATACTATACTTTTTTCAGTTACTCTTACACAATCCCATATGAGAAAAACAATAATAATAGCGGTAACACAAAAGCTTTTGCTATAGCTCTTTCTTTCGCACACACATATAGTATATTCACCATTCTTGGTGGTGAATTAAAATACTCATTTTATACACATTTACAGCACACTCGCGATATCAAATGACTTTGAAAGGATTTTACTTCGATATTCTTCATCCCTCTAATTCGTTATGCTTCTTCTTCTATTTCATCGACTACGTTCTATGGTTTGTTATTGTTTTGTTAACGTTTACTAATAGCGAGAACTCTTACTGTGTTGGGCAAAACTGAAACATCATTCTATAAAATCTGTTAGAGAATATAAGAATAGTTAACAAATTTCCTCAAAATATCGAAATATAATTTCATAAATAGGAATATTTAAACCTTTCGCCTATAGACAATTGATTCAGTTCATTGAACATTATATCCACTTCACTGGGCAAATAATTCTTTCGCATGAGTAACTGGCTAACTGAAATTTTCGTCGGATTTTTATACCCTAAACCACATAAGTTTGATCGGCCAAAAAATGTGCCTACCAGAAATATTGATTTTAGACCCCATAAAATATATACCGATCGACTCAGAATCACCTCCTGAGTCGATCTAGCGCTTGGTGTCCGTCCGTCCGTCTGTCCATGTATTTGTTGTTCACAGGATTGCGGTCGCAATTATTAACCGATTTGGATGAAATTTGGTACAGGGTGCTTTTTGGGCACAAGGACGAACGCTATTGAATTTGGAAGAAATCGGATCAAATTTAGATATGCTCCCATATATATGTATGTTGACTAAGTAACAGCGTTATAATCAATTGACTGTACGGTCGATGACTCACTTTTTCATAAAGCATAAATGCAAGTTGAAACGTTTATGTCAGTTTTTATACCCTAAACCACATAGTGGTCAGGGTATAATAAGTTTGATCGGCCAAAAAATGTGCCTACCAGAAATATTAATTTTAGACCCCATAAAATATATACCGATCGACTCAGAATCACCTCCTGAGTCGATCTAGCGCATGGTGTCCGTCCGTCCGTCCTTCCGTCTGTCCATGTATTTGTTGTTCACAGGATACCGGTCGCAATTATTAACCGATTTGGATGAAATTTGGTGCAGGGTGTTTTTTGGGCACAAGGACGAACGCTATTGAATTTGGAAGAAATCGGATCAAATTTAGATATAGCTCCCATATATATGTATCACCCGATTTCGACAAATGGAGTCACGTTGAGCTTTTTTACAAACCGATCGTCATCAAATTTTGCGCATAGTAAACTTTTTCATCACCCTTTAAGTCTGCAAAACTTCATCGAAATCGGTTCAGATTTAGAATATAGCTCCCATATATATGTATCGCCCGATTTTCCCATATTTGGTCATAAAAACCTTATTTATTAAGCGATGTTACTCAAACTTGGCTTACTCTAATCTTTTATGGTACTGACTATATGTGCTAAAAATAATCGAAATCGATTCAGATTTAGATATAGCTCCCATATATATGTATCGCCCGATTTTGCCAAATTAGGTCATAAAACCCTTATTTATCAACCAATCTTACTCAAATTTGGCTAAATGTAATATTCTATAGCACTTACTATAAGTGCCAAAAATCATCGAAATCGGTTCAGATTTAGATATAACTCTCATATATATGTATAGCCCGATTTTCCCATATTTGGTCATAAAAACCTTATTTATTAAGCGATCTTACTCAAACTTGGCTTACTCTAATCTTTTATGGTACTGACAATATGTGCTAAAAATAATCGAAATCGGTTCAGATTTAGATATAGCTCCCATATATATGTATCGCCCGATTTTGCCAAATTAGGTCATAAAACCCTTATTTATCAACCGATCTTACTCAAAGTTGGCTAGATCCAGTCCTCTATAGTACTAACTATATGTGCAAAATTTCATCGAAATCGGTTCAGATTTAGATATAGCTCCCATATATGTGTATCGCCCGATTTTCCCATATTTAGTCATAAAAACCTTATTTATTAAGCGATCTTACTCAAATTTGGCTAAATGTAATCTTCTATAGCACTTACAGTATGTGCAAAATTTCATCGAAATCGGTTCAGATTTAGATATCACTCTCATATATAGGTATAGCCCGATTTTCCCAAATTTGGCCGTAGAACCCTTATTTATTAACCGATCTTACTCAAAGTTGACTAGATCCAGTCCTCTATAGTACTAACTATATGTGCAAAATTTCATCGAAATCGGTTCAGATTTAGATATAGCTCCCATATATGTATCGCCCGATTTTGAAAAATTCGCCCCTAATAACCTTATGTTTGACCATACAGGCCTCATTTCTTAACTGATCTTACTCAAATCTTGCACAAGATAACCTTTTGTGGTATTAATCAAACCCGCAAAATATTATGTAAATTGGTTCAGATTTAGATATAGCTTCCATATATATGCATCCCTCGATTTTTCCAAATTTTGATGTACTAGCCAATCGTATTTATACGTACTTGTAGCTCTTACATACGAATATTGCTCGATTTTTACAAATTTGGATTTATTACCCACACTAATTGAACGATTTTCTCTTTTTTTTTTTTAATAATTAATAATGGGCTCAATATTAGTGGCATACTAACTCCGTAGATGCAATATCAACTACAGCCAGTGTTGCTAGAAGTAGGGGAAATTCCCTATATGTAGGGGTTTTCTTATATTTAGCGTCTACGTCCCTAGGGCCACAATGTAGGGACATTTTCACTCAACACAATTTGTAATAATTTTTACATTTTGGTGGCCTTAGAGGAGGAAATTAGAAGCTAGCAAGGCTTGATCTTTAACAATATGTGGTAACAACAATTACCACTCGTAGCAAAAAAAAAAATCTAACAAAATTTGAAGATTACCACAAATCTACCAAACAAATATTTCTATAGAAATTTTTGTCAAAACTTTATTCCTGTAGAAAATTTTGTCAATATTTTATTTCTATAGAAAATTTTGTAAAAATTGTATTTCTATAGCAATTTGTTTCAAAATATTATGTCTATAAAAAAGTTTCTCAAAATTTTATTTCTATGGATTTTTTTCTCAAAATTGTATTTCTATAGAATTTATTGTCAAAATTTTATTTCTACAGAAAAATTTCTCACAAAAATTTGTTTATAGAAACTTTTTCCAAAATTTTATTATTTTGGGTAGAAATCTACCAACTGTGGCAACCGTGGTGGTAATAAAAATTTATTTTCTAGGTTATATACGTTGCATTTTCATGTTTTAAGATAATAAAGTACTTACAACCATTTTTGTTTTGTAAAATTTGTTTAAATTTAACGAAAAATATTGTAGGGAAAATTGTTTGGGAATGTATGGGAAAGTAGGGAACTTTTTTTTGTCCTTGTAGGGTAAACCGAACATTTTTTTATGGCAGCTATATCTAAATCTGAACTGATTTTTCCAAAATCAATAGGGATCGTCTTTGAGCCGAAACAGGACCCTATACCAAATTTTAGGACAATCGGACTAAAACTGCGAGCTGTACTTTGCACACAAAAATACATCAACAGACAGACAGACAGACAGACAGACAGACAGACAGACAGACGGACATCGCTAAATCGACTCAGAATTTAATTCTAAGCCGATCCGTATACTAAAAGGTTGGTCTATGATTACTCCTTCTTGGCGTTACATACAAATGCACAAACTTATTATACCCTGTACCACAGTAGTGGTGAAGGGTATAAATATGGGAAACATTTAAATCTGAAGCAATTTTAAGGAAACTTCGCAAAAGTTTATTTATGCTTTATCGCTCGATATATATGTATTAGAAGTTTAGGAGAATTAGAGTCATTTTTTACAATTTTTCGACTAAGTAGTGGCGAGTTAACAAGGAAAATGTTGGTATTTTGACCATTTTTGTCGAAATCAGAAAAACATATATATGGGAGCTATATCTAAATCTGAACCGATTTCAATCAAATTTGACACACATGACTACATTACTAGTTGTACTCCTAGTGCAAAATTTCAACCAAATTGGGCCAAAACTGTGGCTTCTAGGGCCATATAAGTCCATATCGAGCGAAAATTATATATGGAAGCTATATCTAAATCTGAACCGATTTCAATCAAATTTGGCACACATGACTATACTACCAATTGTACTCCTTGTGTAAAATTTCAACCAAATTGGGCCAAAAACTCTGGCTTCTGGGGCCATATAAGTCCATATCGGGCGAAAATTATATATGGAAGCTATATCTAAATCTGAACCGATTTCAATTGTACTCCAATTGTACTCCTTGTGCAAAATTTCAAGCTAAACGGGATAAAACTCTGGCTTCTGGGGCCATGTAAATCCATATCGGGCGAAATAAATACATGGGAGCTATATCTAAATCTGAACCGATTTCAATCAATTTTTGCACACTTGACTATACGACTATGTGTTATGTTTGTACAAAATTTCAAGCAAATCGGTATAGAACTCTGGCTGCTGGGTCCATATTAGTGCATATCGGGCGAAAGATATATATGGGAGCTATATGTAAATCTGAACCGATTTCTTCCAAAATCAATAGGGTTCTATTCTGACCCAAATTAGGAACATGTGCCAAATTTGAAGGCGATTGGACTTAAATTTCGACCTAGACTTTGATCACCAAAATGTGTTCACAGACAGATGGACGGACGGACAGAAGGACAGACGGACATGGTTATATCGACTCAGGGACCCACCCTGAGCATTATTGTCAAAGACACCATGTGTCTATCTCGTCTCCTTCTGGGTGTTACAAATATATGCACTAACTTATAATGCCCTGTTCCACAGTGTGGCGCAGGGTATAAAAAAAAATCTACAAAATGTTTCAAACTGTAGTATATTTCATTTATATACGCTGAAAGGAGGGACTTTTTCGTGGATGGCAACGAAATTTCTCACAGTCCAAAAAAATGTTCCTTTTTTAAGTATGTAGTAGAGAAGCTTTGAAATACACTTTCTGGGGTTTGGTCGAAACTGGGTTTGAACGCACGAGTCCGTATAAGCAAGACTGACATGATAACTATTACACCACAGTGGCTTGGAAGTTAGTCCATATGGAGCCTATGAGACAATAAAGGCAGAATATATATAAGCCAATTTAGTTTTGGTCGGTTTATATAGAGGAGTAATTATGAAACGATATGATATCAATTTTCGGCATGATTATTAGATGGCCAGTTTTCAACAGGATCATATCAAATTTGCTCATCCAAGATTCTTGAGTATTTTCATGTGGAGATTGGTTTATATGTAATTACTATGGATTAATTTTTCCATGATTACAGAAAGCATATACTGACATTACGTCCGAATTTCAAACGGATCGGATAAAATTTGCTTTTCCAGAAAGCTCCGGAAGTCAAATTAGGTTAGGTTAGGTTAGGTGGCAGCCCGATGTATCAGGCTCACTTAGACTATTCAGTCCATTGTGATACCACATTGGTGAACTTCTCTCTTATCACTGAGTGCTGTCCGATTCCATGTTAAGCTCAATGACAAGGGACCTCCTTTTTATAGCCGAGTCCGGACTGCGTTCCACATTGCAGTGAAACCACTTAGAGAAGTTTTGAAACTCTCAGAAATGTCACCAGTATTACTGAGGTGGGATAATCCACCGCTGAAAAACTTTTTGGTGTTCGGTCGAAGCAGGAATCGAACCCACGACCTTGTTTATGCAAGACGGGCATGCTAACCATTGCACCGCGGTGGTACATATATAATTATGGACCAAAGTTGCGTGGTTATGAGAAGGCATATACTACCTTCACGCATCAACCGGATGAAATTTGATCTTTCAAGAGCCACCGGAAATCAAGTCTGGGGTCCGATATGTTCTATTTGCACTAGCACCCAACGTACGTCAATAGGACATCGCCAGATAGACTCTGAATGTCACCACAACCCAGAATATATATACTTTATAGGTTCTAAGTCCAATATTTCCATGTGTTACAAAATGAATATAACCCCCATTTTATGGTGGAAGCTATGAAAACGTCTCCACTTCACATTCAAACAATATCGTAATTCAACCAACTTATTTGCCTCTTTCGGCTCCGTGTGACTTCTGACCATTCCCAAAACTCAAGAGACAACTCATGGGAATAGGTTTCGAGTCTATTGAGGAGTCAAAAGAAAGAAAACCAGATAAGGCGATTGCTATATTTTATCAGGGGATTGCTCTAAATATTTAAATGTACTCAAAAATCCTATAATATCTTATAATAATTCTACTAGTGCTACTTATCAGTTATCCCAATTACTTATCATTTATCCCAATTAGCCTGCCCTTTTATATATCTTATTATAATGTCTTTATCACATTTACTCTGTCTTAGGTAGAATGATGGGCAGCGTGTCCCCACAACTTCAACTATGCTACAATTTGTTCCCTTTTGCCATTTTTTTTCAACATATTCATATTTTGTAATTTTTATATAATTTCTTTCTACTCGAGTTTAGGAATTTTCAAAGTTTTACTGTTTTGCACAACACTGTAAGAGTTTTGCATTGGACATTCGTAATATTTGTTATTGGCATGAGTTGGATATCCTTTAAGATTTCAATTTGTATTTGCAATACTTTATTCCTAGTTTTCCTCTTCTCTCTCTCTCTTCTCATTTTTGTTCTGCTATTTCGTTTTTGTTGGTTAACACTTTGTGTTGTTGTCCTCGTATGCGTCAAGTATGAATCATTCATTCTTGGAGGCTTTCGGTTTCCCACCCTCTAGCCAGCTACTTTCTCACTCTCTGCCTCTCTCTCTTGAGGAGGATTTTCTAACGATGATTAATACAAAAAAATTTTCCTTTTCTCATGGGACTTTTTTTATGGCCTTTTTGTCCACAATTGTCACAAATTCAAGTTCATTGAAAAACTATTCGCTTTTTTTCGTTTAACGGTTACACAAATACAAAAACAAATTTTTTCATTTTATTATACAGCCATTTGATTGCTGCCCACGTAGAAAATATCCCGAATTTTCTTTTAATAAAATTGCTCGTTTTTATGAAATATTCACATATGTGTCGTAGGTTTTTTTTCTGGCAAGGATTTTTCTTCTCAACTTTTTCTACAACTTCTACGCAGTTTTCAATTTAAATAATTTTTTTGATTTTTCTTACAATTTTAATTACTTTTTATTTTTACATTATATTTTTATGAAGATTTATATAAAATCTTTATAATTTAGAATAAACTGTGTTTTTTTGCACAATATTTTTTTCTGAAAAGACTTTTTCTTTATCAGTATGTATTTTTTTTTTCTGGTTATCACTTCACTTTTTCTTTAGCTTTTATGTTGAATAGCACTCCGCTGCGTTGGTTTACGATAAATGTGAATGTCTCGAAATAGTTTTTTACTCTCTGCCCGTAGATTAGCTAAAATGCTTTTGATGGTGGTTGTTGAAGTTATATGCTTAAAATTGTTATAGTCACCACCAATAGGCGGTCGTTATTACGCAGGCGCTGATACGTCCACATAAAGTAATCGCGTTACGTTACGTACACTAACTATGTAATAGAGACGTTGGCATATATTTATTTCACCCTTGAACATAACGGTATTGTGAATGACAACGTTATTTGTAGTAAGATTGGTATTTAGAACCAACTCTGTGTTTTCCTACACAATCATTAACGGTAAATAAATTATAACAACAACAAAATACAATAAAAACATGTGAATTGCTAACCAATGACGCAGTTTGTAAAACAAGTAAGGAAAGTCTAAAGTCGGGCGGGGCCGACTATATTATATCCTGCACCACTTTGTAGATCTAAATTTTCGATACCATATCACATCCGTCAAATGTGTTGGGTGCTGTATATAAAGGTTTGTCCCAAATACATACATTTAAATATCACTTGATTTGGACAGAATTTGATAGACTTTTACAAAATCTATAGACTCAAAATTTAAGTTGGCTAATACACTAGGGTGGAACACAATTTTAGTAAAAAAATATGGGAAACATTGAAATCTGAAGCAATTTTAAGGAAACTTCGCATAAGTTTATTTATGATTTATCGCCCGATATATATGTATTAGAAGTTTAGAGTAATTTTTACAACTTTTCGACTAAGTAGTGGCAATTTAGCAAGGAAAATTTTGGTATTTTGACCATTTTTGTCGAAATCAGAAAAACATATATATGGGAGCTATATCTAAATCTGAACCGATGTCAACCAAATTTGGCATGCATAGCTACAATGCTAATTCTACTCCCTGTGCAAAATTTCAACTAAATCGGAGTTAAAAATTGGCCTCTTTGGTCGGGCGAAATCTATATATGGGAGATATATCCAAAACTGAACCGATTTCAACCAAATTTGGCACGCATAGTAACAATGCTATTTCTGTACCCTATGCAAAATTTCAACTAAATCGGAGCAAAAAATTGGCCTCTGTGAGCAAATGAGTGTAAATCGGGCGAAAGCTTTATATGGGAGCTATATCTAAATCTGAACCGATTTGGCTGATATTTTGCAAGTTTTTCGAGACTCATAAAATATTCGGATGTACGGAATTTGAGGAAGATTGATATACACGCCAATTATGACCAGATCGGTGAAAAATATACATGGCAGCTATATCTAAATCTGAACCGATTTTTTCCAAAATCAATAGGGATCGTCTTTGGGCCGAAACAGGATCCTATACCACATTTTAGGACAATCGGACTAAAACTGCGAGCTGTACTTTGCACACAGACGGACAGACAGACGGACATCGTTAAATCGACTCAGAATTTATTCTAAGCCGATCCGTATACTAAAAGGTTGGTCTATGATTACTCCTTCTTGGCGTTACATACAAATGCACAAACTTATTATACCCTGTACCACAGTAGTGGTGAAGGGTATAATTATACCGTGATAGAGGTGACTATGTCAATTGAAATTTATTGAAAATTCCGGAAAAAAAGAATTTCCTACGTTTACAGAATTTATTGTACAATCAATCATAAAATCTTGGTATCTTTCAATTGAAATGATATCTTTCACTGAAATGGCTTTTCACCGACGCCGTTGACTATCATATCGGTTCATCTCAAAATATATTTATTTAATTTATAATTATAATTCTAAAATTATGGATAGAGGAGATTAAGGAACTCGGTTAATTGAGTCGTTGAAAAGCATTCACATTTGTAATCTTTTGAAACATGTCTTTGGTCTTTTCGGATGAATTTTGCTCCTCCAAGAGGCTCCGAAGATCAAATCAGGGGATCGATTTATATGAGGGCTATAATAATTATGGACTAATTTGTTCATGGATATTAGAGACTATATACTTACACCACGCACAAAATTTCAACCAGATCGGATGAACTTTGCTCCTCCAAGCGGCTCCGAAGATCAAATCTGGGGATCGGTTTATACGGGGGCTATATGTAATTATGGACCGATATGGATAAATTTTTGCTTGGTTGTCAGATACCACATACTAACATCACGTACCAAATTTCAACCGGATCGGATGAATTTTGCTTCTCCAATAGGCTCCGGAGGTCAAATCTGGGGATCGGTTTATATGGGATCCGATATGGCCCATTTGCAATACCATCCGACCTACATCAATAACAACTACTTAGGTTGGCTGATAAGTCCCCGGTCTGACACATAGATGGCGTCGCTAGTATTAAATGCATATTATTTTTATATAGTACCAACCTTCAAATGATTCGTGTCAAAATTTGACGTCTGTAAGTCAATTAATTTGTGAGATAGAGCGTCTTTTGTGAAGCAACTTTTGTTATTATGAAAAAAATGGAAAAAAAGGAATTTCGTGTTTTGATAAAATACTGTTTTCTGAAGGGAAAAAATACGGTGGAAGCAAAAACTTGGCTTGATAATGAGTTTCCGGACTCTGCCCCAGGGAAATCAACAATAATTGATTGGTATGCAAAATTCAAGCGTGGTGAAATGAGCACGGAGCACGCAGTGGACGCCCGAAAGAGGTGGTTACCGACGAAAACATCAAAAAAATCCACAAAGTGATTTCGAATGACCGTAAAATGAAGTTGGTCGAGATAGCAGAGGCCTTAAAGATATCAAAGGAACGTATTGGTCATATCATTCATCAATATTTGGATATGCGGAAGCTCTGTGCAAAATGAGTGCTGCGCGAGCTCACATTTGACCAAAAACAACAACGTGTTGATGATTCTGAGCGGTGTTTGCAGCTGTTAACTCGTAATACACCCAAGTTTTTCCGTCGATATATGACAATGGATGAAACATGGCTCCATCACTACACTCCTGAGTCCTATCGACAGTCGGCTGAGTGGACAGCGACCGGTGAACCGTCTCCGAAGCGTGGAAAGACTCATAAGTCCGCTTGCAAAGTAATTGCCTCTGTTTTTTGGGATGCGCATGGAAAAATTTTTATCGATTATCTTGAGAAGAGAAAAACCATCAACAGTGACTATTATATGGCGTTATTGGAGCGTTTGAAGGTCGAAATCGCGGCAAAACGTCCCCATATGAAGAAGAAAAAAGTGTTGTTCGACCAAGACAACGCACCGTGCCACAAGTCATTGAGAACGATGGCAAAAATTCATGAATTGGGCTTCGAATTGCTTCCCCAACCACCGTATTCTCCAGATCTCGCCCCAGCGACTTTTTCTTGTTCTCAGACCTCAAAAGGATGCTCACAGGGAAAAAAAATTGGCTGCAATGAAGAGGTGATCGTCGAAACTGAGGCCTATTTTGAGGCAAAACCGAAGAAGAACTACCAAAATGGTATCAAACAATTGGTATCAAACAAGCGATATAATCGTTGTATCGCTCTTGAAGGGAACTATGTTGAATAATAAAAACGAATTTTGACAAAAAAAAAATGTGTTTTTCTTTGTTACATCGGGGACTTATCAGCCAACCTGTAATGCCAAGTTTCAAGTCGATAGCTTGTTTCAACAGACGGACGGACGTGGCTATATTGACTCAGCATGACAACCCTCGTTTTATGATATTTTAATATTAAGCCTCAAATGTTTACTTTTCTCATAACAATAACACATTATTCATTTCATTAGATTTAACAGAGCCTTGTTTTGACATAAACAACTTAAGTTACTTCCACTCTCAACTAAGTTAGTAACTGTTACCTATAGATCTGGCAACATCATCATGTAAACGATAAAACAAAACTGCATACGATTTTGCTTTCGTTTTAACGGTCTTACGAACCATCTTCGTCAATAACGTAGATGTTGCTGCTAATGCTGTTTGTTGGTCCGATGCTATTGCTTGCTGGTCGTAAACGAAGTTGCTGTTGGTAAACCACTACCAAGAAGGAGAAGAAGAAACAAAAAAGAATTTAAAAGTTAAGAGCAAACGGTGCAAGCAATTAGTCGTGTACGGTATGTTCATAGGCTTGGATAACTTGGTCGGATAAAAACAAACAAAAGTTGACGGCATAAGGTAGTGGTACATTTCTTTTGTAGACCGTAAACTGCATTACATTACTGACACTTGAAATATTGTTAACGGATTAAATAAAGTGAAATAAAAAGTGAAGTGCTAAATTTTTTACAACATAAAAAAATTCTAGTTTTTTATGCTATGAAAAAATTATATCAACCATTAATTTTGTAAAATAAAACAATAACAAAATTACAAAAAAAAATCGACAAAATTCGAAAAATTAAATCTATTTAATAATCGAAAACTCAAACTTAAAGGAAACAAAAAAAAAAATACAAAAAATTTAAAAAAAAATCAAAGTAAGTTTTTATATTTTCTATAGAATTTAAATTATAAATCTAAAAAACATCGATTAAAACAATTCTTTAAAATAAATCTTAAATGGAAATAGGATTGTAGATACCATATCTCGCGAATTTTATAATATTTTAAAATCAATAATCTTCATCAGGATTTATAATATTTTTGCCGAATTAAAGGATAAACGCTAAAAATAAATCAAAATTTGAAATTTGTTTTAATTCTACTTTCATCATATCAATTAAAATTTAGTCATACATTTAAAATACATTTTAAATGTAAATTAAAATTTAAATATTAAACTAAAAAGAAATCGAAAAATGCTATAGATTAATTAGAACTGGAATTTCAGTATTAATTAAATTAAAGTTTAAAATTTAATTTTATATTAAAATTCTAACTTTCAATCAAAATTTAATTAAATTATTGTTTGTTTTCACTATAAATTTAAGATTTCATTAAAATTAAAATTTAATTAATTCAATTAAATTTTAATAAATTAAACTAAAAGAAATCAAAAAAATATATCGCAGATAAATATTCAATTAATTAAAAATTTAAATTTAATTTTACATTAAAATTTAATTTAATTAATTCATTTTAATGTTAACTTAATTTTTGAGGAAACCATCAAATTAAAAAAAATTTAATTATTAATTAAAATTTAATTAATTGTAATTAATTCAATTAAATTTTAATATATTAAACTTAAAAGAAATCAAACACATCTTACAGATAAAGAAATCTAATTAAACTTCATTATATAATTAATTGAAATATATTCAATTAATTAAAAATTTTAAATTTAATTTTCAATTAAAATTTAATTTAATTAATTCATTTAAATGTTAACTTAATTTTTGAAGAAACCATTAAATTAAAAAAAATTAAAATATTGCTAAAAATAAAATCAAATTAGAATTAAAAAACCCATCAAATTTAACTTGCAATAAAAATATTTTATTAATTTAAAAATTAATATTTAATTTGAAATTAAAATGAATATTATTTCATTAATTTAAATCATTAAATTTAAAAAACATAAAATATTGCTAAAAATAAAATCAAATTAGAATTAAAAAAACCATCAAATTTAACTTGCAATAAAAATATTTTATTAATTTAAAAATTAATATTTAATTTGAAATTAAAATTAAATTTATTTAATTCATTTAAATTTTAACTTTTAAGGAAACCATTAAATTTAAAAAAAAATTAAATATTGCTAAAAATAAAACCAAATTAGAATTTAAAAAAACGATTAAATTTAACTTGCAATAAAAACATTTTATTAATTTAAAAATTAATATTTAATTTGAAATTAAAATTAAAATTATTTAATTCATTTAAATTTTAACTTTTAAGGAAACCATTAAATTTAAAAAAAATTAAATATTTCTAAAAATAAAATCAAATTAGAATTAAAAGAACCATCAAATTTAACTTGTAATAAAAATATTTTATTAATTTAAAAATTAATATTAAATTTGAAATTAAAATGAAATTTATTTAATTCATTGAAATTTTAACTTTTAAGGAAACCATTAAATTAAAAACAAAAATTAAAATATTGCCAAAACTAAAATCGAATTATAATTAAAAAAAACATCAAATTAAATTTGCAATAAAAATATTTAATTAAGTAAAACATAATATTTAATTTGAAATTAAAATCAAATTTATTTAATTCATTTAAATTTTAACTTTTGAGGACACCATTAAATTTAAAACAGAAATCTACATTGCTAAAAATAAAATCAATTTAGTACTAGAACAAATCAATTAAATAAAAATCAAATCAAATTTTCAATATTTAATTTTATATTTTAATTTTAATTTAATTTTAAATCAATTACAATTATTTTCAATTTAATAATATTAAATAACAATTGTTAACATGTTGTTTGTAGTTGAATCCCAATTGAAATGACTCCAGACAATTTTGTTTTTGCCCCATAATATAAACATTTATCTTACACCCCAAACAACGTTAACTTCTTAATGACCATGACCATATGTTGGTTAAAATAATTTATCATATTGAGTAACATAAGTACATGCAATGGCAAATTGGTTTTTCCTCTCGTCTTAACTCCTAAGATTTCCACGAATATGTGTATACACCGCTCTATTCAAGTTTTATTAATATGACACCGAAATGCATGACTAAATAACTTAGACAGAATAAAATGAAAAATATCATAAACTATTTTTCATAATTAATAATTATCTATCATGTAAAATATTTCTAAGCAATATGAGAAGTAAAACTTTTTTATGAATGTTGATTAGTACAAAAATCTTAAAATGTCAAATTCATTTCTGATGAATTTGACATTTATAGTTTGAAAAAAGTCATTTTAAAAAGGAAAAAGTTTTAAATATTTTAAATTTTTGGAGGATTTGAAATCAATTAGAAAATTAGATGGTATTGATATTGAATATTTTTGGAGTATTTGATTTCAATTAGAAAATGAGATGGTATTGATATTGAATATTGAAAGATTATGCAGCCTCATTATTAGGACACGCAATTTGCATACTCTTAAGGACACATTTCTTTAAAATAAAGAAATTTTAATTAAAGGAATGTTCATGATCTTAGCTTTAATTTTTTATTAAATTTAGAACCAAATATTTAAAATTTGCATCTCTCCGTTAAAATCGTATGACATATATTCCTCAAAGTAAAGAAGCCTTTTTTATTTAAAGAAATAATGACTTAATTAAATGAGATCTCGAATTCTTAGATTAAATATAAAAAAGTTTCAAATACAGGCTAAAATTTATTTTGAGATCTTTCCATTTTGGTTTATTTGTTTACTTCTTTTAATAAGGAAAATATTTTTTTATTTGAATTTTTGTATGCTGCCAGTGATTTTTTTAAATGTAGTAACAACTACAGCCACACTGGAAAAAGGTATTGACCTAATAGAAAAATTATGCAAGCTAAATTTTAGAACACAAAATTACAAGACAAATTAATTTATAGTAAATAATTTGTATCTAATTATACAATTATTTTTCGAGCTTTATGGACAGAGGAAATTTCCCATATTTTTTCTCCATAAGGAGTTAGCATAAAAGGCCCAAAATTGAGTTATCTCTCCCAGCCAGATCTATACCAAAGGCTGTGGAAAGGTTCATTCGCCCGAACCGAAACATGTACAGTACAGGCATGTATAGATTTATTTCTGGCATTTTCTTTTCAATGGTTCTATTAACCATGTTCCTTAATCTATATCTGTCCATAAAGCTCGAAAAATAATTGTATAATTAGATATAATGCATTTGGACGTCAATTGCCTGTTTCGGTATCAGGCTAACATGAAATATAGTAAATAATTTTTTTGTTCAAATTAATTGTTCTATAATTTAATTATTCTACATATTATTGTACTTTTCATAAGTGCTTATTGGACATTAAGAAGAAGGAATTAATATTTTTACACAAGGCTGGCTATACATAGCTTATTTCCATAGCCTTCAGTATAGATCTGGCGGGAGGAGTCTATTCATTTTGGGTCTTATATGCTAACATCTTATAGAAATTATCATTTTCATAAAATTTTTATATTAAATTTAAATTAAAAGTAAGTTTATAATCGTTGCTTTAAAATGTTTTCACTCAAAATTTATGATATTCGTCATAGAAATTTTGTCCCTCCTTTTCGTCGCATATCTTTGCGGTAAGGCAAATTGCCTTTAAGGTAGGTTAGGTTAGATGGCCGCCCGATGTATCAGGCTCACTTAGACTATTCAGTCCATTGTGATACCACATTGGTGAACTTCTCTCTTATCACTGAGTGCTGCCCGATTCCATGTTAAAGGACCTCCTTTTTATAGCCGAGTCCGAACGGCGTTCCATATTGCAGTGAGACCACTTAGAGAAGCTTTGAAACCCTCAGAAATGTCACCAGCATTACTGAGGTGGGATAATCCACAGCTGAAAAACTTTTTGGTGCCCTTAAGGTAAAGAAAAATATCGTTAATTTAAAGAAATAAAAATTGAATTGAGTGAATGCTTGGATTAAATATAAAAAGTATAGCACATACCAAGTTAAAGTCAATCAGGGATGGAAAATAATTTTTTTTTCACGGTTGCCACGAAATAAAATATTGACAAAATTTTCTATAATTTTATGAAAATTTTATTCATAAAATTTTCTATAGATATAAAATTATGACAAAAAATTCCATAGAAATAAAATTTTGACAAAATTTTCTATAGAAATAAAATTTTGAAACAATTTTCTATTGTAATAAATTTTTACAAAATTTTATATAGAAATAAAATTTTTACAAAATTTTCTATAGAAATAAAATTTTGATAAAATTTTCTATTGAATTAAAATTTTGACAAAATTTTATATGGAAATAAAATGTTGACAAAATTTTCTATAGAAATAAAATTTTGACAAAAGTTACTACAGAAATAAAATTTTGACAAAATTTTATATAGATATACAATTTGGACAAAATTTTCCACCGAAATAAAATTTTGACAAACTTTTCTATAGAAATAAAATTTTGAAAAAATTTTCTATAGAAATAAAATTTTGACAAAATTTTCTATAGAAATAAAATTTTAACAAAATTTTATACCGAAATAAAATTTTGAAAAATATTTTACCGAAATAAAATTTTGACAAAATTTTCCACCGAAATAAAATTTTCTAAAGAAATAAAATTTTGACAAAATTTTCTATACAAATAAAATTTTGATTAAATTTTCTATACAAATAAAATGTTGATTAAATTTTCTATAGAAATTAAATTTTGATAAAATTTTCTATACAAATAAAATTTTGATTAAATTTGCTATAGAAATAAAATGTTGACAAAATTTTCTACAGAAATAATGTTTTGATAAAATTTTCTATAGAAATAAAATTTTGCAAAAATTCTCTATAGAAATAAAATTTTGACAAAATTTTCAATAGAAATAACATTTTGACAACATTTTTTATAGATATAAAATTTTGACAAAAGTTTCCACCGAAATAAAATTTTCTAAAGAAATAAAATTTTAACAATATTTTCTATAGAAATAAAATGTTGACAAAATTTTCTATAGAAATAAAATTTTGACAAACTTTTCTATAGAAATAAAATTTTAACAAAATTTTATACCGAAATAAAATTTTGAAAAATATTTTACCGAAATAAAATTTTGACAAAATTTTCCACCGAAATAAAATCTTCTAAAGAAATAAAATTTTAACAATATTTTCTATAGAAATAAAATGTTGACAAAATTTTCTATAGAAATAAAATTTTGACAAACTTTTCTATAGAAATAAAATTTTGACAAAATTTTCAATAGAAATAACATTTTGACAACATTTTTTATAGATATAAAATTTTGACAAAAGTTTCCACCGAAATAAAACTTTGACAAAATTTTATATAGAAATAAAATTTTGACAAAATTTTCCACCGAAATAAAACTTTGACAAAATTTCCTATAGAAATAAAATTTTGACAAAACAAAAGTAAAATTTTGACAAAATGTTTTACCGAAATAAAATTTTGACAACATTTTTTATAGAAATAAAATGATAACAAATTTTTGTATAGAAATAAAATTTTGACAAAATTTTCCACCGAAATAAAATTTTGACAACATTTTTTATAGAAATAAAATTATGATAAAATTTTCTATAGATATAAAATCTTGAAAAAAAGATTCCATAGAAATTAAATTTTGACAAAATTTTCTATAGAAATAAAATGTTGACAAAATTTTCCACCGAAATAAAACTTTGACAAAATTTTATATAGAAAAAAATTTTGACAAAATTTTCCACCGAAATAAAACTTTGACAAAATTTCCTATAGAAATAAAATTTTGACAAAACAAAAGTAAAATTTTGACAAAATGTTTCACCGAAATAAAATTTTGACAACATTTTTTATAGAAATAAAATGATAACAAATTTTTGTATAGAAATAAAATTTTGACTAAATTTTCCACCGAAATAAAATTTTGACAACATTTTTTATAGAAATAAAATTATGATAAAATTGTCTATAGAAATAAAATTTTGACAAAATTTTCTATAGAAATAAAATTCTGACAAAATTTTGACAAATTTTACTATAGAAATAAAATTTTCTATAGAAATAAAATTTTGACAAAATTTTCTATAGAACTAAAATTTTGACAAAATTTTCTGTAGAAATGAAATTTTGACAAAAACTGAAGAAATAATTTTTTGCAAAATAATATTTTTATCGTATTATTTGGTAAGATTTCAATTCAAATTCAATAAAATCGTGTTTTTGACTAGGGCTTTTACAAAATAGAGATTTTTTTCCGCATGAACTTGTCTCTTTTGCCAATTTTGTAAACGGCTATTAGCAAATAAGTTTGTTTTAAGACTTTTTCAAAATATTAAAATATTTTGTCAAAACTATTGTACCATAAATCTGATATCGGCTGAAAAATGTATACGCAAAAGGTACTTAATCATTCTCGGGGGTACTGCGGTACTGAAAAAAGTACTCTAGTACTGAATTTTCCATTCCTGATATCAATCAAAGAAGAATTCAGTTTTTAGTAAAGTTAACATTTTCTATATAAATTTATATAGATGACATGTATGTAAGTATTCTAACACTTTAACACAGTACGTTAATCTTTCACAAAGACACCGTTAAAGTAGATAGATTCGCTGAAAGCCATCTTAATATATGACCAACCTTTCCAAAAGCACTACTGCCATTGATGGCTATGTAGAAATCATAAAATTATAATCGTCAAGTATCTTGAAATTACTTCTACTCTTTCAGATGATAGTTTCTTATATTAAAATCTAGTTTTGTATATTTACAAACCAAGTGAATGCATTTGTGTTAATTTATGCATAAATATGAAAATGATTTTAAAAATTTGTTCTCAATAAAATTTACAAGTTATGAACGAAATGGAAATGTCTTACAGATTTTCAACTTTGATTTCATTAAAAAGAAAAATATGCTAATAAAGCTAAAAATGAATATTTGAATCAAATAAAATAAAAAATTGGAATTTTAATGAGTATGACTAGAGTAGGAAAGCTCTGGTAATAATTTTATCACGGCAAATAAGCTCACTTTCTATGATGGGACATCAAATATTTCGATTGGTAGATGCCTTACCAATTAAAATGGCCATGTTTGATCCAAAGTTTTTGACCTTCACCTTAAGAATTTTTATATTGATTCCGAGTCATAAATGAGGCTTCTTTAAACTAAAGACTTTTTTGGAGGCTATCTAGCTCTAATTCGAAGCCCTATAAATATAGAAGTAGTATTCATGTATTGCAATATTCACGTACAGTTGTCAGACGAGCGGTTTAGAAATGATAGCAACCTGAAATTGGTTACTTAGGGCACTGTAAATTGTGTGTCCTACGATTTAGTTTCCATATTAGGACAATATTTTTATTTAAACTAAACTATTGATCTAAATATTTGTATTTAATCTAAAATAACACCTACGTTACTAAAATTGGGATCTTTATGCCAAATAAAAAAATCAACAAATGTAAAATGGTGCTATTGGCCCTTTAAAGTTCAAAATTGGGTAAGAGTTTATAAATAAATTCCATAAATTCCATAGCACACAATACAATACATAAACCCACGAATAACCGGATTTATATTATATTGGGGAATATTGCGATGTTGGGCCAACATTTTGCCCACAAAACAAGTACCACAGCGGATTCAAGCCCATGAAGGATATAAAAATTATTTCAAAGCATTATTTTAATTACAGTTATAAAAAATCGACGTACCCACTTAATTAGTTTAGTAATTAGTTCAAGTTCTATAGAAAATATTTTAGCAGTTCTGCCACCACCATTTATCTAATCAACAAATTAAATCACCATTTATTCCCCTTCAAATTTCTATAGATTTTTATGTCGACATAAAGTGTCTCCTTGTATTTTTTTTTTTTTGAACCGCATTCAAATTGCACGACTTTTTGATTTCAAAAACAAAACTGAGAGTTATTTCAAAAACGCTCTTAGTGTTGTAACGGCTCATGATCTCTTGTTCAAAGTGTACTGAGCTCTTGCAATCTCAAATCAACTGCACAACCTTCATTGGCAAATTTTCATTCTGGAAATTTTATTTTGTTCTCTTTTCCTTCTATTTGCATTTTGCACTTTTTTTACGAAATCCAAGCGGTCATAATTCTTTTTTTTATTTAAGACCACGCTTTTGTGTTTTGTAAAATATGGTTGTGTTTTCTGTTTGTTTGTTTTTCTCCTCTAATCTTAAGCATAAGTTATTTTTTTTTTGTTTGAATTGGTGGTCAATCCAACATCGTTGGAAAACCTTCACCCAAAGTACCACAAGGTATTGTTTCATTTTAAATAGTGTGGACTTAGAGTTGTTTTTCTTTATTGCCATAAACTTTAGTCTAAGTTGCCAACAGACAATTGATGCTTGTACTAAACGGCAGATAAACAAAAGATTTAAGACACAAACGTGTTACAAAGCCTATAAGATAAAATAAAAATGTGAAGTAATAAACAAAACGAGCTATGGAAAATTGTCATAGAGAATAGTAGTGCAGAAAAAATATATATATGTATCACCAAACAAACAAAACAAATGCCTTTCAAATTTATATGATATGAGCAAATATTAGCATAACTGTTGTAATAGAAAACATTGGAAAAGGATGCTTGCAAATAAATATACACCTTGGAAAATATCTGATCAATTATTTTTTCTCATCACAAGAAAAAGAAATTAATTGATGATTAGATTTTGAAATTGATAATTTGGCATTTCAATGGCTACATTTTAAATGTGATCAATCGTAAAAATTACATTTGCTACTTAGGGGCACGGTTGCCACAGTTGAGAGAATTCTACCACAAATGGTAGTTTTTTACTGTTTGATATATTGGTAGAATTCTGGATGTTTTGATAGATTTTTTGAAACATAGCTTAGATCAAAATTTTGTCAAAATGTTATTCCTATAAAAAAATTTTTCAAAATGTTATTCTTATAAAATTTTTTTTAAAAATTTTATTATTAAAAAATTTGTTCACAATTTTATTTCAATAGAAACTTTTGTCAAAATTTTATTTCTATAGAAAATTTTCTCAAAATTTTATTTTTTGTAGAAAATTTTGTCAATTTTTTTTTTTTTTATTTTTTTGTAGAAAACTTTGTCAAAATTTTATTTTTGTAGAGACTATTGTCCAAATAGTATTTCTACAGAAAAATTTGTCAAAATTTTATTTCTGTAGAAAATTTTGTCAAAATTTTATTTCTATAGAAAACGTTGTCAAATGTTTATTTCTATAGAAAATTTTATCAAAATTTCATTTCTATAGAAAATTTTGTCAACATTTTATTTTTTATAGAAAATTTTGCAAAATTTTATTTTTACAGAAAATTTTCTAAAAATTTTATTTCTATAGAAAATTTTCTAAAATTTTTATTTTTATAAAAAATTTTGTCAAAATTGTATTTCTATAGAAAATTCTGTCAAAATTTTATATCAGTAGAAAATTTTGCGATAATTTTATTTTTATAGAATATTTTGTCAAAATTTTATTTCTAAAGAGACTGTTGTCCAAAGTTTATATCTGATCAATGCATTTCCAAATATTATTTATATAGACAATTTTGTCAAAATTTTACTTCTATACACCCAGAGAAGGACTATGATCACCTCAAACGTGTTTTACGAGCAAAATGTTATTTTTGGGTGGTGACCATGTAACATGGTTTTCGCAACCATGTTATTTTCTCGGAAATTATGTATCTTATTTCGGCAAGCAGGTTATATTTGACGAGAAAATAACATTTTAGTGACAAACATGTTACATGGTCACCACACAAAAATAACGTTTTGCTCTTGAAACATGTTTGAGGTGATCATATTCCTTCTCTGCGTGTAGGGACTGTTTTCCAAATTTTATTTCTGTAGAAAAGTTTGTCAAAATTTTATTTCTATAAAAAATTTTTATTTCTATAGAAAATTTTATCAAAATTTTACTTCTATAGAAAATTTTGTTAAAATTTTATTTCTATAAAAAAATTGGTCAACATTTTATTTTTTGTAGAAAATTTTGTCACAATTTTATTTTTTATAGAAAATTTTGGAAAATTTTATTTCTATAGAAAATTTTCTAAAAATTTTATTTCTATAGAAAATTTTCTAAAATTTTTATTTTTGTAGAAAATTTTGTCAAAATTTTATTTCTATAGAAAATTTTGTCATAATTTTATTTCTATAGAATATTTTGTCAAAATGTTATTTCTATAGAGACTGTTGTCCAAAGTTTATATCCGATCAATGCATTTCCAAATACTATTTCTATACACAATTTTGTCAAAAGTTTACTTCTATAGGGACTGTTTTCCAAATTTTATTTCTGTAGAAAAGTTTGTGAAAATTTTTTTTCTATAAAAAATGTTTATTTCTATAGAAAATTTTTATCAAAATTTTACTTCTATAGAAAATTTTGTTAAAATTTTATTTCTATAAAAAATTGGTAAAAATTTTATTTTTGTAGAAAATTTTGTCAAAATTTTATTTTTGTAGAAAATTTTGTCAAAATTTTATATCTATAGAAAATTTTGCCAAAATTTTATTTTTATAGAAAATTTTCTTCAAAATTTTATGTCTATAGGAATTTTTGTCAAAATTTTATTTCTATAGAAAATTTTGTCAAAAATTTATTTCTATAGAAAATTTTCTCAAAATTTTATTTCTATAGAAAATTTTCTCAAAAATTTTATTTAAAATTTTATTTCGGTAGAAAATTTTAGCAAAATTATTTTCTCAAAATTTTAAGTCTTTAGAAATTTTTTTTCAAAATTTTATTTTTTGTAAAAAATTTTACAGAAAATGTTATCAAAATTTTATATATATAGAAAATTTTGCCAAAATTTTATTTCTATAGAAAATTTTCTGATAAATTTTATTTCTATAGGAATTTTTGTCAAAATTTTATTACTATAGAAAATTTTGTCAAAAATTTATTTCTATAGAAAATTTTGTCAAAATTTTATTTTTATAAAAAGTTCTATCCAAATTTTATTTCCATAGAAAAGAAAGCTATTGCAGAAAAAAATTACAAAATTTTATTTTTTTTTTTTAAATTTTGTCAAAAATTTACTTCTATAGGAAATTTTGCCAAAACTTTATTTCTATAGAAAATTTTGTCAAAATTTTATTTCTATAGAAACTTTTGTCAAACCTTTATTTCTATATCATTATTATTTATATAGAAAATTTTGTCAAAATTTTATTTCTATAGAAACATTTTTAAAAATTTTATTTCTATAAAAAAATTGGTTAAAATTTTATTTCTATAGAAACTTTTGTCAAAATTTTATTTTTTGTAGAAAATGTTGTCAAGAAAATTTTGTCAAAATTTTATATCCATAGAAAATTTTGCCAAAATTTTATTTCTATAGAAAATTTTGTCAAAATTTTATTTCTATAGAAAGTTGTTTTATTTTTTATTTTATTTTTTATTTCATTCCCAACCATCCAACCATCTTGCAGTCTATAGGACTTTGCCCAAATAAATTTGACAAACATTCTTTTCTTTTCCTCTGTAGATTAAGCTACACTTGTAGTTCAGCCAATGTATGGTTTTAAGCTGAAATAAACAAAAAAACAACAACAATGGTTAAAGAACAAAACCAACAATAACAAAACAAAACGAATTTTATTTCTATAAAAAATTTTGATAAAATTTTATTTCTTTAGAAAATTTTGTCAAAAATTTGTCAAAATTTTATTTCTATAGAAACTTTTGTCAAACCTTTATTTCAACAGAAAATTTTATTAACATTTTATTTCTATAGAAGATTTTGTCAAAATTTTATCTTTATAGAAAATTTTGCCAAAATTTTATCTTTATAGAAAATTTTGCCAAATTTTTACTTCTGTAGAAATTTTTGTCAAAATTTTATATCTATAGTAAATTTTGCCAAAATTTTCTATAGAATTTCTATAGAAAATTTTGTCAATATTTTATTTCTATGGAAAATTTTATCAAAATTTTATTTCTACACAAAATTTTCTCAAAATTTTATTTCTATAGAAAATTTTGTCAAAATTTTATTTCTACACAAAATTTTCTCAAAATTTCTATAGAAAAGAACTCCATTGCACAGTGTGGCGCAGAGTATAACAAGTGCAAATATAGACTAACGGTTTGGTCACACTGGACAAATATTTGACGGAAATCAAAAACGAAATCATCGCCACAGTCAAACCAGCAAATATATTTAGCTCATATTAGATACATTTCATTACGATAAGAGTTTTTTCCAAAAACTGTATCCAGATATTTGGAAAGTGCTCCTGGAAAAAAATTTGACACTCAGTTTGGGCAAATATTTACCCATTGTGACCTTTGCCTTTTTATTGGTATTTTGCATCTTGGCTTAAATATTTTCTTAAATACAGAAATTACTTTGAATTATATGTTGTAATTTAGATTTTGCAAACGAATATCTTTGTTAATAAATCGTAATGAGAGAATATAAATTCTATAAGCAATATTTTTATCCTAATTTTAATTTATAGAGCTTAGATTTAAAACTAGATAACTTCCCAAAAAATTTCAAAATCCTAAAAAAGGTAAAAATCATCAGATATAAGTATTTTTGTTTTGTGAGTGCAGATATGTTTTTCTTTTTAAAGTACCAATGTAAAGGTGATTTGACTTCTTGAAGTTCTAGTTCTAGAAATTTCTTAAAATGTGGAAACTTTAGCTCAAATACGACCGCGTTTGCTGTTTTGAACTCCAACATTATCCCTCAAACTACAAAATTTTCTTTGACAAGGGAGAAAAAATGAGTAGTGTTTAATAAATTTTCTTGATTGAATTTGTAACAAAGAATGATCTCTACTTAATTTTTTTGTGTAATACAATTTAGTTAAAAATTTCTAAAATTACCCAACTTACTATTTTAAACCATTGTTAATCTAATTTGCATATCACCTTCTGAGATGAATCTGTCTGTCCGTCTATATACATATGTCGCAGTTTTTTATCGATATTCATTAAGTTCGGCTATTGAATTTGGAAGAAAATCTAATAGACTTTAAATAAAGTAGCAACCGATTTGTTAAAATCAACGTTCATCACGATCATTTACGAGTATATAAAAGTTTGTTATCTATATGTTTTTTGAAATGTATATTTACAAATTATACATATTAAATTCATAAGATATCGTGTTTTAGATATGTGGCCCCACTGTATATTGGGTCTGAGATCAAAACCTCAATGATTTTCAAACGGAATGAGTGAATGCGCTTAATTCTGCAATCCTCATACACGCATATGCATGTGAGTTCGTGTCTTAAGTCTTTTGTTTGGTCATAACATTAATCTTACAAATAGCCCAAATATCATCGATATAGATTGACAATATTGCCATCATTAATATTATTATGTTCCTGACAATTAAATGAAATGCAAGCAAAAAATTAAACCAAATAGTAAAGCAATTGTAACAAGTTCACAAAACAGCCACATATGTGAATAACTCATAAATTGAACTAGTTTTCAAACACAAATAAAGTACAAAAAAATCACATTACACATTTGAAACTTTTATACTTGAACTTTAAACAGAGCAACGGTAAATGGTCAATTACAAACAAGAAATTCAAATCAATTCGCCACACCGGCCAAACAAAAGCAAAAACGAAAGCTATAAAATTCGCTTTTTTGACAAAATTCAATGCTTTGTGTGTGTTTTGACTTGATTTTATCGTTAAATGTTTCTTTTTGTGCTAACAATTGGAACACAAATAAAAGAAACTTTAAATAGAAAACTAAAAAAAATTGCATTCGGAATTATTCGCACGGTTTAATGTGACACATTTAAGAAAACAAAAATTATATTAGGAACTATTTGCACAGTTTTATGTGACACATTTAAGATGATAATGACGAGTATAGCCAGATAGCAATGTTAGAAAAATTTTGAGATAGTACAGAAGAAGAAGCCTTAAATGAAACTGGCAATGGATACATGAATTTTATAAATGAGGAAAAGTCCATGATATGAAGTAAGAAGCTTTGGTTATCCAAATAATTTTCCTATAAAATTATTTTAAAGAGGACTTTCGTAAACACACTTTTCCTCTGTGGATTAAGCTACTCTTGTAGTTTAGTCAACACATGGTTTTAATCAAAAACAACAACAATGATTTTAAGCAATACTGAAAAAGAATTAACGCCAATGAATTTTCTAAAGCCATAATCAATTTCACGGGTGCTCATAAGTTGATTATAAAAAAATAGCATAAGAACCCAACGTAAGAAGGGTTCTATTCATTCTATTGCCACTCATGCCAAAAATAATCTACCAAAATTTTAAGAAAGTTTTATCACAAATTTACCAAATTTAAAAAAAAAAAATTATGGTTAATATAAAACAATGATTTTTTCGAATGAATGCATGATCCCTAAATATCCCTTGAATGTGTCGAATTTAAAATTTTAGTAACGATTTTAGCTTGCACCAACAAGCAAATGTTACTACACAGAAAAAAATGTCAAGAAAATTTTTCCAATTAAAATCTTGATTGAGTTTAAAAAAATATTCAATTAAAAATTTAATTGATTAAACAGATTTTTTAATTTAAACAAAAATCAACCACACAAATTAATAGTATCAATTAATTTTTTAAATGGATCAATTAATTTTTTAATTGACTGTCAATTAATTTTTTATTTGATACTATCATTTCTGTAATTGAAGACATTTCAATTAAAAAATTAATTGGATCAATTAATTTCGTTGTTAAATTAGAAAAAAAAATTTGTGTGTACTTATAACAAAAGGTCTTTGATCGTATGAAATAACACGAAAACTACCAAATTTTCTATAAACTTGATTAATCTATAGAAAAACTTTCATTTCTATACATAATTTTGTGGAAATTTCATTTTTATAGAACATTTTGTCAAAATTTTATTTCTATAGAAAATTTTGTCAAAACTTTATTTCTATAGAAAATGTTGTCACAATATTATTTTTATAGAAAATTTTGTCAACATTTAATTTTTATAGAAAAATATGTCAAAATTTCATTTCTTTAGAAAATTTTGTCAAAATTTTATTTCTAAAGAAAATTTTGTAAAAATTTTATTTCTATAGAAAATTTTGTCACAATTTTATTTTTATAGCAAATTTTGTAAACATTTTATTCCTATAGAAAATTTTGTCAACATTTTATTTCTATAGTAAATATTGTCAAAATTTTATTTCTAAAGAAAATTTTGTAAAAATGTTATTTCTATAGAAAATTTTGTCAACATTTTATTTCTATAGAAAATTTTGTCAAAATTTTATTTCTATAGAAAATTTTTTAAAAATTTTATTTCCATAGAAAATTTTGTCAAAATTTTATTTTTAAAGAAAATTTTGTAAAAATTTTATTTCTATAGAAAATTTTGTAAACATTTTATTTCTATAGAAAACGTTGTCGATTTTTTTTCAATTGTTTCTTTTAATCAATTCATATTCTATCCTAAAGAAATTTTTGCCAAGATTTATATCTATAGAAAATTATAGTACCTCTTAGTTGGAGAGGAATGTTTTGTAAAAATTTTGTCAAAATTTTATTTCTATAGAAAATTTTGTCAACATTTTATTCCTATAGAAAATTTTGTCAACATTTTATTTCTACACAGAAAAAAATTTCACCAAAATATTTCCAATTAAAAAGTTAATTGAAGTTGAAAATTTTTTCAGTTAATAAATTAATTGATACAATTAACTTTTTAATCATGATAGAAATATTAAGTTAATTAAGTCAATGATTGAAATTTTTAAAATGTTTAATTAAAAATTTAATTGATACAATTAACTTTTTAATCAAATTCGGAAGACTAATTCAGTTAAAAAAAGTGCTGATTTTTTTTTACTTTTTTAATTAAAAATGTATTTCAAACAATCATTTGTTAATCCAAATAAAAACTCTAAGCCAATCTAACTAAGTAATTAAAAATAGTTACCCTTTTTAATTAATAAATTAATTGCGTTTTGCAATCAACATCAATTAAATTTTTAATTGAATCAATTAAAAAATTAATTGAATTTTGCTGAAAAAATCAATTAATTTTTTAATCAAGAATTTTTTCTATGCCCAATTAAAACTGTGATTGATACTATCATTTTCGTGATTGAAGACATTTCAATTAAAAAATTAATTGGATCAATTAATTTGGTGATTGAATCAGAGAAAAAATTTTTTGTGTGTATAGTAAATTTTGTCAAAATTTTATTTCTATAGAAAATTTTGTAAAAATTTTATTTCTATAGAAAATTTTGTCAACATTTTATTCCTATAGAAAATTTTGTCAACATTTTATTTCTATAGTAAATTTTGTCAAAATTTTATTTCTATAGAACATTTTGTCAAAATTTTATTTCTATAGAACATTTTGTCAAAATTTTATTTCTATAGAAAATTTTGTAAAAATTTTATTTCTATAGAAAATTTTGTAAAAATTTTATTTCTATAGAAAATTTTGTAAACATTTTATTTCTATAGAAAATTTTGTAAAAATTTTATTTCTATAAAAATTTTGTAAAAATTTTATTTCTATAGAAAATTTTGTCAAAATTTTATTTCTATAGAAAAATTTTTAAAAATTTTATTTTAAGATTTATATGTATAGAAAATTATAGTACCTCTTAGTTGAAGAGGAATGTTTTGTAAAAATTTTGTCAAAATTTTATTTCTACAGAAAATTTTATTTCTATAGAAAATTTTGTCAACATTTTATTTCTATAGAAAATGTTGGCGAATTTTTTTTTCAATTGTTTGTTTTAATCAAGTCATATTCTATCCTAAAGAAGCTTTTGTCAAGATTTATATCTATAGAAAATTATAGTACCTCTTAGTTGGAGAGGAATGTTTTGTAAAAATTTTGTCAAAATTTTATTTTTATAGAAAATTTTGTAAAAATTTTATTTCTATAGAAAATGTTGTAAACATTTTATTTCTGTACAAAATTTTGTCAACATTTTGTTTCTATTGAAAATTTTTTAAAAACTTTATTTCTATAGAAAATTTTGTCAAAATTTTATTTCTATAGAACATTTTGTAAACATTTTATTTCTATAAAAAATGTAGTCAAGATTATATTTCTATATGAAATTTTGTCAAAAATTTATTCTACGGAAAATTTTTTTAAGATTATATTTCTATAGAAAATTTTGTCAAAATTTTATTTCTATAGAAAATTTTGTCAAACCTTATTTCTATAGAATACTTTGTCAAAACTTTATTTCTATAGAATATTTTGTCAAAACTTTATTTCTATAGATATTTTTTTTTTTTAATTTTTATTTGTGTAGTACATTTTGTCAAAAATTTTTATTTCTATAGAAAATTTTGTCGAAACTTTTTTTCTATAGGAAATTTTGTCAAAACTTAATTTCTATAGAAAAATTTTTTTAAAAATGTAATTCCATAGAAATTTTGTCAAAATTTTATTTCTATAAAAAATTTTGCCTCCATTTTTTTTGTAGAAAATTTTCTATTGAGAATTTTGTTAACATTTTATTTCTATAGAAAATTTTGTCAAAAATTTTTATTTCTGTAGAAAATTTTGTTAGAACTTTATTTCTAAAGAAAATTTTGTCAAAACTTTATTTCTTAGAACATTTGATCAAAATTTCAGTTCTATAGAAAATTTTGTCAAAACTGTATTTCGATAGAAAATTTTGTCAAAATTTTATTTCTATAGAAAATTTTCTCGCAGTCTTATTTCTATAGAAAATTTTTTCAAAATTGTACTTCTATAGAAAATTTTGTCAACATTTTATTTCTATAGAAAATTTTGTCAAAATTTTGTTTCTATAGATTTTTTGTTTTAATTTTCTCACAGACTTATTTCTATAGAAAATTTTGTCAAAATTTTATTTTTATAGAAAATTTTGTCAACATTTTATTTCTATTGAAAATTTTTTAAAAATTTTATTTCTATACAAAATTTCGTCAAAATTTTTTTTTTCAGTTATTTGTTTTAATCAATTCATATTCTATCCTAAGGAAGCTTTTGTCAAGATTTATATCTATAGGAAATTAAGTACCTCTTAGTTGGAGAGGAATGTTTTGTAAAAATTTCATTTCTATAGAAAAATTTTTTTAAATTTAATTTCTCTAGAAAATTATGTCAACATTTCATTTCTATACAAAATTTGTTAAAATTTTATTTCTATAGAAAATTTGTCAAAATTTTATGTCTATAGAAAGTTTTGTCAAAATTTTATTTATATAGAAAATTTTGTGAAAAAACAAATTTCAATGTTTGTTTTAATCAATTCATATTCTATCCTAAGGAAGATTTTGTCAAGATTTATTTCTATAGAAAATTATAGTATCTCTTAGTTGAAGAGGAATGTTTGGCAAAAGATTTCTACAAAATCTACCAAGCAGTAAAAAATCTACCAATTTTGGTAGAATCCTACCAACTGTGGCATCCTTGGTTCTATTCCTTTCCTTCCTCTCATGAAAAAACTGCAATTTTCCCATGGTAAGTATTTTGATCTCTCATCTCAGAACTTTCAAAGTTCGTTATTTCACTAGTCCTTTTGTAAATCGTAGCCTTAGCCTCTTCCTCACTCTACTCCCGATGCTTATTATCATGAATTTAATTCATCTCAAGAGCGATGTAAGAAGCGTATTTTGAAATCTGCAATATCGCATGTATATTTTCCCCCCAAAAGTATTGATTCCCATTTTTGGTCAATGTAAATCAATTAAAATGCCTTTTGTTACTGTGACATTACTAACAAACCGCTATTCATGGCACCTGCATTTTAACACTTTTTATTTTCATTAAATTTCAACACCAAAAAAATATTTAAAATATTTCAGGCATATTCTTTTGAAATTCTTAACAAATTTAGGATTAATTACAACAAAACAAAAGCTAATTGATTTCGAATAGAAATTATCATGTTTGTGCTTGATTAATTTATGGCTACATTGCTGGTGAGTGATAAATGGGGGAGGAGAGACAAACCACGAAAGCTTTCATTGACCAATTCGAAATAATTAAAAAAAAAAAACAAAAACAAACGAAAAACCAATCAAGTTCGCCCGATGCAATTTGAAATTCTCAAAAATTTTACGTTTGTTATCATTTGACATCGCGAACAATGTGTTTTTGTTTTTTTTTTCGATATTTAAAGATATTGCTGATGGCGTGCTGTGGTTTTGGATTCGTTGATTAAGACAGACTGTGAGAAAGTCATAACCGCAAAGTATTTCTTCTTAAGAGATTTTTTTAATACCTGATTAGCCCATATAGTTCATTAATGACATTTCTACTTTTTTGTGATTTTAACTGAAATCAACAAAATAAATAAAGTTGAAGTTATAGTTTCTTCAATGATTTCTAGGGTATAATTAATAGCGAGGATTAATTTATTAGTAATTACTTTATGGAAATTAAATCACATGGTAATTTAGGTCATTATCTAATGAACCCTATAGATATGAGACATAACATAACAATGAAATCTACAATTAGGACTGAAAAATGTGATACTTTAAATTAAATTTGTTTAATTTTTATTTAATTTTTACTAAAGTAAATAACATTTAATACAACTAAATTAACATTAACATTAAATTAAAATAAATAATAGTTAGTTTGTTAAATACAAAATTTGATCGATTATGGCAAAGATAGAAGGTATTTTGTCCACAGAAATGTTTCTTTGAATGCATTAGGACTGGTGGTTAAAATTAAATTTGTTTAAAACTAAATAAAATAAAATAAAATTAAATTAAAATAAATTAAATTAAAATAAATTATATTAAAATATGTAATAGCTATTTGCTTAGAATAGTAAATTAAATACAAAATTTGAGGGAATATGGTCAAGATAGAGGTTAAGTTAGTGCATATGTTTGCAACACCCAGAAGGAGACGAGATAGACACATGGTGTCTTTGGCAAAAATGCTCAGGGTGGGCTCCTGAGTCGATATAGCCATGTCCGTCTGTCCGTGAACACATTTTTGTAATCAAAGTCTAGGTCGCAGTTTTAGTCCAATCGACTTCAAATTTGGCACAAGTATGTGTTTTGGCTCAGAATAGATCCCTATTGATTTAGGAAGAAATCGGTTCAGATTTAGATATAGCTCCCATATATATATTTCGCCCGATATGGACTTATATGGCCCCAGAAGCCAGAGTTTTACCCTAATTTGCTTAAAATGTTGCACAAGAAGAACAATTAGTACTATAGTCAAGTGTTCCAAATTTTATTGAAATCGGTTCAGATTTAGATATAGCTCCCATATATATATTTCGCCCGATATGGACTTATATGGCCCCAGAAGCCAGAGTTTTACCCTAATTTGCTTAAAATGTTGCACAAGAAGAACAATTAGTACTATAGTCAAGTGTGCCAAATTTTATTGAAATCGGTTCAGATTTAGATATAGCTCCCATATATATCTTTCGCCCGATATGGACTAATACGGTCCCAGAAGCCAGAGTTTTACCCCAATTTGGTTAAAATTTTGCACCGGGGGTAGAATTAGCATTGCAGCTATGCGTGCCAAATTTTGTTGAAATCGGTTCAGATTTAGATATAGCTCCCATATATAGCTTTCGCTCGACTTACACTCATATGACCACAGAGGCCAATTTTTTGCTCCGATTTAGTTGAAATTTTGCACAGGCAGTAGAATTAGCCAAATTTGGTTGAAATCGGTTCAGATTTATATATAGCTCCCATATATAGCTTTCGCCCGATTTACACTCATATGACCACAGAGGCCAATTTTTTGCTCCGATTTAGTTGACATTTTGCACAGGGAGTAGAATTAGCATTGTAGCTATGCGTGCCAAATTTGGTTGAAATCGGTTCAGATTTAGATATATCTCCCATATATA
Source organism: Haematobia irritans (assembly GCF_050003625.1). NCBI lineage: Eukaryota > Metazoa > Arthropoda > Insecta > Diptera > Muscidae > Haematobia > Haematobia irritans. The sequence continues at coordinate 38,104,390 of NC_134397.1, read as the reverse complement.
GCTTTCGCCCGATTTACACTCATATGACCACAGAGGCCAATTTTTAACTCCGATTTAGTTGAAATTTTGCACAGGGAGTACAATTAGCTTTGTTGCTATGCGTGTCAAATTTGGTTGAAATCGGTTCAGATTTAGACATAGCTCCCATATATATGTTTTTCTAATTTCGACAAAAATGGTCCAAATACAAACATTTTCCTTGTAAAATCGCCACTGCTTAGTCGAAAAGTTGTAAAAATGACTCTAATTTTCCTAAACTTCTAATACGTATATATCGAGCGATAAATCATAAATAAACGTTTGCGAAGTTTCCTTAAAATTGCTTCAGATTTAAATGTTTCCCATATTTTTTTTTTTACTATCATTGTGTTCCACCCTAGTGCGTTAGCCAACTTAAATTTTGAGTCTATAGATTTTGTATACGTCTATCAAATTCTGTCCAGATCGAGTGATATTTAAATGTATGTATTTGGGACAAACCTTTATATATATCCCCCAACACATTTAACGGATGTGATATGGTATCGAAAATTTAGATCTACAAAGTGGTGCAGGGTATAATATAGTCGACCCCGCCCGACTTTAGACTTTCCTTACTTGTTTGTTCTAATTTTACAATATATACTCATAATTCTTACGAATCTCAACCATTCATTAGAAGAAAAAAAATCAAAGCTTCGCAAAAAAGGCCTTCTCGAACAATATTTAGAAAAAAACGTTTAGATTTAATTTTTAAAAATTAAAAAAAAAAAAACATGAAGTTTTGTTGAGAGCAATATATAAATTTGACACAATAAATGATACAACTAATTTTTGTGATTGGTTTAGTTGAATAATTGAATATAATTAAAATTTTATTTGAAAATATCTTATATAATAATTTTCTGTGTAATTTCAAAGCTCGAAGCGTCTTTAATCGCTCGCTTCCTCCATAAAAGTTTATTAAGATGATAATCAAAAAAACAAATATATATAAAATTGTAATGCCTTTAATAAATCAAAATTTTACATAAAATTGCTCATATAAATCAAAATTAAATTACCCGCTTAATTCTCATTTGAATGATGCCCTTCGTCATTCAATTGTTTGAACAGTGGGAGCTTTTCATAATGAGACGAAAATGCTTAAGTCTCATGTGGCCTCTGGCATTACCTACGGTTATGGTTTAATTTCTCCTACTCTTTGCATTTTGTATAACCCATTGGACGGGTGACACTAATTGAATTCATTCATTTCATTTTCAAATACCAAATGACCATATGAATATTATTTCCTTTTCTTCATCTGAAATGGCAATCTTATCGAACTATGACTTGTATTATTTGAAGTTGCGAAGTTTTTTTTTTTGGACAAATTGAAAATTCAATTGCTACGCAAATGATGCGATTCGTTTTACGTTTTATATTTGGTCTGGGTACGTTACTCTTAATTGCTTAACCATCCACCTTAATTGTAATCTTTATTCAATACACAAAATTTATTTGCTTTTATGTAAACAGATAAAAAGTGCTTTGAACTCATTTGCAATATTTTTGAATAATGCGATTTGTTTATATAAAGACACGTTATGTTAAAAATAGGACAACCCAAATTGTTTCCATTTTTTTATTAGAATAATTTATTTAAAAAAATTGGAATATTTAGAAAACAAATAATATTTTTCGAAAAACAAAATATTTCAAATGAAAATATTAATGTATGGTTGATTACTAAAAACATTTCTATGAAACTGAAACTTTGAAAGAATTTTCTATAGAAATAAAATGTTGACAAAGTTTTCTATAGAAATAAGACTGTGAGAAAATTTTCTATAGAAATAAAATTTTGATAAAATGTTCTATAAAAATAAAGTTTTGACAACATTTTCTATAGAAATAACGTTTTAACAAAATTTTCTACAGAAACATACATTTTTGACAAAATAAATAAATACAATTTTGACAAATTTTTTTATAGAAAATTTTTGCAAAATTTTTTATAGAAATAAAAATTTGACAAAATTTCTATAGAATTAAAGTTTTGACAAAATTTTCTATAGAAATAAAATTTTTATAAAATGTTATATAGAAAAAAAATTTTGACAAATTTTCTATAGAAAAAAAAATTTACAAAATTTTTTATAGAAATAAAATTCTGACAAACATGTCTATATAAATAAAGTTTTGACAAAATTTTCTATAGAAATTTTTCAAAAAAAAAAAATTTGGCAAAATTTTTTATAGAAATAAAATTTTGACTAAATTTCTATAGAATTAAAATGTTAAAAAAATTTTCTATAGAAATAAAGTTTTGACAAAATTTCCTATAGAAATAAAGTTTTGACAAAATTTCCTATAGAAATAAAGTTTTGACAAAATTTTCTATAGAAGTCAAATTTTGAAAAAAATTCTATAGAAATAAGACTGTGAGAAAATTTTCTATAGAAATAAAGTTTTGATAAAAGTTTCTACAGAAATAAAATTGTGATAAAATGTTCTATAGAAATAAAGTTTTGACAAAATTTTCTATAGAACTAAAGTTTTAACAAAATTTTCTACAAAAAAAAGTTGGCAAAATTTTTTATAGTAATAAATTTTTAACAATTTTTTCTATAGAATTAAAATTTTAACAAAATTTTCTATAGTAACAAAGTTTTTACAAAATTTCCTACAGAAATAAAATTTTGATAAAATGTTCTATAGAATTAAAATTTTAACAAAATTTCTATAGAAATAAAGTTTTGACAAAATTTCCTATAGAAATAAAGTTTTGACAAAATTTTCTATAGAAATAAAATGATGACAAAATTTTCTATAGAAGTCAAATTTTGAAAAAAATGTCTATAGAAATAAGGCTGTGAGAAATTTTCTATAAAAATAAAATTATGATAAAATGTTCTATATAAATAATGTTTTGATAAAACTTTCTACAGAAATAAAATTTTGATAAAATGTTCTATAGAAATAAAGTTTTGACAAAATTTTCTATAGAACTAAAGTTTTAACAAAATTTTCCACAAAAATAAAAATTTTTTATAGAAAATTTTCTACAAAAAAAAGTTGGTAAAATTTTTTATATTAATAAATTTTTGAGAATTAAAATTTTAACAAAATTTTCTATAGAAATAAAGTTTTGACAAAATTTCTATAGAAATAAAATTCTTACAAAATTTTCTATAGACATAATTTTCTATAGAAATAATATTTTGATAAAATGTTCTATAGAAATAAAATTTTGACAAAATTTCTATAGAAATAAGGTTTTGACAAAATTTTCTATAGAAAAAAAATGACAAAATTTCTATAGAAATAAAATTTTGACAAACATGTCTATATAAATAAAGTTTTGACAAAATTTCCCATAGAAATAAAGTTTTGACAAAACTTTCTATAGAAATAAAATGATGACAAAATTTTCTATAGAAGTCAAATTTTGAAAAAAATTTCTAGAGAAATAACACTGTGAGAAAATTTTCTATAGAAATAAAATTTTGGCAAAATTTTCTATAGAAATAAAATGATGACAAAATTTTCTATAGAAGTCAAATTTTGAAAAAAATTCTATAGAAATAAGACTGTGAGAAAATTTTCTATAGAAATAAAGTTGTGATAAAATTTTCAACAGAAATAAAATTTTGATAAAATGTTCTATAGAAATAAAGTTTTGACAAAATTTTCTATGGAACTAAAGTTTTAACAAAATTTTCTACAAAAAAAGTTGGCAAAATTTTTTATAGCAATAAATTTTTGACAACTTTTTCTATAGAATTAAAATTTTAACAAAATTTTCTATGGAAATAAAGTTTTGACAAAATGTTCTATAGAAATAAAGTTTTGACAAAATTTCCTACAGAAATAAAATTTTGTTGGCAAAATTTTTTTATAGAAATAAAATTTTGACAATATTTCTATAGAAATAAAATGTTGACAAAACTTTCTACAAAATTTTCTGTAGAAATAAAATTTTGATAAAATTTTCCATAGAAATAAAATTTTGACAAAATTTCTATAAAATTAGAATTTTGACAAAATATCCTATAGAAATAAGGGTTTGACAAAATGTTCTATAGAAATAAAATTTTCAATAGTAATATAATTTTGACAATATTTTCTATAGAAATAAAATTCCTTCGATCTACTTTAAAAAAATTTATTAAAATTTAGTTTAGGTTTTAGTAGTTCGTTTTGTCCCACAAAACAGTTTTATTTTTTTTTATTTGGTAGTAGAACTTATTTCTTGACCTGCCCAGTACAGTTAGTGGATATCATCATATAGACAATCTCAAGCAAATTCAGCTCTGTCTATCATTATTGACGGTCTTGCTGATTTTTCATATTCAACGACTTTAATCTCAAACAATTTCAGCTCTGTCTATCATTATTGGCGGTCTTGCTGATTTTTCCTCTTCAACGACTTTATTTTAAATGTACCGTTAATCATACAATTATTCTCAATTTGATATTCTCAAAAATTTTCCCAAAAAAAAAAAATAAACAAACTCAAAATGCGGAAAACCATTCAGCAATTACTACTGAATTTTCTCTACACTTCCATTAAATATCTATGGTTACCCTCCCCCACATTACATTACACCATACAATACTGACCTCAGGAATTTGACCTATCTCTCTCGATCTATACTATAATACCCTTCATACTACAAAACTCCCAAAAAAGTAAGCAAATGTAAAGTGAAGGCTTATAGATGAAAAAAAAAACAACAACAAATTATGCGATTACAACGTGAGAAAGTAAACAATTTCAATTTTCTTGTCGTGAAAAAATCTCTAATGAAAATTTAACCCTTCGAAACAAAAAATAACTACAAAGTTGAGATAATTTAACAGGAAATATTTCAGCTCTTTACATCAGACTTTTGCCTCAGACGTGCAAATGATATGGGCAAAATAACAAACACATAAAACCAGCAAAAACCCTAAATATAAATTTTAAAGTAAACCCCCATTTACCCACTCATTCACCCCCAATGGCAAAAGGCGATCTACAGATGCAGAATAATGTGCGGGTGAAATGTTGTAGTCGACGAAATAATAGCGGATCCACGTAATCACAATTAATCATGACTGATTTTCTGCTCCATCTGTATGACGAGATAAAAGGCAGCAGACACATCAGGCGTAGAAATCAACGACGATGGCAACAAAAAAGAAAACAACTGCTATTTTTACCGGCACACGTTTTACAAAACATTAACGCCAAACGTAACACTACTCCAGTAGATTATAATGACAAGAGGGGGTGGCAAGTGAAAAGCAGAGAGAGAGAGAAAGAAAAGAGAGAAATCTCAAAGAAGTGAGGTATATTGAGTAGAAGAAAGGAACTTTTGAAATAGGATATTAATATAAATTTCCCCCGTTTAAATGCAGATATATGTAATAGGGCAAGTTTGTGTCTTAAGTCTATTGTTTTTATGTCTTAATAAATATTGCAAGACCATGCCAACAAAAAATAAAGAATTTTTGTTTTTTACAAATTATATAGAAATTTTCCAAGACTTTATAGATCATTATTACTACTAATTTATATAGTGAATATATTCATGATCAGGGTAAAATTCGTTTGTGGGTAGCAGTCTTTAGTAGAACTTTGTACGCAATCTATTGTGGACATAACCCCCAATAACCTTATTTCTTTAAGTAAATACCCTTAAAGTCAGTATAACTTCTTATCTTAAATTCAATAGGGTTAGTGAGGGTATCATAAAATCGACTATACAGAATAGCTGATATGTAATGCAACAAAAAAAGGCGACATTTAATTTCTTTAATTTTATTGTTCACAAACAAAAAATTTAGGAAATAACATTAAATTTTAGTTATTGTTCGAATTGGTTACTTTGGCACGAATTATGTCCTTAAATAGAGCGATAAAGTCATTTCACGCTGCACGAAATTAGCTCTGCGCTATTTTGGCCCATTCTGGCAAAAGTCCAGCGGAGATTAAATCCGGAGATTTTGATGGCCACTGTGTGGCAGAAATTAAGCGAGCAACCTCCTTGCTAAGCCATTCTTGGTTGCTTGTTTACAGTGCTGAATGCAATGGTCCTGAGCCATGTTGGAATGTCCGTGGTATGCCGCCGAAATATTTGCAGAAGCCCTGGTTAAATTCAATCGTAAGGACATTTTTTCGATAATATTTGACATTTTTTAATCACATGGTGGATTAATATGAGCGAAGAGCGACCAGTTTGTCCATATTGTCCATGGTCTACGGCCGTAATAATTATTGATGTCTTGGTTCAATTCTGTCTTAAGAACATTTTCCCATTTTTTGGCATTTATTATACTGACCTTACGGTCAATGAATATAAGCAATTTTGTGTATATTGGATTGTCCATGGTCTGAGCCCCTAATATTTATCGCAGCCCTGGCTCAATTCTGTCTTAAGGACATTTTCGGATCATATTCGACATTTATTTTGGCATAACGATCGATGTATGCCAGAGGAGAGCGAATCGAAGGTGTACATTTTCAGTTGACCACTATTTGTCAAAGTAGTCAATATATCCTCCACCGTTTGTAACACATCGAAATATTGCTCTAAGATCTCATAAAGTATATATATTCTGGGTCGTGGTGAAATTTTGAGTCGATCTAAGCATGGCCGTCAGTCCGTCTGTTGAAATCAAGCTATCGACTTTAAACTTGGCACAAGTAGTTGTTATTGACGTAGGTCGGATGGTATTGCAAATGGGCCATATCGAACCACTTTTACGTATAGCCCCATATAAACCGACGCTCAGATTTGGCTTGCAGAGCCTCTTGGAGGAGCAAAATTCATCCGATGTGGTTGAAATTTGGTACATGGTGTTAATATATGGTCTCTAACAACCATGCAAAAATTGGTCCGTATCGGTCCATAATTATATATAGCCCCCATATAAACCGATCCCCAGATTTGGCTTGCAGAGCCTCTAAGAGAAGCAAATTTCATCCGATCCGGCTGAAATTTGGTACATGATGTTAGTATATGGTCTCTAACAACAATGCAAAAATTGGTACATATCGGTCCATAATTATATATAGCCCCCATATAAACCGGTCCTCAGATTTGGCTTGCGGAGCCTCTAAGAGAAGCATATTTCATCCGATCCGGCTGAAATTTGGTACATGGTGTTAGTATATGGTCTCTAACAACCATGTAGGAATTGGTCCATACCAGTCTTAATTATATAACCCCCATTTAAACCGATCCCCAGATTTGACCTCCGGAGCTCTTGGAGGAGCAAAAAAATTCATCCGATCCGGTTGAAATTTGGTACGTGGTGAAATTTGCTACATTGCGCCATTAACAACCATGCCAAAATTGGTCTATATCGGTCTATAGTTATATATAGCCGATCCTCAAAAATAATCTACCAAAATATTATTTCTATAGAAAATTTTGTCAAAAGTTTATTACTATAGAAAATTTTGTCCAAATTTTATTACTATACAAAATTTTATCAAGATTTTATTTCGATAGAAAATTTTGTCAAAATTTTATTTCTATAGAAAATGTTGTCAAAATTTTATTTCTATAGAAAATTTGTCAAAATTTTATTGCTATAGACAATTTTGTCAACATTTTATTTTTATAGAAAATTTTGTCAAAATTTTATTTCTACCAAACTAAATTATATACGTATTTAATCGTTTTTATACCCTTCACCACTACTGTGGTACAAGGTATAATAAGTTTGTGCATTTGTATGTAACGCCAAGAAATAATTGTCATAGACCCATCTTTTAGTATACCGATCTGCTTAGAATTAAATCCTGAGTCGATTTAGCGATGTCCGTCTGTCTGTCTGTCCGTCCGTCCGTCTGTCTGTATATGTAATTTTGTGCACAAAGTACAGGTCGCAGTTTAAGTCCGATCGTCCTCAAATTTGACATAATGCCTTTCTTCGGATAGAAGACAATCGCTATTGATTTTGGAAAAAATCGGTTCAGATTTAGATATAGCTGCCATATATAGTTATCACCGATTTGATCATAATTCACGTATTTATGAACCGACGTTCTTCAAATTTTGTACATCTGAATGTTTTGTCAGTCCCGTAAAAACTGCCAAATATCAGCTAAATCGGTTCAGATTTATATATAGCTCCCATATATATCTTTCGTCCGATTTGGACTTATATGGCCCCAAAAGCGAGAGTTTTGCCCTGATTTGCTTCAAATTTTGCAGAACAAGTACGTTTAATAGTATCGTTAAGTGTGCTTAATTTGGTTAAATTCGGTTCCGATTTAGATATAGCTCCCATATATATCTTTCGTTCGATTTGGATTTATATGGCCTCAAAAGCCACACGCAGAGAAGAAACATGATTGTCACAATCATATTCGAAGAGCAAAATAATATGATAGCAGCTATTTTTGCGGCGACTATGTAACGTTTTAACCTGCAACCATGTTGGCTCAGTGATCATGGTTTTAAGAATAATATAATTGTCCTCATCTAATATGTTATTATATTGATAAAAAATTTTTGTTTGAATGAAAAGACAATGGTCACGATTTAAAATGTTATGGTATTCATTAAAAATGTTTTTCTCCTAGTTAAAAAAACATGGTCACAGCCTAAAATGTTTTGATCTTTATGAAAAAACTTTTTTCATCGTCGAAAAAAGGACGCCACTTGAGAAAAGAAAACACAAAATTAACTTTATTTGTTTGTTTTTATTTATTTATAAACTAATTCATTGTTTATTTGATTTTATAATGCCGTTCAAGCAAACATCATATATTTTTACACACTCTGTTTTATTTCAATTCCAACTATAAGTAATTATTCCATATTTACATCGTGTCCATCAAATGTACAAACGCAGATATCATGTAACTGCAAATAAAAATAAATGATCCATACAGCAAAATGCAGAACAAAAACAGGTACATTTTTTCAAGTGCACTTTCCTTTTTGTGTTCACATAAAACCACGTGCCACTTCTGAATAAATAAATTAACACAAAACACAGTAAATCCGTATTCAGCGTCCATTCCAAGAAACAATCAACACACGACTGACGCGCAAAATGAAAATCGTGTATACCTGCTCAATATTTTTATAAAATTCTTTTCGCTGCAAACAAGTTAAAAAATTAAATGGTCCTTATGGCCATGTAATGGTTCTAGACATGTCTATACTTAACCTATAAAAATACTATTTTCCTTGTAAAAAAAGTAAAAATTGAATGGTCAGGTACATGATTTTCCCGGCCATTCAATGGTCTCAAATTCTATCATTTAAATGATAGAACATGTTTGCGGCATTTGAGAACCATTCAAATGCTTATTTACACCATACATTTTTCTCCACTCGAAAACTATTTTTACAAAGACAAAATACATGGTTTTCGAGGCAATTACATGCTCTAAATAAGCATTAAATGTATGCGGCAACCATGTTCAAACATGGTTTTTCTGTGCGTGCAGAGTTTTGCCCTGAGTTGCTTGAAATTTTGCACAAGGAGTAAGTTTTATAGTATTGTTAATTGTGCAAAATTTAGTTGAAGTCGGTTCAGATTTAGATATAGCTCCCATATATATCATTCGCCCGATTTGGTCCAATATGCCCACAGAGGCAAAAGTGCTACTCTGATTTACGTGAAATTTTGCAGAGGGAGTAGAACTGAACTTGAAACTTCGCACAGGTAGTAGAATTAAGGTTCTGCATATGCGTGTTTATTTTGGTTGAAATCGGTTCAGATTTTGATATAGCTCCCATATAAACCTTTCGCCCGTTTTTCCGTCATATGACCACAGAGGTCAAAGTTGTTATCCGATTTACGTGAAATTTTGCACAGGGAGTAGATTCAACATAGTAACTATGCATGTGAAGTTTGATTGCAATCGGTTCAGATTTCGATATAGATTCCATATATATGTTTTTCCTATTTACGGAAAACTGGCCGAAATACCTACATTTTCCTTATCAAATCGCCACTGCTAAGTCGAAAACTTATCAAAATGACTCAAATTTTCCTATTACTCTATTACACATCTATCGACCGATAAATCATAAATACACTTTTGCGAAGTTGCCTCAAAATTGGTTCATATTTAAATGTTTCCCCTATTTATACCCTTCACCACTACTGTGGTACAGGGTATAATAAGTTTGTGCATTTGTATGTAACGCCAAGAAGGAAAAGTCTGAGATCCATTGCATAGTATACCGATCGTCTTAGAATTAAATTCTGAGTCGATTTAGCGATGTCCGTCTGTCTGTCTGTCTGTCTGTCCGTCTGTCTGTCTGTTGATGTATTTTTGTGTGCAAAGAAAGTACAGCTCGCAGTTTCGGCTCAAACACGATCCCTGTTGATTTTGGAAAAAATCGGTTCAGATTTAGATATAGCTGTCATATATATTTTTCACCGATCTGGTCATAATTGGCGTGTATATCAACCGATCTTCCTCAAATTCCGTACATCCGAATATTTTATGAGTCTCGAAAAACTTGCAAAATATCAGCCAAATCGGTTCAGATTTAGATATAGCTCCCATATATAGCTTTCGCCCGATTTACACTCATTTGCCCACAGAGGCCAAGTTTTAGCTCCGATTTAGTTGAAATTTTGCACAGGGAGTAGAATTAGCATTGTAACTATGCGTGCCAAATTTGGTTGAAATCGGTTCAGATTTAGATATAGCTCCCATATATAGCTTTCGCCCGACTTACACTCAAATGACCACAGAGGCAAATTTTTTGCTCCGATTTAGTTGAAATTTTGCACAGGGAGTATAATTAGCATTGTAGCTATACGTGCCAAATTTGGTTGAAATCGGTTCAGATTTAGATATATCTCCCATATATAGCTTTCGCCCGATTTACACTCATATGACCACAGAGGCCAATTTTTAACTCCGATTTAGTTGAAATTTTGCACAGGGAGTAGAATTAGCATTGTAGCTATGCGTGATAAATTTGGTTGAAATCGGTTCAGATTTAGATATATCTCCCATATAAAGCTTTCGCCCGATTTACACTCATATGACCACAGAGGCCAATTTTTAACTCCGATTTAGTTGAAATTTTGCACAGGGAGTAGAATTAGCATTGTAGCTATGCGTGCCAAATTTGGTTGACATTGGTTCAGATTTAGATTTAGCTCCCATATATATGTTTTTCTGATTTCGACCAACATTTTCCTTGTAAAATCGCCACTGCTTAGTCGAAAAGTTGTAAAAGTGACTCTAATTTTCCTAAACTTCTAATACATATATATCGAGCGATAAATCATAAATAAACTTTTGCGAAGTTTCCTTAAAATTGCCTCAGATTTAAATGTTTCCCATATTTATACCCTTCACCACTACTGTGGTACAGGGTATAATAAGTTTGTTTTTTACTAACATTGTGTTCCACCCTAGTGCATTAGACGACTTAAATTTTGAGTCTATAGATTTTGTAGAAGTCTATCAAATTCTGTCCAGATCGAGTGATATTTAAATGTATGTATTTGGGACAAACCTTTATATATAGCCCCCAACACATTTGACGGATATGATATGGTATCGAAAATTTAGATGTACAAAGTGGTGCAGGGTATAATATAGTCGGCCCCGCCCGACTTTAGACTTTCTTTACTTGTTTTTTACTAACATTGTGTTCCACCTCAGCGCATTAGCCGACTTAGATGTACAATCTATAAGTATTGCAGAACTCTGTACAGATGTGCTCAGATATACAGAATATATGTGTATGGATTCATATAGCATCCAACACATTGGACGGATTTGATATGGTATCGAAAATGTGGGCTTACAAAGTGGTGAAGGGTATAATATAGTCGGCCCCGCCCGACTTTAGACTTTCCTTACTTGTTTTTTTGTTTAATATATACCTCGTATGGACTAACTTACAATTGAGAAGACGGTTTTAAGAAGTTTTAAGATACCTTGCCATCAGCAAGTGTTACCGCAACCCAAGTAATTCGATTGTGGATGAGAGTCTTTAGTAGAAGTTTCTATGCAATCCATGGTGAAGGGTACATAAGATTCGACCTTGCCGAACTTACGGCCGTATATACTTGTTATTATTTTGTTTGTTCACAAACTGCTCACAATTTAAAGAGGCTTCTCATTGGAGAAGCAACTTTCGTGTAATCGAAGAAACCCCTTGCCTCTTTCCTCTAAATTAGTTTTGTGAATTGGTGAGTTCTTGCATCTTTTTTGGAACTTCAATGGCCTTCAAGCTCAATTTTCAATATTGATAGCATCCGTTTTCGTCATATGTTCAGCTGACGAGTTAGGTTTCTATCACTGGGGCGTGGATTTCAATCAAATCTCACCTTCAATTTTCGGATCATTTATTTACCATTTATCCACTTTATCGACTCAATGCAAAACTGTCAGTATTACAGTACGAGAAACTAAAAATTTATTTACATTTTAATGCTGATGGGCTCTAACCATAGCCACTTGTGGTTTTCCAGACAAAAAATAAAGAAATCACACTGTAACGTTTGAATTTTATCACGAATAACTTTATTTTTGAATCCAATAAATCAAAGAGCTTTTGTAAGCCTGTAAACAATAAAGTCTATGGAATAAATCTGTCAGACGGCAGCGGTTTAGACGAAGAAGTTGCTTGCAATCCTGTACTGACTTTTTTCGATCCTTCTCCCAGGGAGCCACCATGGTGCCCGCCTTGCATAAGGTCGTGGGTTCGACTTGAGTTTCGTCTGAACACCAAATAGTTTTTCAGTGGTGGATTATCCCCTCTCAGTAATTCTGAGTGTTTCGCAGCTTCTCTAAGTGGTTTCTCCACAATGTGGAACCTATTCGGATTCGGCTATAAAAAGTAGTGAGATAAACATAGAATTGCTTTCAGCGATAAGAGAGAAGTTCACCACTGTGGTATCACAGTGGACTGAATAGTCTAAGTGAGTCTGAAATATCGATATGCTACTATACCTAAGCTAACCTTCTCCGAATTGAATTCCTTGATTACGGGTTCTTTATCTATTATTTTATATGTCTTCCTCAACCAAAATAGCCTCCCCTCGTTTTTCATTCATTCATAAATGTGGGCAAGTAATACTATTTGTGTTTTTATGAAGTTTTGAGATTTTTGTTTTATAAAACTTCAGTAATTACGGAGCAGTGTGTAAAACACAATGATGCTATTAGACCTTATCAATATTGCTACTATGTCAAATTGAAGTTTTTCTTAAGGGGAATTGTTTCTCAAAATAAAGCAAAGTAAAATTGTATGTGGAAAAAAAGTCAAGCTTAACTAATTACAAACCATGTCAAAGAAAAATCCACATAGCAAGTGAAAAACACACGCATAACTCCTTTGCGGTTATAACGATGGGAACTCATTTGTTGTAAAATATTCATTAATTTCAAAAATGTTAAAGTATTTTATCTTTTTTAAAAGCTGCTGGATAAAAATCTAATACACCAAAAAATATGTTTTACAAAGAAGAACTGCATAATAACAATAAACAAACAGAAAATTGCAAGAAATTATTACAAAAGACACGATTTTTCGTGAATTGTAGGATTGTTTGCATTGTATAAAGAAAAAGCAAACAATTGATTTTTTTTCAATTTTAGATTTCCAATGAAACATAATATTTAAAATTATGCAAATTGGAAACTCTGAAAGTAAATTAAATTACAATTCAATTCGTTTGCCATAGCCCTAGCAAGTTTTATGCAAATTTGTTTATTTTCCGGTATTTGCCAAAAGGTCCCTTCAAACGCTGAATTTGTTTTCTTATTAAAGGGTCATGATTTTTCGTTTAAATTTGGTTTCCTTTTTTTTTGTTTGTTAGTTAACAAATAAATAAAAGACCAACCAAGCACAATAGTAATCCAAATGGATGGCAGATGTCAAGATTTCGTCAAAGTGTAACCACAAAACAAAACGTGCTTTGTGGTTATTTTTTACATTTCCATTCCATTCAAAATTTCCCCTTTACACAGCCACTAGCTTTGAAATTCCTGGAAATGGACTATTGTTCAAAATTGGATGCAATTTAAGAAAAATTGAATTTTTCTGCATATTCATATTCCCCTTCTATTTGTCAATGTGAAAAGAAGTAAAATAAAAACCGGGTTTATATTACACAGATATGTTGACTCATTAGTATTTTTATGTTTTTTTGGCTTTTAATACTTCAATGGAAATACTAATTAGTGGTCATTACCAAATGACATCACATCAATTATTGTAATAGGATGCTACAAACCAAGCTTAAAATTAAAATAACAATGTATACAATTTATATTTTTTTAAATATATGCAACCACAATGAATTCCAGGCAACATTTTATCACAGTTAAATAGTATCAATCCTATTGATTGTAAATAACAGTTAATTATTGACTAGAACTAATCAAAGTCTAATCAAACTGGAAATCAAACTAATCAAGAGGAAATTGTAATTTTTCTGTTTGTGTCTTAAGTCTTTTATTTTAATTTTGCAGAAGAGCTCAATAGCAGAGTTGCTATCCTCATTCCTAGGAACTTCATTCACAATAAAAACTCGACTTTTTAAAATAATTATAAATAAAAACAAGTGAGTAAAGTAGAAAGTCGGGCGGGGCCGACTATATCATACCCTAAACCACCCCTACTGAATTAGTAAACATTGTTTTTGGGGTATGAATGGTATAGGATTGGGACATAACCCGCATTTCCATATGTAAGAACATTAAGGGGTACATAGTTATGGGAGTTTTATCACAATCTGAACAGAAATGTCTGATGTTAGGAGCTATAATTGATTCCGATCCTACAGAGTTTGTATGCCACTAATATTGCTTCCATTATTAAAAAACAAGTAAGGAAAGTCTAAAGTCGGGCGGGGCCGACTATATTATACCCTGCACCACTTTGTAGATCTAAATTTTCGATACCATATCACATCCGTCAAATGTGTTGGGGGCTATATATAAAGGTTTATCCCACATACATACATTTAAATATCACTCGATCTGGACAGAATTTGATAGACTTAGTAAAAAAACAAGTATATACGGCCGTAAGTTCGGCCACGCCGAAGCTTATGTACCCTCCATCATGGATTGCGTAGAAACTTCATCTAAACACTGCCAACCACAATCGAATTACTTAAGTTGCGGTAACGCTTGCCGATGGCAAGGTATCTTAAAACATCCTAACACCATATTCTAAATTGTATGTAAGTCCATACGTGGTATATATTAAATCAAAAAAGATCGATCCAATACGTATATAATTCAGTTTGACAAAGCAGACATAAAATTTTAACAAAATTTTCTACAGAAATAAAATTTTAACAAAATTTTCTATAGAAATAAAATTTTCACAAAATATTCTATAGAAATAACAATTTTTACAAAATTTTCTATTGAAAGAAAACTTTGACAAAAATTTCTACAGAAATAAAATTTTAACAAAATCTTCTATAGAAATAAACTTTTGACAAAATTTTCTATAGAAATAAAATCTTGGTAGATTATTTTTGGCTCGAGTGGCAACCATGATTATGAACCGAATAAAATTTGAACAAAATTTTCTATAGAAATAAAATTTTGACAAAATTTCCTATAGAAATAAAATTTTGATCATTAATGAAAATGTTATTATGAACCGAATAAAATTTTAACAAAATTTTCTCTAGAAATAAAATTTTGACAAAATTTTCTATAGAAATAAAATTTTGGTAGATTATTTTTGGCTCTAGTGGCAACCATGATTATGAACCGATATGGACCAATTTTTGTGTGATTGGACCAATTTTGGTATGGTTGTTAGCGACCATATACTAACACCACGTACCTAATTTGAACCGGATCGGATGAATTTTGATCCTCCAAGAGGCTCCGGAGGTCAAATCTGGAGAATGTTTTATATGGGGGCTATATATAATTATGAACCGATGTGGACAAATTTTTGCATGGTTGTTAGAGACCATATACCAATATCATGTACCAAATTTCAGGCGGATCGGATGAAATTTGCTTCTCTTTGAGGCTCCGCAACCCAAATCTGGGGATCGGTTTATATGGGCGCCATATATAGTTATGGACCGATGTGGACCAATTTTTGCACGGTTGTTAGAGACTATATACCAATACCATGTACCAAATTTCAGCCAGATCGGATGCAATTTGCTCCTCTTTGAGGCTTCGCAAGACAAATCTGGAGATCGATTTATATGGGGTCTATATATAATTATGGACCGATGTGGACCAATTTTTGCATGGTTGTTAGAGACCATATACCAACATCATGTACCAAATTTCAGCCGGATCGGATGAAATTTTCTTCTCTTTGAGGCTCCGCAAGCCAAATCTGGGGATCGGTTTATATGGTGGCTATATATAATTATGGACCGATGTGAACCAATTTTTGCGTGGTTGTTAGAGACCATATACCAACACCATGTACCAGATTTCAGCCGGATCGGATGAAATTTGCTTCTCTTTTAGGCTCCGCAAGCCAAATCTGGGGATCGGTTTATATGGGGGCTATATATAATTACGGACCGATGTGGACCAATTTTTGCATGGTTGTTAGAGACCATATACCAACACCATATACTAAATTTCAGCCGGATCGGATGAAATATGCTTCTGTTAGAGGCTCCACAAGCCAAATCTGAGGGCCCGTGTAAAAATTGGAGGATCCAATCCTATCTAATAATATCAAATTGGGTCTAATTGGATCTGTTCAGATATTGGTTCAGACATAATTAGATATGCACAGATATGCTATATATGGTGCTAGATCTGGTTAGATATAATTGCAGATCTCATCATATATAGTATAATATCTAATTATATCTGGCATATCTAATAATATATGCTTGGATAGGACCATATATAGCACTATATCTAATAAGATATGGTAGATATAACATCATATCTGACTATATGGGGTTAAATACGGTCCAAAACATAAAAAAAAAAATCATGAACAAGTTAAAAAGATTTTTAAAATACACGTCTAAACTTCAATGCCATTATGTCAAATGTCAACGCCGTCAGGGGCATCACTTCTAAACAAATTTAACGCCAGACTAGCTGAGAAAATTAAGAAATTTAATATAATTGTTTTAAATGTGTTCCTTTGATAAAGTGTATATCGTTTCCTTTATTGCGGAGATTATGTAGGTAAGTAGATTGTATTTGTTATTTCCTTAGTAGTCATTTTCATATTGTTTTACTATTTTCTAGATTTGGAAAAAAATGAAACCTCAGTGGTGTACTGGTTAACATGCCCGCCTTGCATTCAAAAGGTCACGGGTTCAATCCCAGTTCCGACCAACACCAAAAATTATTACGGCGGTGGATTATCTCCTCGCAGTAATGTTGGTGACATTTCTGCTTCAAAGATTCTCTAAGTTGTTTCAGCGCAACGTGAAATGCCGATAGGACTCGATTATAGCAAGGAGGTCCCATGTTATTGAGCTAATTATTGAATCGAGCAGCAGTCAGTGATAAGTAAGATGTTGATCACTGTGATGTCATGATGGTCTGAATAGTATGTATGAGCCTAAAATAACATCCTATCGCTATACCTAACCTAATTCCGAATACACTTTAAATGTGAGTATTAAAAGCAACATAAAATTATATGGCAATTTGTATTGCAACTTAAAGAAGAATGATCCAAAACAATACTAATACTTGCTTACATAGTTCAATATATTCCCATATTTGTTTATTCCTATATTTGTTTAATAATTGTTTTTTTACTTAATTTCATTGCAGATTGTCTTAACGCTGTAATACTTTAGTCGCGTGTCTAAGTCCAAAGCAGAAGAAACAAACGAAAAAACCCTTGGACAACACTCTAACTCAACTGTCAATACTCTTAAATAGCTTTGATGGATCAATTTAAATTAAACATATTTATTATGCACATACTTTTTGTCTGTATTATTAAATAAAACAATTGATCTCATTTTATATACAAATTATGGGATTTTATGTGTTGAAAGATCTCGAAAGATACAATTGTATCAAATAATATACAATTATATCAAATTAGATCTGATTAGATGTGTCTCATTTTTGAGATCTGATCAGATCCAATTTCATAGTATTTAGATCTGAGCAGATATAACCATTTTTCGGATCTGCTCAGATCTGACTATATCTTGGCTCAGATCTAACCATATCAAATCAGATCCCCCAATTTTTACACGGGGGTCCCTTTATATGGGGGCCATACGTAAAAGTGGACCGATGTGGCCCATTTTCAATACCATCCGACCTACATCGATAACAACTACTTGTGCCAAGTTTCAAGTCGATAGCTTGTTTCGTTCGGAAGTTAGCGTGATTTCAACAGACGGACGGACGGACGGACGGACGGACATGCTTAGATCGACTCAGAATTTCACCACGACCCAGAATATATATAAAGGGTGATTCTTTTGAGGTTAGGATTTTCATGCATTAGTATTTGACAGATCACGTGGGATTTCAGACATGGTGTCAAAGAGAAAGATGCTCAGTATGCTTTGACATTTCATCATGAATAGACTTACTAACGAGCAACGCTTGCAAATCATTGAATTTTATTACCAAAATCAGTGGCAGAAAATCCGCTTTTTTATCGACAAATTTTGTTCAGCGATGAGGCTCATTTCTGGTTGAATGGCTACGTAAATAAGCAAAATTGCCGCATTTGGAGTGAAGAGCAACCAGAAGCCGTTCCAGAACTGCCCATGCATCCCGAAAAATGCACTGTTTGGTGTGGTTTGTACGCTGGTGGAATCATTGGACCGTATTTTTTCAAAGATGCTGTTGGACGCAACTTTACGGTGAATGGCGATCGCTATCGTTCGATGCTAACAAACTTTTTGTTGCCAAAAATGGAAGAACTGAACTTGGTTGACATGTGGTTTCAACAAGATGGCGCTACATGCCACACAGCTCGCGATTCTATGGCCATTTTGAGGGAAAACTTCGGAGAACAATTCATCTCAAGAAATGGACCGGTAAGTTGGCCACCAAGATAATGCGATTTGACGCCTTTAGACTATTTTTTGTGGGGCTACGTCAAGTCTAAAGTCTACAGAAATAAGCCAGCAACTATTCCAGCTTTGGAAGACAACATTTCCGAAGAAATTCGGGCTATTCCGGCCGAAATGCTCGAAAAAGTTGCCCAAAATTGGACTTTCCGAATGGACCACCTAAGACGCAGCCGCGGTCAACATTTAAATGAAATTATCTTCAAAAAGTAAATGTCATGGACCAATCTAACGTTTCAAATAAAGAACCGATGAGATTTTGCAAATTTTATGCGTTTTTTTTTGAAAAAAAGTTATCAAGCTCTTAACAAATCACCCTTTACTTTATGGGGTCTTAGAGCAATATTTCGATGTGTTACAAACGGAATGACCAAGTTAATATACCCCCATCCTATGATGGAGGGTATAACAAGTACATACAGCACTAAGTTCGACCGGGCCGAATCTTAAATACCCACCACCATTAACCAAATATTAGGGTTTCCTTTGAAATGTCAGAAGGGCTTGAGGACTTGAGGACACTTCCCGAAGATAATTTTAAAGATTTCACCTATGAGGACTATATCAGATTCTGGATTTATAAGAACCATTTTTGTTTGAGTTTTAGAGGAATCATTAACATCTTTTGTAAGTGTGCAAGAAAATTATAAAATAACGTCTTGATTTGAAATCTTAAATCTGTAGAAGTAAAATCTGGAAATTTTACATTGAGTTTCAAGCAATTTTCATGATCAGTGCGCCTTCTACACCCTCAAGAAGTGAAGTCGGTCTATATGGAGGCATTACCAAATGGACCGATAAAAACTTAATCCGATACACGTTTTTGTGAGCCTAAAATACCAGAATATTTACAATTTCAGGCAAATCAGATAAAAATTACGGTTTCTAGAAACCCAAGGAGTTAAATCGGGAGATCGTTCTTATGGGGGCTATACTAAAATATGGACCGATACTCACCGTTTTCGGCACACCTCTTTATGACTCGAAAATACCTCTAGATTTCCAATTTCAGGCAAATAGTATAAAAACTTCGGATTCTAGAAGCCCAAGAAGTAAAATCGGGAAATCGGTTTATATGGGGGCTATACCAAACTATGGACCGATACTCACCATTTTCGGCACACCTCTTTATGGTCCTAAAATACCTCTAGATTTCCAATTTCAGACAAATTGGATAAAAACTACGGTTTCTATAAGCCCAAGACCCCAAATCGGGAGATCGGTCTATATGGGGGCTATACCAAAATATGGACCGATACTCACAATTTTTGGCACACATATTTGTGGTCCTACAATACCTCTAGATTTCCAATTTCAGGTAAATTGAATAAAAACTGCGGTTTCTATAAGCCCAAGAAGTAAAATCGGGAGATCTGTCTATATGGGGGCTATACCAAAACATGGACCGATACTCACCATTTTTAGCACACCTCTTTGTGGTCATAAAATACCTCTAGATTTCAAATTTCAGACAAATTGGATAAAAACTACGATTTCTATAAGCCCAAGACCCCAAATCGGGAGGTCGGTTTATATGGGGACTATATCAAAACCTGGACCGATATAGCCCATCTTCGAACTTGACCTGCCTGCAGACAAGAGGCGAGTTTGTGCAAAATCTCAGCACGATTGCTTCATTATTGAAGACTGTAGCGTGATTACAACAGACAGACAGACGGACATCGTTATATCGTCTTAGAATTTCACCCTGATCAAGAATATATATACTTTATATAGTCGGAAATCGATATTTCGATGTGTTACAAACGGAATGACAAACTTATTATACACCCGTCACCATTCTATGGTGGTGGGTATAATAAGGGAAACATTTAAATCTGAAGCAATTTTAAGGAAACTTCGCAAAAGTTTATTTACGATTTATCGCTCGATATATATGTATTAGAAGTCTAGGAAAATTAGAGTAATTTTTACAACTTTTCGACTAGGCAGTGGCGATTTTACAAGGAAAATGTTGGTATTTTGACAATTTTTGTCGAAATCAAAAAAACATATATATGGGAGCTATATCTAAATCTGAACCGATTTCAACCAAATTTGGCACACATAGCTGCAATGCTAATTTTACTCCCTGTGCAAAATTTCAACTAAATCGGAGTTAAAAATTGGCCTCTGTGGTCATATGAGTGTAAATTGGGCGAACGATATATATGGGAGATATATCCAAATCTGAACCGATTTCAACCAAATTTGGCACGCATAGCTACAATGCTAATTCTACTCCCTGTGCAAAATTTCAACTAATTCGGCCCGCCCGACTTTCTACTTTACTCACTTTTTTTACTGTCAACCGGACTTTCAAAATATCACGACAGGCGACATTCGGGCTGAGTTTCGGAGATTTTCGAGGATATTGTATAATAGAAATAGAGCAATGAACCTCCATTTTAAGACTTTTTGTGATTGACAAGAGCTGAGTGCGATGGTGCTGAGTCCTGTTCCAATATCCATGGTCTGCGTTCGAAATGTTTGTCTGCTCAGGCCATCAAAACACTCTTTAAGATATTTTCACGATAGTATACGGCATTTATTTTGACCCAAAGGTCGATGAATACGAGCGGGGGCGAACAGCGGGCCACCTGCATGAAGCCATCCTGGTGGAATGGTTAGGTTAGGTGGCAGCCCGATGTATCAGGCTCACATTGACTATTCAGTGATACCACATTGGTGAACCTCTCTCTTATTACTGAGTGCTGCCCGATTACATGTTAAGCTCAATGACAAGGGACCTACTTTTTATAGCCGAGTCCGAACGGCGTTCCACATTGCAGTGAAACCACTTAGAGAAGCTTTGAAACACTCAGAAATGTCACCAGCATTAATAAGGTGGGATAACCCACCGATGAAAAACTTTTTGGTGTTAGGTCGAAGCAGGAATCGAACCCACGACCTTGTGTATGCAAGGCGGGCATGCTAACCATTGCACCACGGTGGCTCCCAATGGTTAGCATGCCCGCCTTGCATATAAAGGGTCATAGGTTCATTTCCAGTTTCGACAAACACCAAAACGTTTTTCAGTGGTCAATGTGCTGAATATTGAGTGTATCCCTCCATGTTTTTGACATAGCCCCCATTAGACCGATCTCTCGATTTAACTCCTAGGGTTTCTGGAAATTGTAGTTTTTATCCCATTTGCCACAAATTCAAAATATACTGGCATTTTAGACCCACAAAAAAAGTAAGTAAATATGATTTATTTTTATCGGTCAGTTTGGTAAGGCTTCCATATAGACCGATTTCAGATCTTGAGGGTACAGAAGGTGCACTGATCATGAAAATTGCTTGAAACTAAATGTAAAATTTCCAGATGTTGACTTCTCGTAATCATTTAAATAATTGGGGTACAAATCTACAGATTTTAGATTTTAAATCAAGGCATTAGTTCATAATTTTCTTGCACACAAGAGATGTTTACGATTCCTCTAAAACTCAAACAAAAATGGTTCTTTTTAATCCAGAATCTGCTCCAGTCTTCATAGGTAAAATCTTTACATTTATCTTCGGGAAGCTTAATGGTTGAACTGATCTGCTTGGGAAAATATTTGTCATAAAACCCCCTGAAATAATCAAAGGAAACTATTATATTTCATTCATGGTTGTTAGGTATTTAAAATTCAGCCCGGCCGGACTTCCTGCTGTATATACTTGTTAATAAACAGAATTTCATGAAAATCATTATTGCAAAACTGATTTATTATACTGAACGGATTTCGAAAAAACAATTCCCAAATTTATAGAAATTCCCCACCAAATCAAAATTTTCGTCTCCATCCACGAAAAAATATCTCCAATTCGGGGAAAAAATCCCCAATACAAACAACACTGGTCGCTCTTACATTTAAAAGTTAACTTCATCTTAGGTTTATCTTTAGTGTAATTCTTCGTTTCTTGTGCTAGGAATAATTACGAAACTAATTTAAGTAAACACAAAATTAGGATAATTTTTTTTTAGTGTATGGTAATATATTCATATCTAGAATTTCATTATGCTTTAATATTTTGATATAAAAGTGTTTACGCGTGTCAATTTGTTATGTTAAATTTCCCCCATTAACCTAGACTATAGACTCAAGTCAAAACTTCTCTCCGATTTACTTGAAAATGTGCACAGAGTGAATAACTAACATTTAAAAAATGTGTGCCAAATTGGCTCAGATTTAGACAAAGACCCATTCATAATATAAAAAGCCTTTAGATTTAAATATTTCCAATATTTTTAACATACTACCAGTGTGCTCCGCTTCAGGGCATTAGCCTATTTAAATTTCAACTCTAGAGATTTTGTTCAAATCGATTCAGATGTAAATATATTTACATATGGTATCGAACACGTAGATCTACAAAGTGTTTACACGTGTCAATTTGTTATGTTGAATTTCCCCCATTAAATCGTAATAAATGTTACGGTTGATATATTTGTGTAAATTATTCTCCATTATCTCCAACACATAAGCTTCTATTCTGTAAGTCATTAAAATGACATTCATCATTTCATAAAGTATCAGTATTTTTCATTAACCCCGTACAAGGTAATTAGAGTTAAAGGCCATAAATCTCTTGTTTTTTTTTTTGTATCTCTTCATATAAAAATGTAGCAATTTATCAACTTATCAGCACATTATCAGATATGTTTTCCTATGAAAATATTCATATCAAGATATGAAAACACCCTGAGTTTAGAAATTTGCATAGGAAATCAATCAATTTTGGTATATTTCATTTTTTTTCTTGCCTAGTAAAACAACTAACTTCCCCTTGTAATATGGAAGTCTTTATTAAGACCATTATCTACCGAAGCAAAAAAAAAAAGAAAATTTATTTTTGCGTAAAATATAGCAAAAAGCCAAACCGACAAAAGTCACGGTAGAGTATAGGAAATACTACAAAGATTTATATTATATAGATTCATGAATGATACGAACATACGAAAAATACACCAGACACTAGATGTTATGTAGGTAAGTAATGCAAAACGCATGCTACAAACGCTTAAATGTCGGTTAGATGGGAGGCACAGTGGTATTAATTGAAAACTATAATCATGGTTGGAAGACAGTATTTCGAAGGAATATCTAAATCAATTTAAAAGAGAGAACTATAGATTTTTTTAGTAAATTAAATGAATTCAAAAGAATATACCTTTTCAGATAAATCAAAAGTGTCTTCCACACCTCATATTGTTATACTAAATAGTTATGTGGCAATTGAAATATCCATAACACCTATTTACGCCACTGTTTCTATTTTACTATGGGAAACTATGCGTTGCATTATATATGCTATGCACTGTACTGTCCTGTACTGATGTATGCTTTGGAAGATTAATGTGAGAGTTTTTTTTTTTAACGGCATCGAAAGCAAAAGCGGAAAGACCAGTTATTTTTCGGAATACCGGTCAAATGATGTAGCCGATATTATAAAAACAAAATTTGCATAAGAAACAAAATTGATTAAAACTATATCACATGGTGATTTGCGTTGATAGATTTAAATGCCATGTTAAATAAAGCTAGAAACTGGTGTGAAAAATATAATCAATCTGTGAGTTATACAAAAACAAATTGAAGAAAAACTAACTAAAGCATTTTAGAAAAAAAAAAACAGTGATAAATTGAAGCTTTTTAGATATCATTTATTTTATATATATAATATAGAGACATTGAACTCAACTTATAGAAAAATCACAAAGAAGTTGACATTTATGTGTTTGCGTGTATAAATGTCAATGCCATTCTAATGTTGCGATACTCACGCACTTAGGTTAAAGTGGCAGCCCGATTAAGATTCAGGCTCACTTAGACTATTCAGTCCATTACGATACGACTCACGCACTTTGTAAATGCCTTATAAAAAGTTTGTTTCCTAAGTCTTTTGTTTGTCACCAGTGTAAGATTGACATCTTCAATTGCTGTACTGTACGACTGATAAAGCTTTCAAAAACAACAAAACATGGCAAATATTTTACATAGTGTAACAACTCATATCAAAAAAAAATATACCACAATTTCAAGAAAATTTTACCAATTTTAAAAAATCTTATGTCGAAATTGTTTATCAAATTTTTCAAAATTTTGCTTAGTAAAAAAATTTTGTTTTATTTTCATAGAAATTTTGTCAAAATGTTATTTCTATAGAAAATTTTGTCATAATGTTATTTCTATAAAAAAAATTTGTCAAAAATTTTGTCAACATTTTATTTCTATATAAAATTTTGTCACAATTTTTTTTCTATAGAAAATTTTGTCTAAATTTTATTTCTATAAAAAATTTTGTCAAAATTTCATTTCCATAGAAAAATTTGTAAAAATTTTATTTCCATCGAAATTTTGTCAAAATGTTATTTCTATAGAAAATTTTGTTAAAATTGTATTTTTATAGAAAATTTTGTAAAATTTTATTTCTACAGAAAAATTTTTCAAAATGTTATTTCTATAGAAAATTTTGTCACAATTTTTTTTTTCTATAGAAAATTTTGTCTAAATTTTATTTCATTCGTTTTGTTTTGTTATTGTTGGTTTTGTTCTTTAAGCATTGTTGTTGTTTTTTATTTCAGCTTAAAACCATGCATTGACTAAACTACAAGTGTAGCTTATCCAACAGAGGAAAAGAATTTTGTCAAATTTATTTGGACAAAGCCCTATAGACTGCAAGATGGTTGGATGGACGCACGTTTCGGAATTACCACATTCCTCATCAGCGTCCTCTACTTGCAGCAAAACTATATACCAATTATCAGAATAAATTCAGGCAGTTCATTAAACCCAACAATGAACCACACTTGAACCTTCCGAAAAAAGGTTTTGCATGATAGCCAGCTTATGCCGAATTAGTCAATGTAGTAGTTTAGTCAATGCATGGTTTTAAACTGAAATAAAAAAACAACAACAATAAATTTTATTTCTATAAAAAATTTTGTCAAAATATTTTTTCTATAGAAAATTTTGTCTAAATTTTATTTCCATAGAAATTTTGTCAACATATTATTTCTATAGCAAATTTTGTTAAAATTGTATTTTTATAGAAAATTTTATTTCTATAGAAAGTTTTGTTAAAGTTTTTTTTTCTACAGAATTTTTTTTCAAAATGTTATTTCTATTGAAAATATTTTATTTAAAATTTTAACAATTTTGTCTAAATTTTCTGTCTATGAAAAATTTTGTCAAAATTTTATTTCTATAGAAAATGTTGTCTAAATTTTCTGTCTATAGCAAATTTTGTCAAAATGTTATTTCTATAGAAAATGTTCTCAAAATTTTATTTCCATAAAAAATTTTGTCACAATTTTTTTCTAGATAATTTGTCTAAATTTTATTTCTATAGAAGATGTTGTCAAAATTTTATTTCTATAGAAAGTTTTGTTAAAATTTCATTTCTACAGAAAATTTTTTCAAAATGTTATTTCTATTGAACATTTTAACAAAACGTTTTTTATTTAAAATTTCGACAAATTTTGTCAAAATGTTATTTCTATAGAAAAAGTTGTCAAAATTTTATTTCCATAGAAATTTTGTCAAAATGCTATTTCTATAGAAAATTTTGTCAAAATTTTATTTCCATAGAAAATTTTATTTCCATAGAAAATTTTGTCAAAATTTTATTTCTATAAGAACTAATGTACCTCTTAGTGGGAGAGGTATATTTCGCAAAATCTACCAAAACATCAAGAATTCTACCAATCTACCAAACAGTAAAAAATCTACTATTTTTGGTGGAATTCTACCAAATGTGGCAATCGTGAGCGTAACACCATATAACACCCGCCCTTGGCCTATGGTCAGAGTCCAACTTAAAACTTTATATTTCATTTTTCCATCAGTTAGGATCCATTATTATCAGATAGGGTTGGTTTTTTGTCCTAAACCACATAGCGGATAGGGTATAATTATTTTGATATGCAAAAAACGTGCTAGAACCCCATAAAATAAATACCGATCAACTCCTGAGTCCATCTAGCCCTTGGTATCCATCCGTCCATCCATGTATTTAGTGTTCGTAGGATTCCTGTCACATTTATGAAACAATCTTGATAAGATTTGTTACACTGTGGTTCTGGCACAATAACGAACGCTATTGAATTTAGAAAAAAATCGGAATTTATATATAGCTGCCATATATATGTATCGCCCAATGTCGACAAATGGAGTCACAATGAGCTTTTTTACCAACCGATCGTCGTTAAAGTTAGCACAAAGTAATCGTATTCACCACCTTTAAATGTGTAAAATTTCATAGAAACCGGTTCAGATCGCCAGATTTTGCAAAACTTGACTAAAAAACCCTTATTTATTAACCTATCTTACTCAAAGTTGACTAAATCTAATCTTCTATTGTAGTAACTATATGTGCAAGGAATCATCCAAATTTGTTCAGACTTAGATATAGCTCCCATATGTATGTATCGGCCGATTTTCAAACATTTCTCCCTAATAACCTTGTTTTTCACAATAATGACCCCATTTATTAACTTACTCAAAGTTAGCTCAATGTAAGCTTCTTTTAAATAAACCAAACCTGTAAAATATCATCTAAATCCGATCAGATTTTGATAAAGTTCTAATAAAATCGACCGAATTTCCCAAATTTAGCTATAATTTTTTTTTTGTGATTGTAAACTGATCTCAAAAATCAGCTTACAAAAAAATTTGGTATTATTTCGGACCCTTAACAGATATGCCAAAATGAATTTAGAATCGAAAATTAATATATTTATCTTTTTTAGGCAGTTTGTATATTAGAAAGCATAACCATGGTTAGAATATATTTTCCAATCCCCATGGCTAAGAGCCCTGTTAATCGTTATAACTTGGCCAATTGTAAATGCTCAACCACCATGTGCCACAACATCGTCACCATCATTATAATTTTATTTTCATTTAATATCGATTGCAGACAGATGCTTTAAAAAAAATTTAATGCTCAAAACAAAAGACTTAAGAAACAAACATTGAGCTTAACGAAATAATCCCATTATAGTGGTAGCACCGGCTGACAAACGCTCACTTACTATTGTATTGTGAAAGAAACATTTAATCCATCTATCCATCCATCCACCATAAAGCTCTCTTCAAAGCGCTAATAATAGCAATTTCTTTCGTTAAATACAATTTAAGCAAAAATTTATCATTAAATTGTGCTTCAGTTCTGTTGTGTAAAAATTGTGTTGATATCTTAAAATGTTGGTAACCACTACTTGGTAGCTAACCCAGTATTTCAGAGAATTAAATGCTGCTGCCAACAGATGTTTTAATATGGCAATTGCAACAATCGAATAGCATTAAGTGCTTGAACGTTTCTGTTACCTTAAACATATTTATTTGCCACATTTACGTTTGAAATTTTTGCTAACAGCAATATTGTTTTTTTTTTCTTATGATTTCAGCTTCTTTAACATCTTCCTTGGGTTTCATTGAAGGTAAGCTAAATGTATTGCGTTTACATTCATCTATTTAACTGATATATCGCCTTTTTATTTCAATTGAAACACATTTGTACTTTAAGATATATCAACACTTCGAGGTGATTCGGTTGTTAAATCTATGGTTTTCCATAGAGGAAATTGAAATAATAATAATAAAGTATACAACCATGAAGATTTCAAATTAATTTAAATGTTACAAATAAAAAAAAACTTGGGGAGTTTTTGGATCACATCTAAAGGCTGTTTTAATGGTTTAAGGCGATTTCTTTGAAATTAGTTTAAATTTTATTTTAAGGAATTTATTTAGCATGCTTGCCTTGGGAGGGTTCGTAAACACCTAAAATTTTTAAACAGTAATTGAACACTACAGTAACGCTTACATTATTTCTGTAATTTATAGTCCTTACATTTTTTCTATAAAATGTGTCTAATATGGTGTGGAGAAGCAGACTTTTACAAAAAACTATTCCTTTGCTAGATTCAATTAATTTTAAATAGAAATTGCTTCATTCACAAAAATAACTATACCCTTGTTCGCAAAACATAACATTTTCATCAATTTAATGTATAAAGGAAAAGTCTACAAACTCTTTTTATCAATAAATTAATTTAATTGGAAACATTTTGGCAAGAGATGGAAAAGTTCAAAATTTTTCGTTTTGCGAACTAGAAGAGAACAGAATATCAATCAGAAGAAGACGAGATAGACATATAGTGTCTTTGGGAAAAATTCTCAATGGCGGTCCCTGAGCACGGTTGCCACAGTTGCTAGAATTCTACCAAAAATGGTAGTTTTTTTTTACTGTTTGGAAAATTAATAGAACTCTTGAGGATTTGGTAAATTTTGCAAAACATTCATCTCCAACTAAGAGGTAATTCAAATTCTATATAAATAAAATTCTGAACAAATTTCCTACATAAATATATTTTTGACAAAATGTT
This sequence comes from Haematobia irritans, assembly GCF_050003625.1. Taxonomy (NCBI): domain Eukaryota; kingdom Metazoa; phylum Arthropoda; class Insecta; order Diptera; family Muscidae; genus Haematobia; species Haematobia irritans. The sequence goes on along the minus strand of NC_134397.1, from coordinate 38,075,040 downwards.
CTATAGAAATAAAATTCTAACAGAATTTCCAGTGAAAAAATTCTGTAGAAATAAAATTTTTCCCAAATTTTCTGTGGAAATTAAATTTTGCCCAAATTTTCTGTAGAAGTAAATTATGACAAAATTTTCTATAAAAATGAAACTTTGCCCAAATTTTCTATCGCAATAAAATTTTGACAAAATTTTTTTTTACAGAAAGAAAATTTTGACACAATCTTTTATAGAAATAAAACTTTGATAAAATTTTTTGCAGAAATCAAATTTTGAGAAAATATTCTCTAGAAATCTAATTTCGACAAAATTTTCTATGGCAATCAAATTTTGACAAAATTTTCTATAGAAATAAAATTTTGACAAAATTTTTTTATAGAAATAAAATTTTGGCAAAATTGTTTATAGAAATAAAATTTTGACAAAATTTTCTATAGAATCAAAATTTTGATAACATTTTTTATAGAAAGAAAATGTTGACCAGATTCTCTATAGAAGTAAAATTTGGAAAATTTTTGACAACATTTTCTCTAAAAATCAAATTTTGACAAAATTTTCTATAGAAATCAAATTTTGACAAAGTTTTCTATAGAAATAAAATTTTGACAAAATTATCTATAGAAATCAATTTTTGACAAAATTATCTATAGAAATAAAATTTTGATAAAATTTTTTATAGAAATAAAATTTTGACAAAATTTTTTATAGAAATAAAAATTTGAACAAAAACATCTATAAAAATAAAATTTTGACAAAATTTTCTAAAAAAAAAAATTTTGACAAAATTTTCTATAGAACCAAAATTTTGATACAATTTTCTATAGAAAGAAAATTTTGACCAGATTTTCTCTAAAGATCTAATATTGACAAAATTTTCTATAGAAATAAAATTTTGACAAAGTTTTCTATAGAAATCAAATTTTGACAAAATTTTTTCTAAAAATCAAATTTTGACAAAATTTTCTATAGAAATAAAATTTTGACAAAATTTTTTATAGAAATAAAATTTTGACAAAATTTTTTATAGAAATAAAATTTTGACAAAATTTTTTGAAGGAAGAAAATGTTGACCAGATTCTCTATAGAAGTAAAATTTGGAAAATTTTTGACAACATTTTCTCTAAAAATCAAATTTTGACAAATTTTTCTATAGAAATCAAATTTTGACAATATTATCTATAGAAATCAATTTTTGACAAAATTTTCTATAGAAATAAAATTTTGACAAACTTTTTTATAGAAATAAAATTTAAAAAAAAAAATCTATAAAAATAAAATTTTGACAAAATTTTCTAAACAAATAAATTTTTGACAAAATTTTCTATAGAACCAAATTTTGATAAAATTTGATATAGAAAGAAAATTTTGACCAGATTCTCTATAGAAGTAAAATTTGGAAAATTTTGACAACATTTTCTCTACAAATCTAATTTTGACAAAATTTTCCATAGAAATAAAATTTCGACAAAATTTTTTATAGAAATCAAATTTTGACAAAATTTTGTCTAAAAATCAAATTTTGACAAAATTTTCTATATAAATCAATTTTTGACAAAATTTTCTATAGAAATAAAATTTTGACAAAATTTTTTATAGAAATAAAATTTTGAAAAAAAAATTCTATAGAAATAACATTTTAACAAAATTTTCTATATGAATAAATTTTTTACAAAATTTTCTATAGAACCATAATTTTAATAACATTTTCTATAGAAAGAAAATATGTACCAGATTTTCTATAGTAGTAAAATATTGACCAGATTTTCTATAGAAGTAAAATTTTGACATTTTCTCTAAAAATCAAATTTTGACAAAATTTTCTACAGAAATCAAATTTTGACAAAATTTTCTATAGAAATCAAATTTTGACAAAATATTCTCTAGAAATCTAACTTCGACAAAATTTTCTATGGAAATCAAATTTTGACTAAATTTTCTATAGAAATAAAATTTTGACAAAATTTTTTATAGAAATAAAATTTTTGCAAAATTGTTTATAGAAATAAAATTTTGACAAAATTTCCTATAGAATCAAAATTTTGATAACATTTTTTATAGAAAGAAAATGTTGACCAGATTCTCTATAGAAGTAAAATTTGGAAAATTTTTGACAACATTTTCTCTAAAAATCAAATTTTGACAAATTTTTCTATAGAAATCAAATTTTGACAACATTTTCTCTAAAAATCAAATTTTGACAAAATTTTCTATGAAAATAAATTTTTGACAAAATTTTCTATAGAAATCAATTTTTGACAAAATCTTCTATAGAAATAAAATTTTGACCATAATTTTCTATAGAAATTAATTTTTGACAACATTTTCTATAGAAATAAAATTTTGACAAAATTTTCTATAAAAATCAAATTTCGACAAAATTTTCTATAGAAATAAAATTTTGACAAAATTTTTTATAAAAATAAAATTTTGAAGAAAAAAATCTATAGAAATAAAATGTTGACAAAATTTTCTATAGAAATAAATTTTTTACAAAATTTTCTATTGAACCAAAATTTTGATAAAATTTTCTATAGAAAAAAATTTTGGCCAGATTCTCTATAGAAATAAAATTTGGAAAATTTTGACAAAATTTTCTAAAGAAATCAATTTTTGACAAAATTTTCTATAGAAATCAAATTTTGATAAAATTTTCTATTGAAATCAAATTTCGACAAAATTTTCTATAGAAATCAAATTTTGACAAAATTTTCTATAGAAGTCAAATTTTGACAAAATTTTCTATAAAAATCAAATTTTTATAGAAATAAAATTTTGACAAAATTTTTTATAGAAATGACAATTATAATCGTTAAAACATTTAAAATTCAACACGTTTACAATTCAAGGGGCACTCATATACCCCAAAATTCTCGCTAATAGGAGATGATCCCTTCCTCCATTCGAAGAAAAAGCAATTTTTTCATACTAACCACTAAAATTTGATCAAAAACTGCAAAATACGAGTAAAAATTTTTTAAAATTTGGTAGATTGTTGTTAAAGAAAATCAACTTTTGGTATGAGTGTTTCTGTCCTATCCATTTGTCCCTATCCTATCCATGTCCGTCTGTCTGTGATCACATTTTTATAATCAAAGTTTAGATCTCAGTTTGTGTCCATTAGACTTGAAACTTGGCACAAGTATATATATTGAGTCGGAATAGAACCCTATTGAAATCGGTTCATATTTAAATATAGCTTTCATATATATCTCCCGCCCGATATGCTTTTAAATGGCCCAGAAGGTTAGGTATAGGTATAGTCGCAGCTCGATAGTACAAGTACTATTGATAGTATCGTGAAGTGAGCTAAATTTGATTGTAATCGATTCAGATATAGCCCCCATATATATCTTTCAACCAATTTATATTCATATGACGACGGAGGCCAAAGTTTACTCCGAAAATTTTGAAATTTTTCACAGAGTGTATATTAAGTAGAATTTCGTAATTTGCCCATATATATGGTTTTTCCGATTTGGGCAAATATGGCCACTATACCCACAGTTCCTTGTAAAAACGGCACTGCTAAGTCGAAAACTTGTAAAAATTACTCAAATTTTGCTATACCTCTAATACATATCTATCGAGTAATAAATGCATTTTTACGAAATTACATACAAATGACTTTAGAGCAAATTGTCAACCAAACAAATTCAAAGGATTCGAGATAGTATCGAAAATGTAGATCTATAAAGTGAAGCGGATTTTCCTTTTCCTTTTTATTTAAATAACAAGTGTTTGAAAGTTGGTCAAACCCCTCCCCATTAAACATGTTCTCTCAATTAATCTGCAAAAAAAATTTAACTGCCTGATGTAACTCACGTTTTTCAACTTTTTTATTTATCGAATCACCTAATTCTGTCATGTCTACTTTATATTTACTCTCCATCTTAATGTGTAATTAACACATAGGCAAGTTTTGTGCATAATCTTTCATTACAATTTTTGAAATCACTTTCGAAAAGTTTCCTCCCGTGTAGCAAGTGTACTGGTTTCTCTAACACTCACTATTATGCAGGATAATAAGGCTATCATGCCATATAAACTGGTCATTAAACTGCTTAAATTATCTGCTTATTTATTACATTCATCCTCCTCATGTGCAAACGATTGCAATCATCAACCCGGTCACCCCCATTGTCATAAATTGATTTAGATTACAGATGAAAACACCGCCACAAATTTTGAAATTGTTAAAATCTAGTTCAACAGCTGTGTTAGGTTAGGTTAGGTTTTGTGGCAGCCCGATGTATCAGGCTCACTTAGACTATTCAGTCCATTGTGATACCACAGTGGTGAACTTCTCTCTTATCACTGAGTGCTGCCCGATTCCATGTTAAGCTCAATGACAAGGGACCTCCTTTTTATAGCCGAGTCCGAACGGCGTTCCACATTCCAGTGAAACCACTTAGAGAAGCTTTGAAACCCTCAGAAATGTCACCAGCATTACTGAGGTGGGATAATCCACCGCTGAAAAACTTTTTGGTGTTCAGTCGTAGCAGGAATCGAACCCACGACCTTGTGTATGCAAGGCGGGCATGCTAACCATTGCACCACGGTGGCTCCCAACAGCTGTGTTAACATGAGCTCTCTAATTAAATGCGATGTTGATTTAAAAATTGAAAATAAATTAAATTGACCAATTATTGCAAATAACCGTTATTATGAAAAACTACATAAATCAATTGCACAATATATGATGTACACTGTCCATTTCGTTGATATCACATTTCTTTGACCCATTATTCTTCGTGACATCAGTTGAAGTTGGTATGTGAAAATTAAATCGTATGTAAATGGATGTTATATAGGTAATTGCTCAGTTATCTGCCTTAAAAACTATTTATTGGACTTTGGATTATTTATTTCATATGATATTATTGTATTCCAGAATATTGTAAAATTTTGAATTAAAGTTCCAAATATTGAGGATTTTCGATAGTCAGTAAATACATTTTTTAAATGAACAAATATTAAATTGTGAAATAAATAACAAGAACGCAAATAAAAAATGCGGGAATTTGTCAAATCTTTGAACATTTATTCCGAAAACATTAGAACAGAACGATCAATCGAAGTTTTGTCCATTCCCTACAATTTCCCATCTTTCTGGAAAAATCTTTTCACACGGTTTGCAAGAAATGCTTTATTACTTTATTTCAGTATTTGGAATATTAAATATTATGATCCCTCCTATTAGCGACAATTTTTGGGTCTATGGACCTTAATAGTATGACCTTACATTAAAATTTAAATTCTTACAAATGTTGAAAATTTTGTGAAATTGTTTTTTTTTTTTTTACTATAGAAAATTTTGTCAAAATTTTATTTCTATAGAAAAATTCGTAAAATTGTTATTCCTATAAAAAAATTGTCAAAATTTCATTCCTATAGAATATTTTGTCAAAATTTTATTTCTATAGAAATTTTTGTCTAAATTTTATTTCTATAGAAAATTTTGTCAAAATTTTATTTCTATAGAAAAATTCGTAAAATTTTTATTCCTATAAAAATTTTGTCAAAATTTCATTCCTATAGAATATTTTGTCAAAATTTTTTTTCTATAGAAAATTTTGTCAAAATTTTATTTCTATAACAAATTTTGTAAAAATTTTATTCTAAAATGTTATTTCTATAGAAATTTTTTCCAAAATTCTATTTCTATAGGAAATTTTGTCAAAATTTTATTCCTATAAAAAATGTTGTCAAAATTTTATTTCTATAGAAAATTTTGTCAAAATTTTATTTCTATAGAAAATTTTCTTCTATAGAAAATTCTGTCAAAATTTTATTTCTATGGAAAATTTTGTCAAAATTTTATTTCTATACAAAATTTTGTCAAAATTTTATTTCTGTAGAAAATTTTGTCAAAATTTTATTTCCATAGAAAAATTTGTCACAATTGTATTTCTATAGAGAATTTTGTCAAACATTTTTTCAATAGAAAATTTTGTCATAATTTCATTTCTATAGAAAATTTCGTCAACATTTTATTTCTGTAGATATTTGTGGTCAAAATTTTATTTCTATAGAATATTTTGTCTACACTTTATTTTGATATAGAAAATTTTGTCAAAATTTTATTCCAACATTTTATTTCTATGGAAAATTTTTTTCTGTATAATTTTTTGTCTAAATTTTATTTATATAGAAAATGTTGTCATCATTTTATTTCTATAGAAAATTTTGTCAAAATTTTATTTGTATGGAAGATTTTGCCAAAATTTTATTTTTATAGAAAGTTTTGTCAAATTTTTTGTTTTTTTAGAAAATTTTGTCAAATTTTCATTTCTATAGAAAATTTTATTTCTATAGAAAATTTTGTCGAAATTTTATTTCTATAGAAAATATTGCCAAAAATTTATTTCTATAGGAAACTTTGGCAAAATTTTATTTCTGTAGAAATCTTTGGTCACAATTTTATTTCTATAGAATATTTTGTCTACACTTTATTTTGATATAGAAAATTTTGTCAAAATTTTATTCCAACATTTTATTTCTATGGAAAATTTTTGTCTGTATAATTTTTTGTCTAAATTTTATTTATATAGAAAATTTTTTCATCATTTTATTTCTATAGAAAATTTTGTCAAAATTTTTTTTGTATGGAAGATTTTGCCAAAATTTTATTTTTATAGAAAGTTTTGTCAAATTTTTTTGTTTTTTTAGAAAATTTTGTCAAAATTTTATTTCTATAGAAAATTTTGTCGAAATTTTATTTCTATAGAAAATATTGCCAAAAATTTATTTCTATAGAAAATTTTGTTAAAATTTTATTTTAATAGAAAATTTTGTCAAAATTTTATTTCTATAGAAAATTTTGTCAAAATTTGAGTTCTGTAGAAAATTTTGTGTAAGTTTTATTTCTATAGAAAATTTTGTCAAAATTGTATTTCTATAGAAAAATTTGTCAAAATTGTATTTCTATAGAAAATTTTGTCAAAATTTCATTTCTATAGAAAAATTTGTCAAAATTTTATTTCTATAGAAAATTTTGTTAAAATTTCATTTCTATAGAAAATTTTGTCAAAATTTTATTTCTGTGGAAATTTTTGGTCAACATTTTATTTCTATAGAATATTTTGTCTGCACTTTATTTTGATATAGAAAATTTTGTCAAAATTTTATTTTTATAGAAAATTTTGTCAAATCGTATTTCTGTAGAAATTTTTGTCTAAGTTTTATTTCTATATAAAATTTTGTCAAAATTTCATTTTTATAGAAAATTTTGTCAACATTTTATTTCTATAGAAAATTTTGTGAAAATTGTATATCTGTAGAAATTTTTGGTCAAAATTTTATTCCTATAGAAAATTTTTTCAAAATTTTATTTCTACAGAAAATGTAAGTACCTCATAGTTGGATGGGAATATTTTACAGAATCTACCAAAACATCAAGAATTCTACCAATCTACATTTTTTGGTAGATTTCTGCCAACCAATTCAAAATTTCATTTGTTCAAAATTTTTATTTCTATAGAAAACTTTGTCAAAATCTTATTCTAAAATTTTATTTCTATAGAAAATTTTGTCAAAATTTCATTTCTATAGAAAATTTTGTCAAAATTTTATTTCTATAGAAAAATTTGTGAAAATTTTATTTCTGTAGAAATTTTTGGTCAAAATTTCATTCATATAGAAAATTTTTTAAAATTTTATTTCTATAGAAAATGTAAGTACCTCATAGTTGGATGGGAATATTTTGCAGAATCTACCAAACATCAAGAATTCTACCAATCTACCAAGCAGTCAAAATCTACAATTTTTGGTAGAATTCTACCAACCACTTCAAAATTTCATTTTTTAAAAAATTTTATTTCTTCAGAAAACTTTGTCAGAATCTTATTCCAAAATTTTATTTCTATAGAAAATTTTGTCAAAATTTCATTTCTATAGAAAATTTTTTCAAAATTTTATTTCTATACAAACTTTTGTGAAAATTTTATTTCTGTTGAAATTTTTGGTCAAAATTTCATTCATATAGAATTTTTTTTTCAAAATTTTATTTCTATAGAAAATGTAAGTACTTCATAGTTGGAGGGGATTATTTTGCAGAATCTACCAAAACATCAAGAATTCTACCACGAATATTTCTATAGAAAATTGTGTCAAAATTTCATTTCTATAGAACATTTTTTCAAAATTTTATTTCTATAGAAAATGTAAGAACCTCAATATTTTGCAGAATCTACCAAAACATCAAGAATTCTACCAATCTACCAAGCAGTCAAAAATCTACAATTTTTGGTAGAATTCTGCAAACAAATTCAAAATTTAATTTTTTCAACAATTAAATTTCTATAGAAAACTTTGTCAGAATCTTATTCCTAAATTTTATTTCTGTAGAAATTTTTGTCAAAATTTTATTTCTATAGAAACTTTTGTGAAAATTTTATTTCTGTTGAAATTTTTGGTCAAAATTTTATTTCTGTTGAAATTTTTGGTCAAAATTTTATTTCTATGGAAATTTTTTTCAAAATTTTATTTCTATAGGCAATGTAAGTACTTCATAGTGGAATATTTTGCAGAATCTACCAAAACATCAAGAATTCTACCAATCTAACAAGCAGTCAAAAATCTATAATTTTTGGTAGAATTCTACCACTTCAAAATTTCATTTCCTCAAAAACGTTATTTCTATTGAAAATTTTGTCAAAATTTTATTTCTATAGAAAATTTTGTCAAAATTTTATTTCTATAGAAAATTTTGTCAAAATTTTATTTCTATAGAATATTTTACGAGTATTTCTATAGAAAATTTTGTCCAAATCTTATTTCTATTGAAAATTTTGTCAAAATTTGATTTATAAGGATGTTATTTCTATAGAAAATGTTTCAATTTTTTTTTGTGTAGAATTCTACCAACTGTGGCATCCGCGGTAGCCATACCATTTTTTCGCTTGGGATTATCGTAATGGAAAACACCATTTCATCACCAATAACGATGTCTCGCAAACAGTTTGTTTTCTTTGGAACAGCTGTTGGCTAGTGAAAATTCATCTCGGCTTCAATTCATATGTATCCAATGTCCTTGCTTTGAGCCATTTCGATGGCTTGGCGTGCAACTTTAAACAATTTAGCAAGTTCTTCTTGTCATTAATATGAGTTCTCATTGTGTAATGCCTCGAAATCTGCATCTTCAAATTTCTTCGCCTGGACGTTCTTTCCCTTCCACATCAAATCCACCACTTCTAAAACGCACATACCACCTCTAGCACGTTGAAACCGAAGGAGCACACTTCGGATAGGCATCGAAGAGGCTTCAATACTTTTTGATTAGTACCAATACCTACTAATAACATTGGGCATTTTGTGACCTCACGGTCAATAAATAGGAGCGCAGAATAATCATCGGCCCACACCATTACTGTCGGCGGCATTTGAGTTTTAGTGTCCATCGAAAGTTTAAAATTTATATTTCATGTTTTGTACCCACTGTATGATTTTTTAATGAAAAGTAATGTGTTACCGCCATCATTATTAGCTAATAATTTTGCAATAAATGTTTCTGCATAATATCGAATTGCATATTTATTATAATATAATCTAAATTTTGGGAATTTAATATAACTTCATATCTTGTATAAAATAATGTAGTTTATATAAACAAACAAACAGACCTGTTTTCAATTTTGGCGCTTTCCAACAATAATCCCGATTTCATTCATAAATAGTAAGGAATTTAGCGGTAAGATTTTGTTTGATATTCACACCAGACACTATTTCGTGTTCATAGTAAACCACAACAAAACACCAACATATTTAAAGTATTTTGTGGTATCAAACGAACCAGTTTTATTTTTTGTTTTGGGATTTTACTATAAATAAACTATATCACATAGAGAGGAGATATTGACTACTTAACTACTTTTGCTTAAAATAAACAAACATTATATATAAGAAACCTTTTTGTAGTTGCGAGGTAAACTGCCTTTTCATTTTTGGTTACAATTATTTTTTTTTTTTTGTTAATGCTCTCTGGCTATTTGATTCCATTTTTGTTTGGTTTTTCTAAGTCTCATGAACTTTTTAAATTTAAATGTCATTGGTGCACATTCAAAATTTGTTTGAAAACGACAATGCACTTACCAGAGGATGGTTATTGGAAGTGTATTTTGCCATCTCAACAAAGCAAAATCAAATGATTTGTAATGCAAGTCATAAACATCGAGAGTTTATAGCAGTCATCATTAGAAGCTGTGATATTTATGCCCAAATAGATATGAACCACATTGTTTTTTTCTATGGCATTAGACAATAGTCTATATTAAGGTTGCATGTATGCCCAAAACAAAAGACTTAAGTAACGAACTCTGGTTTTGCTTGAAAACAAGAAAGTAGGAATGTTCACACTTGATATTGATATTCTTGAATTCTCGCAGCAGCCTAAATAATAAAATTGTTTACATTAAAATCTATATTTCACATTAAACCATTCACCTGGTTTTTGGATCTTCTTGCTTCTACCTTACCACCCCTTACAATGATGACAAATCGTCTATATTTTATATTTCTTCTTTTTTTATTATTGAAATGTTCACTCACACAATGAATCTTTTTAGCATTTTAAAATGTAAGTACAAATCTCAATGGGAACGTTAAATACAGTAATTATTTCAAAAAAAATTAACCAAAGATTCTACGATTTGCGTTTTAAGACACACTTTGATACATTTTGGAACATTTCTAATAAGAACGATAAAATATTCTGGTGTATTAAGAATATGAAACCTGTATTATTTATTTACTTGGTTTTATCTTGCGTTTTCTTTGGTATGTATATTTCTCTCAGCTTATCTAAGTCAATAAATATCGTAAATAATTGTAGGCCAACAACAACGGCTTGTTTTTTTTTACCACATTGTCATTCTAGAGTCTAGTGACCGCTGTTTCAGAAGTTCTATAAAGTCTAAATGTGATAATTAAATCATTCTTTATAAATATTTTTTTTAATAAATTGAATAACCATATGGATCTTAAATAATAATACAAAATATCTCAGGTGAGTATCAAATATCTTCCAGCTGTACTAAATGGCGGGAAGAAATATTTGTTTGTTTCTACAGATATAAGTTTTCAATCTTAATAGCCACAGTAAAATTAACAAAATTAACAAAATTAACAATCTTATGTACCCTCCACCATGGATTGTATAGAAACTGTCATTCACAATCGAAGTAATTGGGTTGCGGTAACACTTGCTTATGACAAGGTATCTTAAAACTTCTTAACACCGTCTTCTCAATTGTAAGTTAGTCCATACGGGGTATTAAACAAAAAAAGGCCGATTAAATACGTATTTAATTCAGTTTGACAAAATTTTTAATAGAAATAAAATTTTGATAAAACTTTCTATAGCAATAAAATTTTGACAAATTTTTCTATAGAAATAAAATTTTGACAAAATTTTCTACAGAAATAAAATCTTGACAAAATTTTGTAGAGTAATAAAATGTTGACAAAATTTTGTATAGTAATAAAATTTTGACAAAATTTTCTATAGAAATAAAATGTTGACAAAATTTTGTATAGTAATAAAATTTTGACAAAATTTTGTATAGTAATAAAATTTGTACAAAATTTTCTATAATAATAAAATGTTGACAAAATTTTCTATAATAATAAAATTTTGACAAAATTTTCTATAGAAATAAAATTTTGGTAGATTATTTTTGGGGATCGGCTATATATAACTATAGACCCATACGGACCAATCAACCGGATCGGATGAATTTTGCTCCTCCAAGAGCTCCAGAGGGGATCGGTTTATATTGGGGGCTATATATAATTATGGTCCGATATGGACCAATTTTTGCATGGTTGTTAGAGACCATATACTAACACCACGTACCAAATTTCAACCGGATCGGATGAAGTTTGCTCCTCTAAGAGGCTCCGGAGGTCAAATCTGGGGATCGGTTTATACGGGGGATATATATAATTATGGATCGATATGGACCAATTTTTGCATGGTTGTTAGAGAACATATACATACACCACGTACCAAATTTCAACCGGATCGGGTGAATTTTGCTCTTCCAAGGGGCTCCGGAGGTCAAATCTGGGGATCGGTTTATATGGGGGCTATATATAATTATGGACCGATATGGACCAATTTGTGCATGGTTGTTAGAGACCATATACTAACACCACGTACCAAATTTCAACCGGATCGGTTGAATTTTGCTCTTCCAAGGGGCTCCGGAGGTCAAATCTGGGGATCGGTTTATATGGGCGCTATATATAATTATGAAACGATATGGACCAATGTTTGCATGGTTGTTAGAGACCATATACTAACACCATGTGCCAAATTTCAGCCGGATCGGATGAAATTTGCTTCTCTTAGAGGCTCCGCAAGCCAAATCTGGGGATCGGTTTATATGGGGGCTATATATAATTATGGACCGATGTGGACCAATTTTTGCAAGGCTATTAGAGACTATATACTAACATATATGCACCAATTTTTGCATGGTTGTTAGAGACCATATACTAACACCACGTACCAAATTTCAGCCGGATCTGATGAAATTTGCTTCTCTTAGAGGCTCCGCAAGCCAAATCTGAGCGTCGGTTGATATGGGGGCTATACGTAAAAGTGATCCGGTATGACCCATTTTCAATACCATCCGACCTACATCAATAACAACTACTTGTGTTAAGTTTCACGTCGATAGCTTGTTTCGTTTGGAAGTTAGCGTGATTTCAACAGACGGACGGACATGCTTAGATCGACTCAGAATTTCACCACGACATCAAATATATATACTTTATGGGGTCTATGAGCAGAATTTCGATATGTTACAAACGGAATGACAATATACCCCCCATCCTATGTTGGAGGGTATAAAAACTCCCATATGTTTCAGATAAGACTGTCTCTATTGTACTACTGTGCGCAAAAAAGAATACGATTTTTATACCCTGCGCCACACTTTGGAACAGGGTATTATATATTAGTGCATATGTTTGTAACACACAGAAGGAGACGAGATAGACACATGGTGTCTTTGGCAATAATGCTCAGGGTGGGTCCCTGAGTCGATATAACCATGTTCGTCTGTCTGTGAACACATTTTTGTGATCAAAGTCTAGGTCGCAATTTAAGTCCAATCGCCTTCAAATTTGGCACATGTTCCTAATTTGGGTCAGAATAGAACCCTATTGATTTTGGAAGAAATCGGTTCAGATTGAGATATAGCTCCCATATATATCTTTCGCCCGATATGCACTAATATGGGCCCAGCAGCCAGAGTTTTACACCGATTGGCTTGAAATTTCGTACAAACATAACACTTAGTCGTATAGTCAAGTGTGCAAAATTTGATTGAAATCGGTTCAGATTTAGATATAGCTCCCATATATATCTTTCGCCCGATATGGACTTATATGGCCCCAGAAGCCAGATTTTTGGCCGAATTTGGTTGAAATTTTGCACTAGGAGTACAATTAGTAGTATAGTCAAGTGTGCAAAATTTGGTTGAAATCGATTCAGATTTAGATATAGCTCCCATATATATCTTTCGCCCGATATGCACTTATATAGACCCAGTTTTGGCCCAATTTGGTTGAAATTTTGCACTAGGAGTACAATTAGTAATATAATCATGTGTGCCAAATTTGATTGAAATCGGTTCAGATTTAGATATATCTCCCATGTATATGTTTTTCTGATTTCGACAAAATACCTACATTTTCCTTGTTAAATCGCCAATGCTTAGTCGAAAAGTCGTAAAAATGAGTCTAATTTTCCTAAACTTCTAATAAATCATAAATAAACTTTTGCTAAGTTTCCTTAAAATTGCTTCAGATTTAAATGTTTCCCATATTTTTTTTTACTAAAATTGTATTCCACCCCAGTGCATTAGCCAACTTAAATTTTGAGTCTATAGATTTTGTAAAAGTCTATCAAATTCTGTCCAAATCGAGTAATATTTAAATGTATGTATTTGGGACAAACCTTTATATATAGCACCCAACACATTTGACGGATATGATATGGTATCGAAAATTTAGATCTACAAAGTGGTGCAGGGTATAATATAGTCGGCCCCGCCCGACTTTAGACTTTCCTTACTTGTTTTTTTTGAAATTTGCCACGAAAATCAATTCATTGTAATTTTTACAGCACTATGACTGTCAGTGAGATATGTTCTAAATGTTAAGAGTACAACAAATGCAATCGGCATTTATTTATAAACATTATATGCTTGCACTTAAGAATATTTATAGTAATTTTGATCTGCCAAAAAATTAGCCTACCAGAAATATTGATTTTAGACCCCAAAAAATATATACAGATTGACTCAGAATCACCTCCTCAGTCGATCTAGCCTTTGGCGTCTGTCCGTCCGTTCATCCATGTATTGGGTTTTCGCAGGATTCCGGCATATATTAACAGATTTTTATGCAATTTGGTACAGAGTGTTTTTTTGGCACAAGGACGAACTCTACTGAATTTGGGAAAAAAAATCGGATCAAATTTAGATATAGCTCCCATATATAGGTATCGCCCTTATCTACATTAAAAATACAACATTAAATCATAAATAATTTTAATTTATATTATTTTAAATCAAGAAATAAACAAATCTCATATTACATACTTTTTATTTGTTATGTAGTGTATTTTAAAATGCTTATTATTTATTAATAAACAGCCATAAAATATGGCTTACCGTTTTTGGCAAACATTTTATCATATTTTATAGAAACAAAGAAACCATGTTACCGTTGTTTCAGAAGTTATGTGATGTCTAAATGCAATAAAACATTTATTGTTAAAAATATTTAATTGACTTATGTGTGACAATTCATTATTTTATTTCCACAGAAACAAAACTATAGAAACCAAAATAAAAACTGGAAATACCATATGGACTTCATGTCACAAAAACCTGCCGTCTGACTTGGCAATTGTTATGGTGATATGAAATATCATCCAACTGTTAAAAAATGACTGAATAAAGATCTAAGATAAACAAATAATTATGAAATATTGCAAGCATTCAAATTCGAAATTTGTATACAATTAAAGAATATTTTGATTACAATTCAATTATCTCAATTGTTTTATGAATAATTTTTAGTTAATTCGAATTTAAAAAAAAAAATTAAATAGAATAAAAAAGACAGAAAGAAAAATTATTTAAATATGGTGTTTATGAAAAAGTAATGGAAATTTTTTAATTATATATTTTCCTTTCATTTGAAATTTTGCTAAAAGTTCATTTCTATAGAAAATTTTCATAAAATTTAATTTCTATAGAAAATTTTGTCAAATTTTCATTTTTGTAGAAATTTCTTTGAAATTTTCATTTTTATAGGAAATTGTTTGAAAGTTTCATTTCTATAGGAAGATTTGCCAAAATTGCATTTCTATTAAATAATAAATAAATTTTATTTCTATAGAAAATTTTTTAAAAATTTTATTTCTATAAAAAATTTTCTAAAAATTTTATTTCTGTGGGAAATTTTGTCAAAATTTTATTTTCTGGACATTTCTACAAAAAATTTTCTAAAATTTCATTTCTATAGGAAATTTTCTGAAAATTTCATTTCTATAGGCAACAATTTTATTTCTATTGAAAATTTTCTAAAATTTCTATAGGAAATTTTCTGAAAATGTTATTCCTATAGGATTTTTTCTGAAAATTTCATTTCTATAGGATATTTTCTGAAATTTTCAATTTTTATAGAAAATTTTCTCAAAATTTCATTTCTATAGGATGTTTTCTAAAAATTTCATTTCTATAGGAAATTTATTGAAAGTTTTTAAAAATTTAATTTTTATAGTAAATTTTCAAATCTGAAGGAAATTTTCTAAAACTTTCATTACTATAGGAAGGTTTTTTAAAATTTCATTTCTATAAGAAATTTTGGCAAAATTTTCATTTCTATAGAAAATTTTGTCAAAATTTTATTTCTATAGAAAATTTTCTAAAAATTTTATTTCTACAGAAAATTTTCTAAAAATTTTATTCCTGTGGGAAATGCTGCCAAATTTTATTTCTATAAGTAAGATTTTGAAAATATCAGTTTTGTAGGAAATTTTGTCTACATTTCATTGCTATAGGATTATTATTTTTGTTAATTTCAAAGTTCAAATTTAATTTTTATAGGAAATTTTGTCAAAATTTAATTTTTATAGGAAATGTTGTAAAAATTTAAGTTTTATAGAAAATTTTCCCAAAATTTAATTTCTATTGAAAATTTTGTCAAATTTTCATTTCTGTAGAAGTTTTTAGCAAATTTTCATTTTTATAGGAAATTTTTGAAAGTTTCATTCTATAGGAAATTTTGTCAAAATGTTATTTCTATTGAAAATTTTGCCAATATCTAATTTCTATAGAAAATTTTCTAAAAATTTTATTTCTATAGAAAATTTTCTAAAAAGTTAATTTCTGTGGGAAATGACAAAATTTTATTGTCTGGAAATTTCTACAGGAAATTTCCTAAAAGTTTCATTTATATAGGCAAAAATTTTATTTCTATAGAAAATTTCATTTTTATAGGAAATTTTCTGAAAATTTTATATCTATAGGATTTTTTCTGAAAATTTCATTTCTATAGGATATTTTATGAAAATTTCAATTTTTATAGAAAATTTTCTCAAAATTTCATTTCTATAGGAAATTTTCTAAAAATTTCATTTCTATAGGAAATTTAAATCCGTAAATTTTCAAATCCGTAGGAAATTTTCCAAAACTTTCATTATTATAGGAAGGTTTTTTTAAATTTCATTTCTACGGGAAATTTTGTGAAAATTTTATTTCTATAGAAAATTTTGTCAAAATTTCATTTCGATAGGAAATTTTGTCAAAATTTCATTTCTATATGAAATTTTGTCAAAATTGTTGTTGTTGTTTTTTTTTCAAAATTTTGTCAAAATTTTATTTCTATAAGTAAGATTTTGAAAATATCAGTTTTGTAGGAAATTTGTCTACATTTCATTACTATATGATTATTTCTCAAAAATTTCATTTCTTTAGAAATTTTTTTTTTCAAAACTTCATTTTTATAGGAATTTTTTGTCAATTTCAAATTTTTGAAAATTTAATTTTTATGGGCAATTTTGTCAAAATTTCATTTTTATGGGAAATTTTGTCAAAATTTCATTTTTATAGGAAATGTTGTAAAAATTTCATTTCTATATTTTTTTTTTAATTTCATTTCTATAGGAAATTTTCTAAAAATTTAATTTCTATAGAAAATTTGCTTAAAATTTTATTTCTATAGGAAATTTTCTAAAATTTATTTCTTATAAAAATTTTATTTTTATAGAAAAAATTTTGTCTGAAAATTTTATTTCTATAGGAAAGTTTTTGAAAGCATCATTTCTATATAACATTTTTTGAAAATTTAATTCTATTGTAAAAATTATTTCTATAGGAAATTTCGCAAAATTTCAGTTCTATAGGAAATTTCGCAAAATTTCATATCTAGGTACATTTTTATAGGAAAGACAGGTTGAATAACTTCAATAACCAAACATTTTCATGTAGATATTCATTCGCAACGAGTTCTCCAAGATGGATATCATTATTACGAACACGTTATACTATACCCTCCATGAGCAATTGATCACGCAATTATTACGCACTTCTCTGTTTACGTTTTTACCCTAGCAAGTTACTTTACTTTAAATCCTCAAATGGTTGCCAATTTGGCCAAACAATTTTCGAATGCAAAATAAAAGGAACCAATAAACCAAACAAAACCACCTTGTTAATGGCTTGCCAAAAAACCCAAAGAGCACGATTGTATACATGGTATATTGGCATTGATTGTAATAGGAAAAAACGGGCCCAAGAAACAGAGATATGGATATTGGTTTGTTTCCGAGACCAAAGGAAATGCAAACCTTATGAATGAATTGAAAAGCCGGTAAAATAAAACAACAAAAAATCAACCATCTCAACCAAAGCAAGTAAAACAAACATAGAAGATGTGTGGGGATCATGATCGAATTGTTGTGAGTTATTTCTTATGAGCCTTACATCACGGAATATGAATATAAAAATATCTATCATCTATAATATTTTAATTATACTCTCTGAAAACTGGTATGTTAGTACTGAAAATATTATGATACAGCATATTTCATCGGGCGAGCTATCAGCGTTACCAATTAAAAATTTATTGATCCAATTAAAAATTTAATTGATTCAAGACAAATCTATGATTGGTTTTCGCATTGATTAAACAATTATTATTAATAATTTTCAATTAACAAAATTGAGGTTTTCATAGGAAAAATATTGGTAATGTTTTCTGGGTATGGTTTTTATCAAGTTTATTTTTTCTAGAGAAATTTTGTTTTAAATATCTTCTCTATCGATAACAACCAATCCACATTCCTTATGAGAATTTCTAAAATTCAGGTCATAATGAAGGGTACATTACCTACGGCTACAACTATCACATTAACCACTCTTGCTGTCAGCTCCTCTAATACCACCCCTGGTGGTGCGCTTTAGCCATTGTCTAATCGTGATCATGTGTTGTACAGACAAAACACATTTATGTGCCAAGCACATAACAAGGAGTACACTTTGCAGGTGATACATGCTATTGGAATAAACTATGGAATCCAACATAATAATCTGGTTACATTGTGTACTTTGATGTAAACGTATGAATATTTGTATTTCTTTGATTATTTACTCACTTCCTATTTTCACTTTTAACCTGCCAAAGACCCAATTAACTTTAGTGGTTTATATTTTGTTTTTTTTTTTTCTGAAAAATTTTGTTTTTATACTTTTTCCAGTGTTATTGGTGAAAAATAAATTCATTGTGTTTTTCCAAACAGTGGCAGTGACAATAAAATTGATAAGAAACCAATTTCTTGTAAGCCAATATGCCAAAGACTTAAAACACCACCACCGTAATAACCTCAAACTCTGATTATTATACCATTCAATAGTGGTTATGTGAACTGGTTTATTTATTTTTGTTTTTGTTGTTTCATTTTTTTTTTTTTTTTGTATGTTAAAGTTTAAATTGGAGGCCAAGTAATTTGTCTTCATTTTATGTACTTCAAGGAGTTTTGGTGCAGTAATAATTGAACTGAATTCAATTAAATTTCTCTCAATTAATGCGGGTACTAAGTTCGAATTTAGCCGCTAAAATCGAAAATAAATGTGTAACGCCAGTATAAAATTATACGTTTTCGTCACAAATTTTATTGTAACATAATTTTTACAAGAAATTTTCTGAAAATTTCATTTCGATAGAAAATTTTATAAAAATTTCATTTCTATAGAAAATTTGGTGAAAATTTCGTTTTCATAGAAAATTTTGGCAAAATTTAATTTTCATAGAAAATTTATTTCTAAAAAATTGTTCATCATAATTTCATTTATATAAAATTTTTGGTTATAAATGTTTCGCTGGAAAATTGTAAAAATTTACTTTCCATATAAAATTTTGTCAACATTTTATTTCTATAGGAAATATTGTCAAAATTTCAGTTTCATAGGAAAATTTGTCAAGATTTCATTTCTATAAAATTTTTGTAAAAATGTCATTTCTATAAATTTTTTTGTATCAAAATTTCATTTATATAAAATTTTTGGTTACAAATCTTTTTTTGTAAAATTTTATCAAAATTTCATGTATATCAAAATATTGTAAAAAATTATTTTCTATAGAAAATTTTGTCAAAATTTTATTTCTAAAGAAATATTGTCAAAATTTCATTTTCATACGAAATTTTGGCAAAATTTCATTTTCATAGGAAAATTTGTCAAGATTTCATTTATATAAAGTTTTTGTAAAAATTTCACTTATAAAAAAAATTTGTAAAACATTCATTTCTATAATTTTTTTTTATCAAAATTTCATTTATATAAAATATTTGCTTACAAATGTTTCTCTGGAAAATTTTATCAAAATTTAATTTATAAAAATTTGTAAAAATTTAATTTCTATAGAAAATTGTGTAAAAATTTTATTTCTATAGGCAATTTTGTCAAAATTTTATTTTCATACGAAATTTTGTCAAAATTTCATTTTCATAGGAAAATTTTTCAAGATTTCACTTCTATAAAATTTTTGTCAAGATTTCTATTAAATTTTTCCAAAAATTTCATTTATATAAAATTTTTGGTTACAAATGTTTTTCTGGAAAATTTTATCAAAATTTCATTTATATCAAAATATTGTAAAACTTTAATTTCTATAGACAATTTTGTCAAAACTTCATTTCTATAGGAAATTTTACCAAAATTTCATTTTCATGTGAAATTTTGGCAAAATTTCATTTTCATAGTAAAATTTGTCAAGATTTCATTTCTATACAATTTTTGTCAAAATTTCATTTTCATAGTAAAATTTGTCAATATTTCATTTCTATACAATTTTTGTCAAAATTTCATTTCTATAGAAAATTTGGCAAAAATTTAATTTCTATAGAAAATTTGATGAAAATTTCATTTCTATTGTCAAATTTTTCATTTTCCATTCAAATTTCGCAAAATTTCATTTTCATAGAAATGAAATCTATCATTTCTTTAAATTTTTTGTCAAAATTTCATTTCTATAAAATTTTTGTAAAAATATCATATCTATAAAAAAATTTCATTTCTAAAATTGTCAAAATGTAATTTCTATTATTTTTTTTTTTAATTTCATTTCTATAAAATTTTTGTAAAAATTTAATTTCTATAAAATTTTTGTCAAAATTTCATTTCTATAATTTTTTTTAATTTCATTTCTATAAAATTTTGTCAAAATTTCCTTTCTATAAAATTTTTGTAAACATTTCATTTCTATAATATTTTGTAAAAATTCCATTTCTATAAAATTTTTGTAAAAATTTAATTTCTATAAAATTTTTGTCAAATTTCATTTATATAAAAATTTTGTCAAAATTTAATTTCTATAGAAAGTTTTGTCAAATTTTCATTTCTATAAAAAATTTGGTAAAATTTTCATAGGAAAATTTGGCAAAATTTAATTTTCGTAGGAAAATTTGTCAAGATTTCATTTCTATACAATTTTTGTCAAAACTTCATTTCTATAAAATTTTTGTAAAAATCTAATTTCTATGAAATTTTTGTAAAAATTTAATTTCTATAAAATTTTTGTAAAAATTTCATTTCTATAAAATTTTTATCAAAATTTCATTTCTATAAAATTTTTATCAAAATTTCATTTCTATAAATTCTTTTATCAAAATTTGATTTATATAAAAATTTTGGTTACAAATGTTTCTCTGGAAAACTTTATCAACATTTCATTTATATAAAAATTTTAATTTCTATAGAAAATTTTGTCAAAATTTAATTTCTATAGAAAATTTTGTCAAAATTTAATTTCTATAGAAAATTTTGTCAAAATTTCATTTCCATAGGAAATTTCTATAGGAAGTTTTCTTAAAATTTCACTTCTATATGAAATTTTCTCAAAATTTTATGTCTTTAAAAAAAATTGTCATTCCTATAGAAATTGTTGGTAAAAATTCATTTCTATAGGAAACTTTGTCACAATTTCATTTCTATAGGAAATATTTCTACAGAAAATATAGATATTCATTTGCAATGAGTTATCCAAGATGGATACCATTATAACGGACACGCTATACTCTCTATGAGCAACAAATTAAAAAGTTGATATTCATAAAAACGAATTATAAAAGGAAAGTAACCGTGAAAAAATAATTACTTTCAATTAATAATGCAATCTTAATGCCACCATTGAAATTTAATTAAATTTAAATTAATATACATTGAAATAAAATTGAATCGAATGAAATTAAGCACTACGGAGTTAGAATTTATGATTATTACGTATTAAAATATTTTACCATTTGGTGTTAGAAAGGTGACATTATAAGGCATTTCACAAAAAATAAACTAGCAGTCGTTGAAAAAACTGTTCATGTGTGGAAATATTAAAGAAGATCACTACATTTTGATTTTTTTTTTTAGGTGATTAATGCCATTCAAGCCACCAAGGATGTTTGTAAAGTTTTGGAAGACTTCCAGTCTGAAAAATTGTCTCTGATGAAAAATTGGCAAAAAGTAGAAAGATAATCAAAATTTTACAAATCTGGTTTAATAAAATTCATTATAAATATAAAAATAAAATGAGTGGATATTTGATTAGAAATTGCAAAAAATAATTCTCATGATAAATAAAATATATAATTTGTATATCTTTTTCTCATTTTAGGTAATTAACTTTTCTAGCATCCTAACGTAAGTTGAAATGAAATGTGAAAAATCGTATATCATTTAAGACAGAATACTAACCCATTACACAAAAATGATAATTCTTTTTTAACACGTAAATTGATGTAACGTAATTAAAAATACAAAATTTTGAAATTTTAAATTATTTTTTTTTTAAATGCTTTCAAATTTAATATAAAAACTAAATTAATTTGTATTAAGGGCATTTTGGAGCACATGACAAGTTTACAAAAAACAAAAGTGAACCCTTCAAGAAGGAAAATGTGGATTGATTTTACAAAATTTTTACTAAATTGTGTTACAAACGGCGATATCACAAAGATAAGTAAATATTTTTCATAAATTCAAGAAATCTTATAGGGGATTGAAAAGTTCTTAGTTTGAAGGAAAAAATTGCTGTTGTAAAATTTACAAATTTTAAAAAAATTTAAACTATTTTATGAAAAATACGAATTTAGTAAATCTTTACTCTTTATTTGTGCATAATGTTGCTTATTTCATTTAACTAATTTACACAAAAAAAAATATTAAAGTGAAGGAAACATTCTTATAAGGGAGAAAATTGAACTAAATCATAACAATTTATACTCGTAAAATAGAATAATATTGGCTCTAGTGTTCTGGTTAAAATTATTAAATTTGTTATTAAATTATTAAAGTCAAGGAAACTTTCTTATATTGAGGAAATGTTAACTAAAACATAACAATTTTCATTAACAAAAATGGAGTTAAATTGGCTTTAGTACCCTGGAGTTGAGTATGGCAACCTAATCTAAATTAAATTAATGAAGTCGGAAATTCCTTTTTTATATATATTATGAGTTATATGGGAAAAACAAATCAGCAATTGTTAGGTCCATTACTATATTCGGTCCTTTGAAAGGTATTCATTCATTGGGACTAGCAGAAAAAAAATAATCACAAAATATGACGTAAAACATTTGGCTAAAAATCGAGTATAAAGAATGCATTTTATTATTATTATTATTTTTCTTATCATAATCATTCATTGAATTTCCTAATAAATTTTTATTTACTCGTATATTAATTGTATTGGCAGACCTATAGTGAATGTTATAATTTCATATTTTTCTGGATGTGCTCTAATTAAAAACCAGAATTTTTACAAATATATTTCAAAAAATTTTGCTATGGAAAAAAAATTAAAAATCGTAATTCAATGGTATACAAAATTATTAAATATTAATATTTATACAAACTTGCCAAAGGTTGATTGAACTGATATGTTTTTGTTGGATTTGGGCGTTTTGTCATTTTTTCCGTTGTGTTTTATTTATATATAATTGTAGATATATACAAATAAATACATTTTTTAATTGGTAGCAAATTAGACCAAGTGAATTCTTGTTTCGTCATAAGTATGGACAAACAAAAGACTTAAGACACAAACTTAAACAATTAATATTTAAGAAGCACCATAGATTATGTAAATTAATACCCAATAAAACCTCTCCCTACCAAATAATTTTGGAGGCAACTTAGTTGATAAAAAAAAGATGTCCCTTGTAATGGAGCTAAACCATAAGTTTAGCTTTTTCTGAAAAACAAAAAATATATTTTTAAAATGTAAAGAAATACTATCATTTTACCAGGCAAAAAAGAATTCAAAAAATCTTAAATACCCACCACCATGAATCAAATATTGTAGTTTCCTTTAAAATGTCAGGGGGGTTTGATGACAAATATCCTCCC
Source organism: Haematobia irritans (assembly GCF_050003625.1). Taxonomy (NCBI): domain Eukaryota; kingdom Metazoa; phylum Arthropoda; class Insecta; order Diptera; family Muscidae; genus Haematobia; species Haematobia irritans. The sequence continues at coordinate 38,051,134 of NC_134397.1, read as the reverse complement.
AAGCAGAGCAGATCAACTAGCACACTTCCCGAAGATAAATTTAAAGATTTTACCTATGTAGACTATATCAGATTCCGGATTTATAAGAAGCATTTTTGTTTGAGTTTTACAGGAATTATTAACATCTCTTGTAACACATAATCCATCTTCGAACTTGACCTGCCTGCCTGCAAGAGAAAATTGCAGCACGATTGCTTCATTATTGAAGACTTAGTGTGATTACAACAGACAGACAGACGGACAGATGGGCAGACGGACATGGTTATATCGTCTTAGAATTTCTCCCTGATCAAGAATATATAAACTTTATATAGTAGGATATTTCGATGTGTTACAAACGGAATGACAAACTTATTATACCCCCGCTACCATTCTATGTTGGTGTGTATAAAAAGGAGGTCCTTTGACATGGAGCTAAACCATAAGTTTAGCTTTTTTCTGAAAACCCAAAAATACATTTTTTAAAATATTGCCAGTCACCTAAAGAAATATTATCATTTTACCAGACAAAAAAGAATCCAAAAAAGCAAACAGGTCGAAAATAAAATGAACTCAAAAATATATATAAATATCGTTTATGTTCATCCCTAAATTCTTTGCACTATATTTCTTCAAACTCAAATTCAAGTTCGACTTCAAGTATAGTTTATGTCATGCTTCACATAAAAATCATTTTCAAGATCAAATCTTGAAAGAATATTCTTTAATAAGTGAAAAAAAATGTATTATGTCTAGTAAATTTGTCTAAACCTCTTACATTTGTCAAGAAATATTTACTTATACAGTGAAACCTCTCAATCTTGGAAACTCTGAAAACCAGACACCTCTCAAATGTGGACAAAATTTAGGCGACCGTGGATGTCCACCTTTCAAATGTTTCACTGTACCTGGAACTCACAAAAAAATACAAGTAATGATCAATTTATTTTATTTTAAACGACTTTAATTCGATTTTATATTCAAACATATAATAATGGGTATAGGGTACAGAATATACAAATGTACAATTTGTAAAATAACATAAATGCTTGATTTCCATTCAAGATGAATGAATAAAAAAAATTAAACCCACAAAGAAACAATTAATAACTAACAAACAATTTTGCTTTTTGTTGCGTCCAACGAAACCGCCAAAGGTTAAAAACGGCACAAAAAAATTATCATCAGTATCGTATGAAACCAAGGGAAAGAGGATAGCGTTTATTTTAGAAACAGAAAATGCATACATAATAAAGTAACAAACATGAATGAATCGCTACCTCGAACACCATGTAATTAATAGCCAACGAGGATATGGAATTGTAATGGAAAAACGAACTCTTAGCCATAGAGGGGGATGAGAAGCAGTTTGAAGAACATTCAACTTTTTATGGTATATTCTGTAATATAAACTTTAGCTCTTTCAAAACAAAAAAATGCAAAAGAAAACTAGTTTTCCATTGATTTTCTGCAACCAAACTTATTAGCCTATCCATAATAAACACAACACACAACTGCCATAAATCAATGGAAACGGTAGTAGATTTTAGGTCTTCCCGTCTGTTATCGTTACATACCTTTACAATTGAAATCTTTATATTCTTACTAAGCACTCCCCCCAATGTTCCATTGAAAACCCCCTACAGAAAGAAACCACAATCAAAGTAGTTACATTACCTCCACCAATATACATGACCAACTGAAGATGAGGTTACTCATCATTATCTTGTGCCATCATTTGCGTTTGCTATCATTATTATTTTGTGTTTGTTTTTTTTTTTTAATTTTTGATTTCTTCTTGCCTTTATTATTATGTTTAATGAAAAAAAAACTTACAGTGTAGACAATCTGTGATATTCACATGACCTTAAGCACCTGGACAAGAATAATAAATGAATGAACACCATATCAAACAATAACAGTAGAAATAAAATTTGTAATTAAAAAAAGTACACAATAATTATGACTTATGAACAAGGTAGTTGTGAGCCTACTATAAAGATGCATATCATCAAAAAGAAAAACAACTATGGAGTATTATTATTATACTAAGTTTAGTAGTCATATTACAAAATCAATGTGAAAAATTCCTTCAATATCTCTAATGAGGAGTGAGTAGTGAAACTGTGTCAGTTTTTCAATTAGAAGAAACAAAGCGAGATATCTCTAGAAGGACAAACAAAACAAAAGACTAAAGACACAAACTTTATTGCTCTTGAAAATTTGCTTCTACGACGATAAAGTTAATGAAGTGGGGCGATTAAATTTAATTCAGAATAGAAAAATTATTAAATTTCAATTTTGTGTACACTGAAAAAAATATTGACTTATAATAATATGCAAGAAGTAGTAACAACTTACATTTTTCTGGCAAGGCGTGGTATCTCTAGAAGGCCAAACAAAACTAAACACACAAAGTTTATTGCTTTTGAAAATTCGCTTCTATGATTTAATTTAATTCATAATAGAGAAATTAACAAATTTCGATTATGTATTTACTGACAAAATATTGACTTATGATAATATGAAAAATTATGCAACCTATATTTAGTACACGGGAGCCACCGTGGTGCAATGGTTAGCATGCCCGCCTTGCATACACAAGGTCGTGGGTTCGATTCCTGCTTCGATCGAACACCAAAAAGTTTTTCAGCTATGGATTATCCCACCTCAGTAATGCTGGTGACATTTCTGAGGGTTTCAAAGCTTCTCTAAGTGGTTTCACTGCAATGTGGAACTCCGTTCGGACTCGGCTATAAAAAGGAGGTCCCTTGTCTTTGAGCTTAACATGGAATAGGGCAGCACTCAGTGATAAGAGAGAAGTTCACCAACGTGGTATCACAATGGGCTGAATAGTCTAAGTGAGCCGGATGCATCGGGCTGCCACCGAACCTAACCTAACCTAGTACACTATATATTGAATTTTTGCATGGTTGCCACAGTGGTAGAATTCTACCAAACATGGTATATTTTTTATTGTTTAGTAGGTTGGCAGAATACTTGATGTTTTGGTAGATTTTGCAAAATATACCTCTCCAACTAAGAGGTACTTTTCCATAAAAATACAATTTTGCCAAACTTTTCTATAAAAATACGATTTTGACAAAATTTTTTATAGAAATAAAATTTTCTATACAAATAAAATTTTCTAGAGAAATACAATTTTGAAAAAAAATTTTATAAAATTAAATTTCTGAAAAAATGTTCTATAGAAATAAATCTTTGGCAAAATTTTCTATAGAAATAAACTTTTGACAAAATTTTCCATAGAAATACAATTTTGATAAAATTTCCTATAGAAATAAAATTTTGACAAAATTTTATATAGAAATAAAATTTTGACAAAATTTTCTACAGAAATAAAATTTTGATAAAATTTTCTACAGAAATAAAATTTTGACAAAATTTTCTATAGAAATAAAATTTTGACAAAATTTTTGAAATAAATAATATTTTGACACAATTTTCTATAGAAATAAAATTTTGACAACATTTGCTAGAGAAATAAAATGTTGACAAAGTTGTCTATAGAAATAAAATTTTGAAAAAAAATTCTATAGAAATAAAATTTTGAGAAAATTTTCTATAGAAATAAAAATTTGATAAAATTTTGTATAGAATAAAATTTTCTATAGAAATAAAATTTTGACAACATTTTCTATAGAAATAAAATTTTGACAAAATTTTCTATAGAAATAAAATTTTGACAAAATTTTCTATAGAAATAAAATTTTGACAAATTTTCTATAGAAATATAATTTTGTTGTTGCTTTTTTGATTTCAGCTTAAAACCATACATTGACTAAACTACAAGTGTATCTTAACCAACAGAGGAAAATAATGTTTTGTCAAATTTATTTGGGCAAAGCCCTATAAACTGCAAGATGGTTGGATTAACGCACGTTTCGGAATTACCACATTCCTCATCATCCTCTACTTGCAGCAAAACTATCAACCAATTATCATAATAAATTCAGACAGTTCATTAAACCCAACAATGAACCACACTTGAACCTTCCGAAAAAAGGTTCAAGTAGAGGATGCTGATGAGGAATGTAGTAATTCCGAAACGTGCGTCCATCCAATCATCTTGCAGTCTATAGGGCTTTGCCCAAATAAATTTGACAAACATTATTTTCCTCTGTTGGTTAAGCTACACTTGTAGTTTAGCCAATGCATGGTTTCAAGCTGAAATCAAAAAAACAACAACAATGATTAAAGAACAAAACCAAAAATAACAAAACAAAACGAATGAAATAAATTGTTGACAAAATTTTTTATAGATATAACATTTTGAAAAAATTTTCTATAGAAATCAAATTTTGACAAAATTTTCTAAATAAATAATATTTTGACAACATTTTCTATAGAAATAAAATTTTGACAACATTTTCTACGGATATAAAATTTTGACAAAATTTTATATAGAAATAAAATTTTGACAAACATTTCTAAAGAAATAATATTTTGACAAAATTTTCTATAGAAATAAAATTTTCTATAGAAATAAAATTTTGGCAAAATTTTCTACAGAAATAATTTTTTAAAGAAATACAATTTATATACAAATAAAATTTTGACAAAATTTTCAAACGAAATAATATTTTGACAACATTTTATATAGAAATAAAATATTGACACAATTTTCTAAAGAAATAAAATTTTGACAAAATTTTTTATAGAAATAAAACTTTGACAAAACTTTCTATAGAAATAAAATTTTGAGAAAATTTTCTATAGAAATAAAATTTTGAGAAAATTTTCTATAGAAATAAAATTTTGAGAAAATTTTCTATAGAAATAACATTTTGAGAAAATTTTCTACAGAAATAAAATTTTGACAAAATTTTATATAGAAATAAAATTTTGACAAATTTTTCTATAGAAATAAAATTTTGACAAAATTTTCTATAGAAATAAAATTTTGACAAAATTTTCTATAGAAACAAAATTTTATATAGAAATAAAATTTTCTAAAGAAATAATATTTTGACAAATTCTTCTATAAAAATAAAATTTTGACAAAATTTTCTAAAGAAATAATATTTTGACTAAATTTTCTACAGAAATAAAATGTTGACAACATTTTCTATAGAAATCAAATTTTGACAAAATTTTCTATAGAAATAAAATTTTGACAAAATTTTCTCTAGATATAAATATTTTGACAAAATTTTCTATAGAAATTAAATTTTGCAAAAAATCTTTTGTTTGGTAGTTTTTTGGTAACATTTTCTCCAAATAGTGGTAGATTATTTTTGACTCTAGCGGCAACGGTGCTTAGAGCCCATTTTCAAAAAGAGTTTCCAAGTTCGGTACAATCTTTTACAAAGAATTTTTATATTTCATATTAAAAAAAAAAAAAGAATAATATCCACCTTTTTTGCAATATATTTTTATTTTACTTATTTTTTTTTATGTTCCACCTAATTCTAGAGCCTTACCAATAACTTGATGATGTTCCACAAAGTTTAGGGAGAAATTGAAGTCCATTCTTTTAGGGCAATAAGGAGGAAATAATTCATCGTTAATGATTGAATTCGAAACATTATACAAGATGTTCTAAACAATTAAAAAAAAAGTATGTACACAAAAAAAATTACAAAAAATATCACACATACTCCTTTAATGGGACAAGAACATGGAATATTACTTGACCTCAAAGCCTCATTTAATAGTTTATTGGCCAATGGTATAGACATTGCACTTTCTAAAGTTTGAATACATTTATTCGTAGATCAATAAATTTAGATTTTTCTCTTGATATGTGAATTAGTAAATGCATTTCGGCATTTTTATCCAAGTCATGAGTTAACAGGAAAACAGCATTTGCACCATGCCTACCAGGGCCCAATTCATTTATATAACATTCAAAAGTCTTTACGGTATTTTTGTATTTCGTACAAATCAACGTATTGAATTTTATTGTGAAAGGTCTTTTCCAAGCACTCTATGAAGAAAAGCAAATTTTATGAGATTTTGTGTTAAGTGAATTAATGAGTTTTCGATAATTCACCTTAGATATTTGAATGTAACTCCAGGCCATTATTAAAAATAGAATTTTACTAAATAACTTCATTTTCCAAAACATTTGTGTATGCAATGAACTTTCGACTTAAATTGATGGTCTTAGGCTATCTTCGATGTCAATGCTTTCATAGCACATTATTGATATCAAACAAAGTTCAATCATAATAACAGTCATTTAAAATCACTTAAATTACATAGAAAAAAAGAATAAACTGTTTTATTGCAAAATTAACTACTACTAAATTGTACTCCACTCTTTGAAAATTTTACAATGCGTTGTTTAAAAAAAAAGAAAAATTTAAAAACCTGATATAATTTTAAAAAAAGTGATCCTGAGTACTAAAGCCATTTTAATACTATTTTAGTTTATATTATTATGTTTTAGTCAAAATTTTCCAAAGTGGAGAAATTTATATATAGTCAACCGTATCCTTCGATCTGAAAACAAATTCGAAAAGATTTGAACTCATTTAAAAAGTAGGGTCAGGGGACGTCTGGGACAAAAACTGAAGTACTGATTAATCAGTCCATGGTTTCCACACACGTGCCTCGTACATTTCAAAAAAATCGGACTACTTGTTTTTTCGTTTATATACAGAAATCGGGCGGTTATGCAGATGTAACACGGACCGGCTTAACAAACGTCGGGTAGGGGATGTTCCCTTTCAACCAATGGGGGGTATATTAACTTTGTCATTCCGTTTGTAACACATCGAAATATTGCTCTAAGACCCCATAAAGTATATATATTCTGGGTCATGGTGAAATTCTGAGTCGATCTGAGCATGTCCGTCTGTTGAAATCACGCAAACTTCCGAACGAAACAAGCTATCGACTTGAAACTTGGCACACGTAGTTGTTATTGATGTAGGTCGGATGGTATTGCAAATGGGCCATATCGGTCCACTTTTACGTATAGCCCCCATATAAACGGACCACCAAATTTAGCTTGAGAATCCTCTATGAGAAGCTAATTTCATCCGATCCGGCTGAAATTTGGTACATGTTGTTAGGTTAGGTTAGACTATTCAGTCCATTGTGATACCACATTGGTGAATTCTCTCTTATCACTGAGTGCTACCCGATTCCATGTTAAGCTCAATGACAATGGACCTCCTTTTTATAGCCGAGTCCGAACGGCGTTTCACATTGCAGAGAAATCACTTAGAGAAGCTTTGAAACCCTCAGAAATGTCACCAGCATTACTGAGGTGGGATAATCCACCGCTGAAAAACTTTTTGGTGTTCGGTCGAAGCAGGAATCGAATCCACGAAATTTGTTACATTGTGTCAGCATATGGTCTTTAACAACCATGCAAAATTGGTCCACATCGATCCATAATTATATATAGCCCCCATTGTGCACCGTGGTCCAATGGTTAGCATGCCCGCCTTGCATACACAAGGTCGTGGGTTCGATTCCTGCTACGACCGAATACCAAAAAGTTTTCAGCGGGGGATTATCCCACCTCAGTAATGCTGGTGACATTTCTGAGGGTTTCAAAGCTTCTCTAAGTGGTTTCACTGGAATGTGGAACGCCGTTCGGACTCGGCTATAAAAAGGAGGTCCCTTGTCATTGAGCTTAACATGGAATCGGGCAGCACTCAGTTCACCACTGTGGTATCACAATGGACTGAATAGTCTAAGTGAGCCTGATACATCGGGCTGCCACATAACCTAACCTAATGTAACCTAGCCCCTATATAAACCGATCCCCCGATTTGGCTTGCGGAGCCTCTAAGAGAAGCAAATTTCATCCAATCCGGCTGAAATTTGGTACATGGTGTTAGTATATGGTCTCTAATGACCATGCAAAAATTGGTCCACGTCGGTCCATAATTATATATAGCCCCCATATAAACCGATCACCAGATTTGACCTCCGGAGCCTCTTGGAAGACCAAAATTCATCTGATTCAGCTGAAATTTGGAACGTGGTGTTAATATATGGCCTCAAACACTCATGCAAAAATTGGTCGAAATCGGTCCATAATTATATATAGCCCCCATATAAACCTCCGGAGCCACTAAGAGAAGCAAAATCCCTCCGATTCGGTTGAAATTTGGTACGTGATGTTAGTATATGGTATCCAACAACCATGCAGGAATTGGTTCAAATCAGTCCATTATTATATATTGCTCCCATATAAAGCGATCCCCAGATTTGACCTCCGGTGCCTTTAGGAGAAGCAAAATTCATCCGATCTGGTTGAAATTTGGTACGTGGTGGTAGTATATGATATTTAACAACCATGCCAAAAGTAGTCCATATCTGCCAATAATCATATATAGCCCTCATGTAAGCCGATCCCGAGATTTGGTTTTGGAGCCTCTTGGAGGAGCAAATTTCATCCGAGTCAGTTTAAAATTGGTACATTGAGCAAGTATATGGCCGTTAAAAACCATGCCTAACTAGGTCCATATCGGTCTTTAGTTATATATAGCCCTCAGATAAATCGATCCCCAATCCCACAAAAATTGGATGTTAAGAAGTTTTAAGATACCACAACCCAATTAATTCGATTGTGGATGACAGTCTTTCGTAGAAGTTAAAGTACATAAAAATTTACCATATTAACATTTGTTAAAATGTTGGACACGGAGAACACGTGTTTCCCAAACATAAAACCGGAAAATTAAGCACCCTCTACGTTGCCTGTGAACTTCATGTAAATTTAAATTTTTTACTTAAAAAAGTCTGGCAGAAGTCTGTAATAATCATAAAATAATGTACCGAGTTCCCATTTATCGACAATCCTCTACTTTCTATTTTCAAGTAATCCTCACCCATCAGATATCGTAAAGTTTCGTACCCTATATTCATTTCACAAACTACCCAACTTGACTATTACCCTTCCCCAACCAGACATCCAAAAATCATATACCCTGTATAAATTTAATCATCTTCTCCCATTTTCAAGTAAATCGGAGAAGGTTAGATTTTGCTCTATTTTTTTAAAGGGACGTCACTTTCACTGCAAATTGCAAGAAAATCTCTAAACTTTCCTTCAAGTTTCATAGTGCGGGGCAAGGAGAAGGTTCCCGTCCAAATATCAAAAACTCAAGTACACCATATTGATTTCATAACCAACCCATACGGCCTTTGTAAATTTCAAGTAAACTTGAGAATTCTAGTTTTTTTCAGTTTTAGAGGAGGTCTTCCTCCCCGTCCAAATATCGATATTCCCCACCAGATATCAAAAAATGAAGTACTCTATTTTCACCACATGATTACCCTCTATTTTCTCCGAACATTTTTCATGTGAAAAAATAAAATTATTTTATAACAAAAGCAACTGCGATGAATTCAAAATATACAATTTTGTAATGTGCGCTGCATGTAAAACAAGTAAGGAAAGTCTAAACTCGGGCGGGGCCGACTATATTATACCCTTGTATATATGGAAGCTATATCTAAATCTGAACCGATTTCAATCAAATTTGGCACACAAGACTATACTACCAATTGTACTTCTTGTGCAAAATTTCGAGCTAATCAGGATAAAACTCTGGCTTCTGGGTCCATATAAGTGCATATTGGGCGAAAGATATATATGGGAGCTATATCTAAATCTGATTCGATTTCAACCAAATTTGGCATGCATAGCTACAATGCTACATCTACTGCCTGTGCAAAATTTCAACCAAATTGGGCCAAAACTCTGGCTTTTAGGACCATATTAGTCCATATCGGGCGAAAGATATATATGGGAGCTATATCTAAATCTGAACCGATTTCAATCAAGTTTGGCACACAAGACTATACTACCAATTGTACTCCTAGTGCAAAATTTCAACCAAATTCGGCCAAAAATCTGGCTTCTGGGGCCATATAAGTCCATATCGGGCGAAAGATATATATGGGAGCTATATCTAAATCTGAACCGATTTCAACCAAATTTGGCACGCATAGCTACAATGCTACATCTACTTCCTGTGCAAAATTTCAACCAAATTGGACCAAAACTCTGGCTTTTAGGACCATATTAGTCCATATCGGGCGAAAGATATATATGGGAGCTATATCTAAATCTGAACCGATTTCAATCAAATTTTGCACACTTGACTATACTACTAATTGTACTCCTAGTGCAAAATTTCAAGCTAATCGGGATAAAACTCTGGCTTCTGGGTCCATATAAGTCCATATCGGGCGAAAGATATATATGGGAGCTATATCTAAATCTGAACCGATTTCAATTAAATTTTGCACACTTGACTATACGACTAAGTGTTATATTTGTACAAAATTTCAAGCAAATCGGTATAAAACTCTGGCTGCTGGGTCCATATTAGTGCATATCGGGCGAAAGATATATATGGGAGCTATATCTAAATCTGAACCGATTTCTTCCAAAATCAATAGGGTTCCATTCTGACACAAATTAGGAACATGTGCCAAATTTGAAGGCGATTGGACTTAAATTGCGACCTAGACTTTGATCACAAAAATGTGTTCACAGACAGACGGACGGACAGACGGACAGACGGACATGGTTATATCGACTCAGGGACCCACCCTGAGCATTATTGCCAAAGACACCATGTGTCTATCTCGTCTCCTTCTGGGTGTTACAAACATATGCACTAATTTCCCGCTTTTCCGTTGAATCTTTTCTTAAATTTTCTTTGCTATAAACCTCATGGGGCCTGAGACCTTTCCAACGAATGCAAAACGTAGAAATCGGCTCGTGCGTTCTGGAGTTATTGCGTCAGGAAGGAAAACCCGACTTATTTTTATATATTAGAGATTGGATATTTTTTATGTCGAATCATATTTTATGTATTTTCGATATCCCAGTTTTACATATCCTGCTTTTCTATGAACCGGTTATATCTTCCAGAATATCTTATATATTTTGTTTGTCGGTGTAATTAATTCTATGTCAAATACTAATATCACAATACAAAATCACGAATTATTTGAAAATTATTTAATTTTATCAATCGAAGGTGCGGAATTTCTAGAAGCTAAATTATTTCAAATTAAACTTCGAAAAACAACAGCATCTTGGTTTGATAGATAAGCATCTATTCCAATTATACCTCAACAAAGAAACAAATAAATTACAATTGCTATTTTTAATAAACTAAACTAAACAGGCAAATCGATTTGTAGCAAATTAAATGACAAGACAAAAACCCATAGCAAAGGAATTTTTATAGATGCTGAATCTTAAAAAAAAAATCCCTTAATTTATTAGCAAAACTAAAAACAAACACAAATCCACAAAAAAAAACACTCCACCGTAATAGTAATTTTAGAAAATTATAAAAACAAACAAAATTGTATTGTAAGAAAATAGGTAATAACACTAATGTTAATGATAATGAAATGCAATTAATTGATTTTTTTGTAGTTGAATATTTTTCTATATAGCCCAGAAAATCCCACTATTCATACCGACAATTGTTAATAACAATAAAACATAAATTATTTATAAATTAACAAACACCAAAAGATATAATGAAGAAAAAATCCAGGCCCCCCTTTTGTAATTCCGTTAAAATTTATCCGGCATCATCACACCATCACATTTAGTTTAAGAGCTCAATGGCTTTTCTGTCTGTGTAAAACACGCTATGTGTATTTGTAGTGTCTATAGTCAACCATTTGTTTTTGTAAATTATCAATGAACCTTTTTTATAGGTAATAACTGCAGTTGCTACTAAATTAGAAAAAATGGGTTAAAATGCGATCATTGGGCAATATTTTAAAAGTCGATTCAATTGATTTTTAGGGTTATGATTATTTGGCAGATAACATACAGCTCTTAGTGTTTTTGCTTGGTATCAACATTAAATTGGCCCCCTTTTTTGTGGTTAGTCCCAAATTTTTTCAACTGGTGGGTGTTTGTAAGCCATTATTTCCTCATTTTGAAATTGAGGCCATAGTTAAAGAGTAATTGAAAACCCCAAAATGAAATAATTCCATAACTCCTTTGTATGATTACTAATGGAAAAACATTAGGATCAATGAAATATAAAGCATTCGACAAACAACTTTCATTGATTTGTGGCTGGTGATGATGTTTGTGTCCTAAGTCTTTTGTTTACTTCGCTCGGGTCATCATTAATCAAAGTATGTAGCACAAGTTACATCAATTGTGGTATATCCAAATACATAATAACATTTTATTAATATTAGAAAAATAAAGATTTGTAATATATTTATAAGAGAGGGTACTTAACACGAAGTGTTACCAATTCGAAGGACCACATTTTTTTACGATCGTATTGTCTTGATCTTATTGTCTCGATACAAATACATATATAGGTTAGGTTAGGCTAAAGTGACAGCCCGATTAAGTTTCAGGCTCACTTCGACTATTCAGTCCATTGTGATACCACATTAACCCTCTAGTGCCCAATCCCGCCTTTAGGCGGGCTTCATTAAATCAGGAAGATTTTAGAAAAACTCACCTTCAAGCAACAAAAATGGGTAAAATAAAAAGAAAACTTAGATAAAACTGTTCAAGAGGCTTTGTAACTTATACTTAATTTCACCGTAATTTTTTTTTTATTTAGTTTTCTTGCTTGTGTGTCGATAACATTGAATATTTAATCATCTGGCAAAAAGTTGGGGCATTAGAGGGTTAACTAAAAGAAATTATTACATATGGGAACTTCTAGTTTTAACCGCTGAATCTTCTCGATTATTTTCTTCTGTTGTTCAATGTGTTCTCTGTTCTCAATGACTTGTGGTACGGTGCGTTGTCTTGTTGGAACAACACATTTTTCTTCTTCATATGGGGCCGTTTTGCCGCGATTTCGACCTTCAAACGCTCCAATAACGCCATATAATAGTCACTGTTGATGGTTTTTCCCTTCTTAAGATAATTGATAAAAATTATTCCATACGCATCCCACAAAACAGAGGCCATTACTTTGCCAGCGGACTTTTGAGTCTTTCCACACTTCGGAGACGGTTCACCGGTCGCTGTCCACTCAGCCGACTGTCGATTGAACTCAGGAGTGTAGTGATGGAGCCATGTTTCATCCATTGTCACATATCGAAGGAAAAACTCGGGTGTATTAAGAGTTAACAGCTGCAAACACCACTCAGAATCATCAACACGTTGTTGTTTTTGGTCAAAAAATTTTGCACAGAGCTTCCGCATATTGATGAATGATATGACCAACACGTTCCTTTGATATATTTAAGGCCTCTGCTATCTCGATCAACTTCATTTTACGGTCATTCAAAATCATTTTGTGGAGTTTTTTGATGTTTTCGTCGGTAACCACCTCATTCGGGCGTCCACTGCGTTCACCGTCCTCCGTGCTCATTTCACCATGCTTGAATTTTGCATACCAATCAATTATTGTTCATTTCCCTGGGGCAGAGTCCGGAAACTCATTATCAAGCCAAGTTTTTGCTTCCACCGTATTTTTCTCTTCAGAAAACAGTATTTTATCAAAACACGAAATTTCTTTTTTCCATTTTTTTTCACAATAACAAAAGTTGCTTCACAAAAGACGCTCTATCTCACAAACTAATTGACTTACAGACGTCAAATTTTGACACGAATCATTTGAAGGTTGGTACTACAGGGTGGCCCAAAAAGGACTGAAGGATTAAAAATAACTGACATTTTTTATACCCTTCACCACTACTGTGGTACAGGGTATAAAAAGTTTGTGCATTTGTATGTAACGCCAAGAAGGAGTAATCATTGACCAACCTTTTAGTATACGGATCGGCTTAGAATTAAATTTTGAGTCGATTTACCGATGTCCATCTGTCTGTCTGTTTGTCTGTCCGTCTGTCTGTCTGTTGATGTATTTTTGTGTGCAAAGTACAGCTCGCAGTTTTAGTCCGATTGTCCTAAAATTTGGTATAGGGTCCTATTTCGGCTCAAAGACTATCCGTATTGATTTTGGAAAAAATCGGTTCAGATTTAGATATAGCTGCCATATATATTTTTCACCGATCTGGTCATAATTGGCGTTTATATCAACCGATCTTCCTCAAATTCCGTACATCCGAATATTTTATGAGTCTCGAAAAACTTGCAAAATATTAGCCAAATCGGTTCAGATTTAGATATAGCTCCCATATATATTTTACCCGATTTACACTCATATGACCACAGAGCTTAAAGTTTATTACCGATTTTCGTTAAATTTTGCACAGAGAGTAGAATTTACCTTCTCCCAAGGCTTGGTAAATTTGATTGAAATCGGTTCAGATTTAGATATAGCTGTCTTTCGTCCGATTTGCACTTATATGGCCTCAAAAGCCAGAGTTTTGCCCTGACTTATTTCAAATTTTGTGCAAGGAGTTGTTTAATAGCATAGGTAAGTGTACAAAATTTGGTTGAAATCGGTTCAGATTTAGATATAGCTCCCATATATATCTTTCGCCCGATTTGCACTTATATGGCCCCAAAAGCGAGAGTTTTGCCGTGAGTTGCTTGAAATTTTGCACAAGTGTTACGTTTAATGATACTATTATGTGCGACAAGTTTTGTTAAAATCGGTTCAGATTTACATATAGCTTCCATACATATCTTTCTGCCGATCTACACTCCTATGGCCCCAGAGGCCAATCTGTTATTCCGATTTACGCGATTTTACGACTTTTGCACAGGAAGTAGAATTATCTTTATAACTAGTGCATTAGCCGAGTTAAGTTTTGAGTCTATAGATTTTGTAGAAGTCTATCAAGTTCTGCCCAGATCGAATGATTTTTAAATGTATGTATTTGGGACAAACCTTTATATATAGCCCCAACACATTTGACGTATATGATATGGTATCGAAAATTTAGATCTACAAAGTGGTGCAGGGTATAATATAGTCGGCCTCGCCCGACTTTAGACTTTTCTTACTTGTTTTGTTTTTATTTTTTATTGATTGTTGCGGGAACCATATATTTTGATTATTCTCAACATGTGGACGCAAAAAATTGTCTATCATAGTCCTATACAGAGCCCCGTTAACCGTTTCTGGGTGACCCTCCACATCTTCGAAAAAATAATTGGCATTTAATACTAGCGACGCCATCTATGTGTCAGACCGGGGACTTATCAGCCAACCTGTTATGAAAAACCCATAAAATCAATTTTTTTCGGCACTTTCATTTTAGGCATTGATGGGTTAATACATCCGATTTCGACCAATAAAACCTAATTTGTTATTGCGTTCGGTGTAAGTAACTACGAGAATTGACCAAATGATATTATCTGGAAGATATTATTATTGATGTCGGCGAAGGTTATTTAGGATTTTCTTAGTGGTTTTAGAATTCATATGAAAATACAATTAAACTCGTAACCAGGTTTAGTAATTGATTTAAAATGCAGATCTATGGTCCCCACTTGTCTGTCCTAATAACAGTAAAATAATATTAATATTGATAATTTGTTATTTTATTTAATGTGAACAAATATGCGTTGTAAAAACTATGTAAAAAAATCCAGTAATATCCACATGTAAGATATTAGTATTAATTAATTAATTATATATGTAAATATATCCAACTTTGTATTAAGTAATGGCTTAGAGTCATAGAACAAGAGTTCTTTATAGTAACACCTGATTATTTTGGCATTGTTATATGGTCATCGAAAGAAATTAAAACTAAATTATAAGAGAACTAAATAAATAGTTGCATTAAGGGGATACATAGTGAAAGATTTGCGTATGTAAGAGTATTAACATTGCCTATTGCAGAGATTTCTAATTCCAAATGAGCACATAAATTCAAAACAGGCAATCTGAATAAAAAAAAATAAAATTTTTGCTTTAAATAACATACATTTCTCATATATTTTATTTTCGAACAATTTTCAGTGTATTTTTCTTGGGAAATAATCTTATCGTTGATACTTTTAAATATAACAATGTGCAAGAGTAAAAAATTTCAAATAACTTCATGCTAACAGAAAATTACTACGAATTTGTATCGATAGAAATTAAAACAAAAGACTTAAGACACGAACTCAATAGAAGTAGAAAAATAAACAAATAAGGCCAGTTGCTATCGCTAATTGATTTTGTAACGGTAAAATAAACAACTTCGTCACTTCATAACAAAATTTATGGACATTACTCCTTTTAATGCTATAAATAAATTGGACTAGTAATTATAAAGAAACAAAAAATACAATGAAAAAATCATTTACATTTGCCTTACTAGGAGGCGTTATGAAAATGCTTTTTTTTACAACAAAAACATTCACAAAAATTTTAGAGCAGACATAAAACTACGTTAGTGTGTAACAATTTATGTAAATATAAACAGGAGTATAAACATTTGCTGCATACAACCAAACACAATATTTATTGAATTTCGTTATAATTTTTACAATCTGTTTTGTTTTTCCATTGCAGTTATATTCTGCAGCAATATCAACACGACAATATCCAATCACTATCTGAAGGCAGTGCTGTTTTAAAACTTAGCCAGTCCAGTTGTAAATATGGCCCCCGGTTCTTGTGATTGTTTGGTGGGGGTGCCAACCGGACCCACATTGGCTGCAACATGTGGTGGTAGTGCATTTATGTTATTCATGGGCTTACTGGAAGTATTTGTCCGCTCCCAATGTGATCTTGAGGATCCTTGTGGTCGGGCTAGTTCAAGGGTAAGTAAGAGAGATAGATAATAAATTTTTATATATTTTTATCTTTCTATAAACGGGTTGGTTTAATCAATTTTGGCCAAAGAAATAAAAAATAATAATTATCAAGGTCCCTCAAATAAATTAAATCTCTTTTGATTATCTTATCATTAAATTTTTTTTGGAATATAATAATGTAATTAATGTCATGTCAATATGGAGAGTTGTTACTAATATTTTTTTTATATATCCTTTTTGGCTTTCAGTTTCGTTCCGAGCCTGATTATGAGTATGACTTTATTGTAATTGGTGGTGGCTCAGCCGGTTCTGTTGTTGCTGCACGTCTATCTGAAGTCCCTCAATGGAAGGTGTTGTTAATTGAAGCCGGTAAGTTTAGTCTGCATTATGTCTTGTATTTTTTTATTTGTGTGTGTTTTTTTTGCAAACTTTACACTAATGACGTTACGTTAGAAAAACTACTAGAATGACCAGTTTACTGCAGTTTTTTTCTTTTCAATTAAACTTTTCTGTTTTGTAACGTGAAAACTTTGGCCACTTCAAAATGTGTAATACTATGACATATGTTGCAAAAGCAAATATCTACAGTGGTTCAAAACATTAATGAACAAATTTATAATCTCAAATGTCATATCATCCATAACGTATCGTATATCTTCTAAATATATATATATATATATATATATATATATATATATATATATATATATATATATATATATATATATATATATATATATATATATATATATATATATATATATATATATATATATATATATATATATATATATATATATATATATATATATATAAAATTCAAAGTATTTTTGTTTATTTGTTTGTATGTTCCGGGTAAGCTCCGAAACGGCTGAACTGATTTACATGAAAATTTCAGAGAACGTTAAGGGTGCTCATGTGCTGAAAATAGGGTAACTCAGTTTTTGAAATTTGGTCGAGAAAAGTTCCCAGATTTGGAAGATTAAGGGTGGCCTCTAGGCAAAGATCCGCTACTTTATTTTTCGATATTTTGTCAGTGTGGGGGCCTCTCCTTTGTCCGACTTATGTTATAAGTACAGTAAAAAATAAGTATATACGTCCGTAAGTTCGGCCAGGCCGAATCTTATGTACCCTCCACCATGGATTGCGTAGAAACTTCTACTAAAGACTGTCATCCACAATCGAATTACTTGATTTGCGGTAACACTTGCCGATGGCAAGGTATCTTAAAACTTCTTAACACCGTCTTCTAAATTGTAAGTTAGTCCATACGGGGTATATATTAAACAACAAAAAACAAGCGGATTAAATACGTATATAATTCAGTTTGACAAACTTTTCTATAGAAATAAAATTTTGCCAAAAATAATCTACCAACATTTTATTTCTATAGAAAATTTTGTCAAAATTTTATTTCTATAGAAAATTTGGTAGATTATTTTTGGCGATATGGACCAATTCTTGTGTGATTGGCGATCGGCTATATATAACTATAGACCGATATGGACCAATTGTTGCATGGCTGTTAGCGGCCATATACTAGTGCTATGTACCAAATTTCAACCGAATGGAATGAATTTTGCTCCTCCAAGAGGTTGGAGGTCAAATTAGGGGATCGATTTATATGGGGGATATATATAATTATGGACCGATATGGACCAATTCTTGCATGGTTGTTAGAGACCATATAGTAACACCACGTACCAAATTTCAACCGGATCGGAAAAATTTTGCTCCTGCAAGAGGCTCCGGAGGTCAAATCTGGGGATCGATTTATATGAGGGCTATATATAATTATGAACCAATATCGACCAATTTTTGCATGGTTGTTAGAAAGCATATACTAACACAACATACCAAATTTCAACCGGATCAGATGAATTTTGTATCATTCTGGCTGAAATTTGATACAAATCGGAGGAAATATGCTTGTCTTAGAGGCTCCGCAAGCCAAATCTTTGGGTCCGTTTATATGGTGCTATACGTAAAAGTGGTCCGATATGGCCCATTTGCAATACCATCCGACCTACATCAATAACAACTACTTATGCCAAGTTTCAAGTACATAGCTTGTTTCGTTCGGATGTTAGCGTGATTTCAACAGACGGACGGACATGCTTAGATCGACTCAGAATTTCACCACGATTTTTATACCCAGTCGAGTGTATAAAAACTAAACTTTTCCGATTTACTTGAAGTTTACAGCCGACGTGAGGGGAGATTATAAAGTTAATATGGCGTACCTGATGTGTTCATAGTTGGACAGGGAGGGGGAATTCCACCTTACCCACTTTTTGAAAATTGCAACAAAATTATCCGATTTGCTTGAACTTTTCAGGGAAGGTTGCAGGGGGCGTCTAGACAAAGAACGGCTACTTTATTTTTCAGTATTTGGTCCGGGAAAGGGGCCTCCCCTTGTTTTGTTTTGCCGTTGTTTTTTTTTTTTTAAGTACAGTGCAAAACAACTAAAATTCTCCGATTGAAATTTTACGGAAAAATTAGGTGAGGTTATGAAATTTATATCAGGTTCCTGATTTTTCAATATTTGGTCGGAAAAAATAAAAGTACATACAGAGAAAACTTAAACTATTCCAATTTATTTGAAATTTACAGAGGACGTGGGGAGAGGTTATGCAATTAATATTGGATATCTGATTTTGTGACATTTGGTCGGGAAGGGGAGGCCCTTGCTCTGCTTTTTGAAAATTGGGCTTATAATTTGCTCTACATCATTTTTCGACATTTGGTTGGGACATCCTTTAAAACTGAAAAAAAAACTAAAATTCTAAAGTTTTCTTGAAATTTCCAAGGGCCGTGGAGGAAGGTTATGAAATCAATATGGTGTATCTGTTTTTTGGATATTTGGGCGGAGAGGGAACGTTCTCCTTGCCCCACCCTTGAAGGAAAGTTGTTCGATTTTCTTGGAATTTTCAGGACGTCAACTAAAAAATTAACGTCAACGTTACTTAAAAAAAATTAATACTATAAATTTCCGTGATTGATTATTGTTTCAATTAAAATTCTTTTTTGAACTAATCAAATTTTTAATAGACATTTTTTTTAGAATTCAATAAAAATTTTAAGTGGAAAAATATTGGTGTTTTTTTTTTGTGTATATAGAAAAAATATTTTTTGTCTTCAATTCCGATATTAATTGATCCAATTAATTTTTGATTTAATTAAAATGTTATCCTCTCTATTATTATGAGTATTTTTCCTTTGGGTGTGCGTATACCATTCAAGGTAGTTTATAAAAAATTTATCCAATTCATTTTAAATGGGATAGGGAAACAGAAAAGGAAAAACGACTTTTCCCATTAATGGTTTTTTTCTCGCTATAGATGACCGATATAAAAATAAAACAATGAAAAATCACAACTCCAGCTTTTTTATAAAACTATGACCCCAAACCAAAGAAATCTGAAATTTTTATTTTAATACAAAATTTCATTGAAACCTTATTTTCCAGTAATAATCCAACTATTCTGCTTAGCCTTTTTTTAACAAAATCGTTAAGTTACGTTTTTTGTAACAACATAACTAAAATTTATTTACATCGCTCAAATTTTTAAGAAATTTGTGTGGCACAATTTCAAAATTAGTTTTCATTTCTCAGTACGTTTTGCGAGAAAAACTGATTTAGTTTAAGACCCATCGTATTTTCTATATAAAAACAAAAAATAGTCGGATAGATATAGAGAAATATTCTTAAAAATGTCTAAATTGAAGCATTTCAATTTGTTTCTTTTCTGGTTTGCAATTAAACCACAGTACATTGTTAAATAATATCAAAAAGAAATATGCGTGAACAGCACGCTTTTATTGTGATCAAGGAAAAAAACACCTCAAATATACATATATTTGGTCAAGTAATGGCAACAAGTCAGGTATTTGCATCATTTTTCGATATTCACTCTTCAATTAAATCCATTATCTTAAGCTGAGTTTTTGTCAAAATACCCATGAAGGTAATTTGTCAGCTTATTAAAAACCAGTATGGACCTATGGGATAATTTCGGTAATGCACTGTGTGTATTATTACCTTACGCGTCGGTGGTTTGAATGGAGTAATAACAAATGTTATGGACCTCTCATCAATCTGAAATGTCATTCTGTCATTTTGAAGTAAAATAAAGATGATGACATCTTTGGGGTAAAGATGCCAATGAATTCCAGACCATTTATGGTGTTTCAATGATTGTGGTCAATGGTCTTTGTGTTTTTTTTTGTTTTGTTTTTTTGTTATATTTTTTTTGTATACACCACAGGTAGCAATTTATCAAGAATTGTACAACTTCGTAAAAAATTATGTAATTTTGATTTTTCTTACTTTCTTACTTTATATAGCAGGGACAGTATTTAATAAGGTCAAATGTAATTAACTCATAATTACAGGATATTGTTAATATGCTTAATACGCGCATGGGATTTTTTAATACTGTTAAGTGTAAAGTAGTAAAAGTTGAGTAGCGAAAAGTCGTATCGATGCCAGTTTTATTTGCGACAAAAGACTTAAGACAGAAACTGTTTTCACTTCGGTTTTACTAAAAGCTACACAAAACAAAAGACTTAAGTCACAAACATATTTATACCCACCACCATAGAACGGTGACGGGGGTATAATAAGTTTGTCATTCCGTTTGTAAAACATCGAAATATCGATTTCCGACTTTATAAAGTATATAAATATATTCTTGATCAGGGAGATATTCTAAGACGATATAACCATGTCCGTCTATCTGTCTGTCTGTTGTAATCACGCTATAGTCCTCAATAATGAAGCAATCGTTCTGAAATTTTGCACAAACTCGACTTTTGTCTGCAGGCAGGTCAAGTTTGATATAGTCCCCATATATACCGACCTTGCAATTTGGGGTCTTGGGCTTATAGAATCTTTAGTTTTAATTCAATGTGCCTGAAATTGGACACCTACGGGTATTTTAGGACCATAAAGAGATGTGCCAAAAATGGTGAGTATCGGTCCATGTTTTGGTATAGCCCCCCAATAGACCGATCTCCCGATTTTACTTCATGGGCTTATAGAAACCACATTTATTATCCACTTTGCCTGAAATTGGAAATCTGGAGGTATTTTAAGACCATAAGGAAGTGTGCCAAAAATGGTGAGTATCGGTCCATGTTTTGGTACCTAGAGGTATTTTAGGACAATAAAGAGATGGGCCAAAAATGGTGAATATCGGTCCATGTTTTGGTATAGCCCCCATATAGACCGATCTCCCGATGTTACTTCTTGGACTTATAGAAACCGTTTTTTATCCAATTTGCTGAAATTGGAAATCTAAAGGTATTTTAGGACCATAAGGAGGTGTGCCAAAAATGATGAGTATCGGTTCATGTTTTGGTATATCCCCCATATAGACCGATCTCCCGATTTTACTTCTTGGGCTTCTAGAAAACGTAGTTTTTATCCGATTTACCTGAAATTGGAAATCTAGAGATTTTTAGGAGCATAAATAGGTGTTACGAATATATTTTATATCGGTACAGATTTTGATATTTCCCCCTTAAAAACCCGTCCTCCGATTTGTGGTCAGTATTCTGTAGGTTTTTAGAACCACAATTATGTGTGTTTAATTTGGCGTATATCATGTTTTTGGGTGCTATACCCTTCGGCTTATATAAATTACTTTAAACTGAAAGTAAAATTTCCAGATTTTACTTGTTCTAATCGTTTGAATAATGGTTGTCTATAGATTTTAGATTTCAAATCAAGGCGTTTTTATACCCTGCGCCACACTGTGGAACAGGATATTACAAGTTAGTGCATATGTTTGCAACGCCCAGAAGGAGACGAGATAGACACATGGTGTCTTTGGCAAAATATCGATTTCCGACTATATAAAGTATATATATTCTTGATCAGGGAGAAATTCTACGACGATATAACGATGTCCGTCTGTCTGTCTGTTGTAATCACGCTACAGTCTTCAATAATGAAGCAATCGTGCTGAAATTTTACACAGACTCGTCTTTTGTCTGCAGGTAGGTCAAGTTCGAAGATGGGCTATATAGGTCCAGGTTTTGATATAGTCCCCATATAAACCGACCTCCCGATTTGGGGTCTTGGGCTTACAGAAATCGAAGTTTTTATCCAATTTGCCTGAAATTTGAAATTTAGAGGTATTTTATGACCATAAAGAGATGTGCCGAAAATGGTGAGTATCGGTCCATGATTTGGTATAGCCCCCATATAGACGGATCTCCCGATTTTACTTCTTGGGCTTATAGAAACCGCAGTTTTTATTCAATTTACCTGAAATTGGAAATCTGGAGGTATTGTAGGACCACAAATACGTGTGCCAAAAATTGTGAGTATCGGTCCATGTTTTGGTATGGTCCCCATATAAAACGATATCCCGATTTGGGGTCTTGGGCTTATAGAAACCGTAGTTTTTATCCTATTTGCCTGAAATTGGAAATCTAGAGGTATTTTCGGGTCATAAAGAGGTGTGCCGAAAACTGTGAGTATCGGTCCATATTTTAGTATAGCCCCCATAAGAACGATCTCCCGATTTAACTCCTTGGGTTTCTAGAAACCGTAGTTTTTATCGGATTTGCCTGAAATTGTAAATATTCTGGTATTTTAGGCTCACAAAAACTTGTATTGGATTAAGTTTTTATCGGTCCATTTGGTAATGCCTCCATATAGACCGACTTCACTTCTTGAGGGTGTAGAAGGCGCACTGATCATGAAAATGGCTTGAAACTCAATGTAAAATTTCCAGATTTTACTTCTACAGATTTAAGATTTCAAATCAAGACGCTATTTTATAATTTTCTTGCACACTTACAAGAGATGTTAATGATTCCCCTAAAACTCAAACAAAAATGGTTCTTATAAATCCAGAATCTGATATAGTCCTCATAGGTGAAATCTTTAAATTTATCTTCGGGAAGTGTCCTCAAGTCCTCAAGCCCTCCTGAAATTTCAAAGGAAACCCTAATATTTGGTTCATGGTGGTGGGTATTTAAGATTCGGCCCGGCCGAACTTAGTTCTGTATATACTTGTTTTTATTAACATTGTGTTCCATCCCAAGGCATTAGCCGACTTAAACAAAATATTGGCCTCTGCGGTCATATGAGTGTAAATCGGGCGAAAGCTATATATGGAAGCTATATCTAAATCTGAACCGATTACAACAAACTTGGTACAAACAGTTGGAATGTTATGTCTATTTCATGTGCAAAATTTCAAGTAAATCGGAGTAAAATATTGGCAACTGTGGTCATATGAGTGTGAATCGGGCGAACGATATATATGGGAGCTATATCTAAATCTAAACCGATTTCAATAAAATTTCGCACACTTGACAACACTACTAATTGTACTCCTAGTGCAAAAATTCAACCAAATTGGATGAAACTCTGGCTTCTGGGGCCATATAAGTCCATATCGGGCGAAAGTCCATATCGGGAGCTATATCTAAATCTGAACCGATTTCTTCCAAAATCAATAGGATTCTATTCTGAGCCAAAACACATACTTGTGCCAAATTTGAAGTCGATTGGACTAAAACTGCGACCTAGACTTCACAGACAGAGGGACAGACGGACATTGCTATATCGACTCAGGAGCCCACCCTGAGCATTTTTGCCAAAGACACAATGTGTCTATCTCGTCTCCTTCTGGGTGTTGCAAACATATGCACTAACTTATAATACCCTGTTCCACAGTGTGGCGCAGGGTATACAAAATAAAAACAATAAGTTCAATTCAGCATTAGTTTAACTACGGAATTTTTTTCAGTGTAAAGGGTAGTTAAAATGTCAAGGGCCGATGTTCATTTAAAATAAAACACAAACTATTTAGGAAATTATTGTCATTTTATTTTATTATGATATATTGGTATTACTCAATTATGTATGGAACAAAATGTCGGCCAAAGGGGCGCCGCGACCTCGGTGGCACACCTTGATCCGATGGTCCAAATTTTCGATGACGCTGAGGCATAATGGAAGTTTTATGCCGTTAATGTGCCGAATTATCCCATCCTTTAGCTCTTGAATTGTTGCTGGCTTATCGACGTACACCTTTTCTTTCAAATAACCCCAAAGAAAAAAGTCCAACGGTGTCAAATCACATGATCTTGGCGGCCAATTGACATCGCCATTACGTGAGATAACACGGCCATTGAATTTGTTGCGCTTGCTGTGTGGCAAGTGCCACCGTCCTGCTGAAACCACATATCGTCCACATCCATATCTTCCAATTCGGGCCATAAAAAGTTCGTTGTCATCTCACGATAGCGAACACCATTCACAGTAACTGCCTGACCGGCCTCATTTTGGGAAAAATACGGCCCGATGATGCCGCCAGCCCATAAACTGTACCAAACAGTCGCTCTTTGTGGGTGCATTGGTTTTTCGACAATCACTCTTGGATTCTCATTCGCCCAAATGCGGAAATTCTGTTTATTGACGAATCCACTGAGGTGAAAATGTGTCTCATCACTGAAGATTATTTTCTTCGAAAATTGATCATCCACTGTTGCCATTTCTTAGAACCATTCTGCCCATTCACGACGTCCATGATTCAAATTGAGTAAGTCTGAAAGAAAGAAATGTCAAATAAAATTCGGAAAAAAACTTGGCGTTTAAGTGTGGTTCACATTCAACATCGGCCCTTACAATTTAACCACCCTTTATGCTGGTTTTTTCGGTAATTTGAAGGTCATAATTCGTGCCAAAGGTAGCCTATTCCAATAAATCTAAACTAATACTAAAATTTTATTTTATTTTGCTTTTTTTGCACAGTAAAAAAAAATAAAATATATAGCGCTTTACTTTGTTGCATCACATATCACCCACCCTGTATAACCGAGTCTGAACATATCATTTCATTCATTCATTTCATTTCACATTATGGTGAGAACTCTTACATAAGCTTTGAAATACTCAGAAATATTACCAATTTTAATAAGAGTTGATAAACTTCAGCTACAATTTTTGGTGTTCGGTCGAACTCAGTTTGAACCAATGACCGACCCTCTTACATGCAAGGCAAATTGACTAACCATTGGTCGACTATGGAGAAATCAGAATCAGAAATCTATGTTAAATTCGTCTACCAAAAATCTATATCCAAAATTTCGAAAACTTTAAGGAATAATGGCATTATCTCTTTTATATAATAAATGTTTTTTATTATATTCAAATATTTCCAAATTGTTGATGAAAAAATTTGGAAAAATTATCACTTTTATTTAAACTAAACTAAACTTAATAATATATATTTTTTTGTATATTCCTAATATTGCACAAGATCATTAGTCAAGATGAAACAAACACAAACAAAAAACTTAAGACACAAACTTTAAAGATGTGATGTATAACCTAAGAACTCAAACTACCATATCCATATATCAAAAAAAAAAATATAATTACCTTGTATTTATTAATATCCAGAAATCTTCAGATGCTATATCTATATGAAATTTTAATTCTTACATTTTTATAACCTAAACGAAGAACACTAAATAAAACACTAAAATTATATGACATAAATCCATTAAATTCACTTTTTTATCATCAACATCATTATTATTACCATGTTAGTCAGTTGAACATGTTAGTTGGCGCAGACGGTCAGACTGGAGTAGTCTGGGTAGTTAGTATGTCTACTTGTCTATTCACTCATTGTCTCCAAAGACCATGTGAATGTTGATGGCTAAACATTTATATGACAAATATTTTTTATTTTTTGCACATGTGTCTCCAAATGATAATACCATAGTAACACGCAATTGCAATCAAAATGAAAACAAAAAAAAAAACAAAATATTTAATAAAATGTTACATTTTATTGTGGAAAAACTGTTGAAAGGTGTTGAGTGCATTAAATCACACACTTACACACAATGTATATATGTTCATAATGATGAGCTCTCTTTTTTTAAGTATTAGCAATATGACACGAGACAACCCAAGACATGTGTCGTTCATTTGTGTAAAGCGCTTTCAACAAACGAAAGTCTTTTGATAAATATCATTTATTAGTGTATATTTGTTTTAATTACTATTATAAATATTCATTTTAATAATGCCAAAACTCATGGGTTCATATCTTCGTTAAATATTTTTTTTTTATTTTTTTTTATTTAATTTATAGGAAATTATTAGTTAATTAATATTAGCTATAGCTACATAGGCCTTAAGCTTAGTATGTTTTTTTTTACCAAATTATTTTTTTTAAATTTAAATTACTTCAGTCATGGCCATTCGTAATATCAATCACAAATTTAGTTGAAAACAATCGAGGTATCAATTACAAATATATAAATTGTTTGTTTGACCATATAAACAAGTATATACAGCAGTAAGTTCGGCCGGGTCGAATCTTAAATACCCACCACCATGAATCAAATATTGTAGTTTCCTTTGAAATTTCAGGGGGGTTTGATGACAGATATTCTCCCAAGCAGAGCAGATCAACTAGTACACTTCCCGAGGATAAATTTAAAGATTTTACCTATGAAGACTATATCAGATTCCGGATTTATAAGAACCATTTTTGTTTGAGTTTTACAGGAATCATTAACATCTTTTGTACATGTGTAAGAAAATGATGAAATAACGCCTTGATTTGAAATCTAAAATTTGTAGATTTTCACCCCCATTATTTAGAGGATTACGAGAAGTAAAATCTGGGTATGTTACTTTCAGTTTCAAGCCGTTTTCATGATCACTGCGCCTTCTATACCCTCAAGAAGTCAAATCGGTCTATATAGATGCCTTACCAAATGGACCGATAAAAAACTAAATCCGATACACGTTTTTGTGAGTCTAAAATACCAGTATATTTCCAATTTCAGGCAAATCGAACAGAAACTGCGGTTTCGAGAAATCCAAGGACTTAAATCGGGAGATTGGTCCTATGGTGGCTATACTAAAATATGGACCGATACTCAACGTTTTCGGCGCACCTCTTTATTGTCCTAAAATACTTCTAGATTTCAAATTTCCGGCAAATTGGATAGAAACTACGGTTTCTAGAATCCTAAACAATAAAATCATTTCTTGCACACCTATTTATAGTCCTACAAAACCACTAGATTTTCAATTTCAGGAAAATTGGAAAACTACTACGATTTCTACAAACCCCAAAAGTAAAATCGCAAGATCGGTCTATATGGGGGCTATACTAAAACATTGACCGATATTCACCATTTTCGGTGCACCTCTTTGTGGTCGTAAAACACTTCTAGATTTCAAATTTCAGGCAAATTGGATAAAAACTACGGATTGTAGAAGCCTAAGAAGTTAAATCGGGAGATCGGTCTATATGGGGACTATAGCAAAACGTGGACCGATACTCACCATTTTCGGCACACCTTTTTATGGTCCTCAAATACCTCTAGATTTCCAATTTCAGGCAAACTGGATAGAAACTACGGATTCTAGAAGCCCAAGAAGTAAAATCGGGAGATCGGTCTATATGGGGACTATACCAAAACATGGACCGATACTCACCATTTTCGGCACACCTTTTTATGGTCCTCAAATACCTCTAGATTTCCAATTTCAGGCAAATTGTATAGAAACTACGAATTCATAGAAGCTCAAGAAGTAACATCGGGAGATCGGTCTATATGCGGACTATACCAAAACATGGACCGATACTCACCATTTTCGGCAAATCTTTTTAGATTACCTCTAGATTTCCAATTTCAGGCAAATTGGATAGAAACTACGGATTCTAGAATCCCAAGAAGTAAAATCGGGAGATCGGTCTATATGGGGGCTATACCAAAACATGGAACGGTACTCACTATTTTTGGCACACCTCTTTATGGTCATAAAATACCTCGTGATTTCAAAATTCATGCAAATTGGGTAAAAACTACGATGTCTATAAGCCCAAGATCCCAAATCGGGAGGTCGGTTTATACGGAGACTATATCAAACCCTGGACCGATATAGCCCATCTTCGAACATTACCTACCTGCTGACAAAAGACTAGTTTGTGCAAAATTTCCACACGATTGCTTCATTATTGAAGACTGTAACGTGATTCCAACAGACAGACAGGCAGACGGACATTGTTATGTCGTCTTAAAATCTTTCTGATCAAGAATATATATACATTATATAGTCGGAAATCGATACTTCGATGTGTTACAAACGGAATGACAAACTTATTATGGGTATAAAAAATTATTGACTTTTTACTCAATTATTTGTATAAAATTTTAATCGGTTTAGTGAGAAAAATCAAATAATAAATTAATAATTAATTTAGTCATCACGATTTTCATCCGATTTAAGGAAATTTTTAAATACAGTGTTTTTTTACAGCCCATAAAAAATTAACAAATATGGTATGTATTGGGATACTCAAAAAAGACAACCAACAAGGAAGTAAGCTTAAGTAGCTTAATTTTAGAAAATTTTAACGGAATTATATTACGATAGCATAAAAATTAATTAAATATTTTTTGTCAAATTCAAAGAAAGAAAAAAATGTATAGACCAATTTTTTGACTTGACTGTTATAGTTTTATTATTGTTTTAGTATAACTATATAATGACTATGCTATCGAATGTGTTGACCATTAGCGAACTGGGTCACACTCACCTCACATTAAGTGATTCGAAAATTAAATATATTTGTTTTAAATCAACTGATATTCATCGAAAAGAAAACAAAAATTGATTATACTTAACTCTTAATTTAATTTATGTATATATTTCACTTTCGCTTCTAATGGTTTTTTAATCAATGTAAAACAGATGTTAAATTAGCCATCTCAATAAAATATTGGCTCGATAAATTTACAAACGGCAGCAAATTAGAATATGCGCCGCCAATTGATTACATATTCAATAGAGATAATTAAAATATTTTCAAAATCGTCGAGGGTCTCCAAAACATGGTTTTTATAACTAAAAAAAAAAAATAGTGTAAGCATAAAAAAACATTAATATAAAACTAAAATTAGTTAAACTACACTCCCCAGATTTGAACTCCGCAGCCTCTTAGAGGAGCAAAATTCATCCGATCCGCTTGAAATTTGGTACGTGGTGTTAGTATATGGTCTCTAACAACTATGCAAGAATTGGTCCATAATAATATATAGCCCCCATATAAACCGATCCCCAGATTTGTCCTCCGGAGCCTCTTTTTGAGGAGCAAAATTCATCCGTCCATATCGATCCCCAGAGTTGTCCTCCGGAGCCTCTTTTTGAGGAGCAAAATTCATCCGATACGGTTGAAATTTGGAACGTGGTGTTAGTATATGGTCTCTAACAAACACGAAAGAATTGGTACATATCGGTCCATAATTATATATAGCCCCCATATAAATCGATCCCCAGATTTGAACTCCGCAGCCTCTTAGAGGAGCAAAATTCATCCGATCCGGTTGAAATTTGGTACGTGGTGTGAGTATATGGTATCTAACAACTATGCAAGAATTGGTCCATAATAATATATAGCCCCCATATAAACCGATCCCCAGATTTGTCCTCCGGAGCCTCTTTTTGAGGAGCAAAATTAATCCGATACGGTTGAAATTTGGAACGTGGTTTTAGTATATGGTCTCTAACAAACACGCAAGAATTGGTCCATATCGGTCCATAATTATATATAGCCCCCATATAAATCGATCCCCAGATTTGACTGCCGGAGCCTCTTTTTGAGGAGCACAATTCATTCCGATACGGTTGAAATTTGGAACTTGGTGTTAGTATATGGTCTCTAATTATATATATCGGTCTATAGTTATATACAGCCGATCCCCAATCACACAAAAATTGGTCCATATTGGTTCATAATCATGGTTGCCACTCGAGCCAAAAGTTTTGTCAAAAATTTATTTCTAAGAAAATTTTGTCAAAATTTTATACCTATAGAAAATTCTGTCAAAATTTTATTCCTATAGAAAATTTTGTCAAAATTTTATTCCTATAGAAAATTTTGTCAAAATTTTATTCCTATAGAAAATTTTGTCAAAATTTTATTCCTATAGAAAATTTTGTCAAAATTTTATTCCTATAGAAAATTTCGTCGAAATTGTATTCCTATAGAAATTTTGGCAAATTTTTATTTCTATAGAAAATGTTGTCAAAATTTCATTTCTATAGAAACTTTTGTCAAAATTTTATTTTGTGAAACCTAATTATATACGTATTGGCCTTTTTTCGTTAAATATATGCCACGTATGGACTACCTTGCAATTTAGAAGACGGTGTTAGGAAGTTTTAAGCTACCTTGCCATCGGAAAGTGTTACCGCAACCCAAGTAATTCGATTGTGGATGACATTCTTCAGTAGAAGTTTCTACGCAATCCATGGTGGAGGGTACATAAGTTTCGGCCTGGCCGTATATACTTGTTCTTTTATAAATGCAATATAATTTATATAATTATATCCTAAAAAAAAGTCTACTAAAATTGTAAGCCAATTTAGCTACACTTTAGGTCATGAAAATTAGTTGATAATGGTAAAATTTTCTTCAATGTAAGGAATTTTTTCTTGACTCTAATTATTTTTTGTTATACTCAAATGTAATGCAAAATTTCACTAAATTTGAATTTCGTACAATGCACTGAAAGTTTTCTTTTCAGAAGAACGAAATTTTACACAATAATTTCGTTTTCCAGTAAAGAAAACTCTCAGACTCAATTTGTTTTTTATTTTCTGTTCAGTTCCACATAATTCCAAATAATTTCTCACCACTTTGATTGCTGTAATACATTACCCATTATTCACTCTTATTAAAAAAACGATACACATTTCACCACAACAATTTCTTAATATTCACACATTTTTCAAATGTCGATTTATCACACCCACTCTTCAAAGTATTTATATCATAATGAGGTTGTAATGATTTAAAAATTCATTTGTTACACATTTGTCATAAGGCATTAGAAAATGTTATCTCAAAATAATCTTTGTTTCTTAAGTCTTTTGTTTTGTGGGATAATTGCAAAGCATAACCTCCTCTACACAAACACAAACAAATCAAACAAAACGAATAACCATTACCGATATAGATAAAATTTGATAAAAATGATTTATGAAGCTTTACGTAAAAGAAATTTCTTCGCACATATTAATTTTACCATGATTTCTTTACTTATTGTTATTATGTCTCTATTATTGTGTGATTTATGATATGCGATTTTAAAACAAATTTTTGGTGATCTTTGAAAGAAAACGTTATGGAAGATGTAAAGGGCATTCAAAGAATGTCAACTAAATTGTGAAAAAAGTATTATTTTTAATATTTTTTCTTTTTTTAAATTTGGAAAAAAATATTAACTTAGTTTAAACATGTTACAATTAGAAAACTATTTTAGTTTAAATTTTCTACAATAAAATTACTTTTTCTTTCATTGTGGGTTCCCTTTTTTTGTTGTAGTGTTACTTTTTTCCATTAAATGTTTCTACGACAAATTGTACAAATTTTTTTAGAATTACTTACAATAAAAATTGTTTTTCTTTCTTTTCCTTTATAGGCGGTGATGAACCAGTGGGAGCTCAAATTCCATCTATGTTTTTAAATTTTATTACCAGTGATATTGACTGGGGTTACAATACCGAACCGGAAACATCGGCTTGCCTTTCAAATGAAGGACAACGTTGCTATTGGCCAAGAGGAAAAGTCCTTGGTGGCACTTCTGTCATCAATGGCATGATGTATATACGAGGAAATCGTGAAGATTATGATGATTGGGCTGATTTGGGCAATCCTGGTTGGAGCTATGAAGAAGTCTTGCCATTTTTCAAAAAATCCGAAAACAATTTAGAAATTGATGAGGTGGGAGCTGATTTACATGCAACTGGAGGCCCCATACCAGTCTCAAAATTCCCATATAATCCGCCATTGTCTTATGCAATCTTAAAAGGTGGCGAAGAATTGGGTAAGTATCGATGGCTTGAGAAATACTGAGAATAACGATTTAATAAAAATGGTGAGATTGCAGATGAAAATAGCAGACGAAAATTTTTCACCACACAGAAAAAAATATTTCTTGTCTTCAATCACAAAATTAATTGATTCAATTAATTTTCAATTGAAATGTCATCAATCACAGAAATGAAAGTATCAATCACCAAAGTCAATTAAAATATTAATTGATTGTGATTGATATTTGTTTCAATTAAAAAAATAGTTGAACCAATTAAATTTATAATTGAAAACTTTTTAAAATTCAATTAAAACTTTAATTGGAAACTTTTTTGGTAATATTTTTTTCTGTCTACATGTCCAATTATGTCCGTATAAGTAAACAATATGTTTTTACCAGGCAAGAAATCTCGATATTTAGAACTAAAATCTCTTTAGAAAATTTCAAGGGTTCAATTATCGAGATTTCGATTATTTGTAGATTTAACAGCTGTTTTTTTTTTTGTTTACAAACAACTAGAACTGATTTCTTTTGATTGAATATAAAATTGGTGCTAACAATTGGGTTCCTTTCGTTTTTTCGCCAACATAAAGTCTTCCTCAATAAGTGAAAACTCAAGCAAAGACCCAGCGGCGGAAATCGCTCTTCATAAGGCCTTTTAAAAGGCATTTATTTGCAGACACAAGGCATTGACTTCCCTTTACATATTCATTGATTTTTTACACAGGCTGTCATAGCCGACCAAGGGCTCCGACTTCAACTTACAGCATAAGCGCTAATAAAAGGTCATTATTTTAAGGCCTTTTAGGAAATCCTCAAATAACTTATTTTAATGTGTGATAAAATAAGGCATTTTATAATGTATACATCAAAAGGCTTTATGAAGCATATATAAATAGAGGAAGAAGGAAGAGGTCTTACAAAAGGGATTATTTTATAAGATCTAATCGTATGAGTATTGCCCCTAAAATAAGGGCTCCGTGAATGCTTTAAATCGAAAATGCTCTCGATTTACGCCGCTGGGGATGTATGTGCGCACGCATACATCTACAGTGAAAATAACTACAAAAAACTGAAGTTTTAGAAATCAAACTTCAGTTGTACACCGCTGTATTGTAGAATTTGAAAAGGTGGTTGTTTATACTACGTTCTGACTAAACACGAAATCTTGCTATTTAGAACCAAAATCTCTTTACAAATCTCAAGTGTTCAGACCAGGAATGAAAAATGCAGAAGAATAGAACTTTTTCAGTACCGTAGTACCCCCACGAATAATTTAGTACCATTTGTGTAGACAATTTTGAGCCGATATCAGATTTATGGTACAATAGTTTTGACAAAATATTTTAATATTTTGAAAAAGTGTTTAACAAACTTATTTGCTAATAGTCTTTTTCAAATGTGGCAACATGGAAGAAAATCTTGATTTTGTAAAAGCCATTGTCAAAAAAAACGACTTCATTGAATTTCAAGAATGTTTGAATCGGAAACAAGTATATATGGCCGTAAGTTCGGCCAGGCCGAATCTTTTGTACCCTCCACCATGGATTGCGTAGAAACTCATACGAAAGACTGTTATCCACAAATTTCAACTCACTCGGATGAAATTTGCTCCTCCAAGAGGCTCCAAAACCAAATCTCGGGATCGGTTTATATGGGGGCTATAAATGATTATGGACTGATATGGACCACTTTTGGCATGGTTGTTAAATGTCATATACTACCACCACGTACCAAATTTCAACCATATCGGATGAATTTTGCTTCTCCAAAAGGCACCGGAGGTCAAATCTGGCGATCGGTTTATATGGGAGCTATATATAATTATGGACTGATAGGAACCAATTCCTGCATGGTTTTTGGATACCATATACTAACAACACATACCAAACTTCAACCGAATGGGAAGAATTTTGCTCTTCCAAGGTGCTCCGGAGGTCAAATCTGGGGATCGGTTTATATGGGGCCTATATATAATTATGGACCGATATCGACCAATTTTTGCAAGGGTGTTTTAGGCCATATATTAACATCACGTACCAAATTTCATCTGAATCAGATGAATTTTGGTCTTCCAAGGTGCTCCGGAGGTCAAATCTGGGGATCGGTTTATATGGGGCCTATATATAATTATGGACCGATATGAACCAATTTTTGCATGGTCATTAGAGACCATATAGTAACATCATGTACCAAATTTCAGCCGGATCGGATGAAATTTGTTTCTCTTAGAGGCTCTGCAAGCCAAATTGGGGAATCGGTTTATATGGGGGCTATATATAATTTTGGACCGATGTGAACCAACGGACGGGCGGACGGACATGCTCAGATCGACTCAGAATTTCACCACGACCCAGAATATATATAAAGTATATGGGGTCTTAGATCAATATTTCGATGTGTTACAAACGGAATGACAAAGTTAATATACCCCCCTTCCTATGGTGGAGGGTATAAAAACATGCAATTCTATATTACGCTTCCTCACTTTCTAGATAAGAAGTTATCGATCGCGTACTAAAATAATGCGAACCATTACAGTCACGGTCGCAACTTGATACAAAAATAATCTACCAATATTTGGAGAAAATCTTACCAAAAATATTTTACAAAGTAAGTTTTGTCAACATTTTATTTCTACAGAAAATATTGTCAAAATTTTATTTCTATAGAAAATTTTATCAAAATTATATTTTTATAGAAAATGTTGGTAAAATTTTATATCTATAGAAAATTTTGTCAAAATTTTATATCTATAGAAAATTTTGTCAAAATTTTATTTTTGTAGTAAATTTTGTAAAAATTTTATTTCTATAGAAAAATTTATCAAAATTTTATTTTTATAGGAAACTTTGTTAAAATTTTATTTCTATAGAAAATTTTGTCAAAATTTCATATCGGTAGAAAATTTTGTCAAAACTTTATATCTATAGAAAATTTTGTCAAAATTTTGTTTCTATAGAAAATTTTGTCAAAATGTATTTCTATCAAAATTTTGTCAAAATGTTATTTCTATAGAAAATTTTGTCAAAATTGTATATCTATAGAAAATTTTATAATAAATTTATTTCTAAAGAAAATTTTATTTCTATTTTTTTTATACCCTGCGCCACACTGTGGAACAGGGTATTATAAGTTAGGGCATATGTTTGTAACACCCAAAAGGAGACGAGATAGACACATGATGTCTTTGGCAATAATGCTCAGCGTGGGTCCCTGAGTCGATATAACCATGTCCGTCTGTCCATCCGTCCGTCCGTCCGTCCGTCTGTCTGTGAACACATTTTTGTGATCAAAATCTAGGTCGCAATTTAAGTCCAATCGCCTGCAAATTTGGCACATGTTCCTATTTTGGGTCAGAATATAACCCTATTGATTTTGGAAGAAATAGCTCCCATATATATCTTTCGCCCGATATGCACTAATATGGACCCAGCAGCCAGAGTTTTATACCGATTTGCTTGAAATTTTGTACAAACATAACACTTAGTCGTATAGTGAAGTGTGCAAAATTTGATTGAAATCTGTTCAGATTTAGATATAGCTCCCATAAATATCTTTCACCCGATATGGACTTATATGGCCCCAGAAGCCAGATTTTTAGCCGAATTTGGTTGAAATTTTGCACTAGGAGTACAATTAGTACTATAGTCAAGTGTGCAAAATTTGATTGAAATCGGTTCAGATTTAGATATAGCTCCCATATATATCTTTCGCCCGATATGCACTAATATGGTCCTAAAAGCCAGAGTTTTGGGCCAATTTGGTTGAAATTTTGCACAGGGAGTAGATTTAGCATTAAAGCTATGCTTGCCAAATTTGGTTGAAATCGATTCAGATTTAGATATAGCTCCCATATATACCTTTCGCCCGATATGGACTTATATAGCCCCAGAAGCCAGATTTTTAGCCGAATTTGGTTGAAATTTTGCACTAGGAGTACAATTAGTACTATAGTCAAGTGTGCAAAATTTGATTGAAATCGGTTCAGATTTAGATATAGCTCCCATATATATCTTTCGCCCGATATGCACTAATATGGTCCTAAAAGCCAGAGTTTTGGCCCAATTTGATTGAAATTTTGCACAGGGAGTAGATTTAGCATTATAGCTATGCTTGCCAAATTTGGTTGAAATCGATTCAGATTTAGATATAGCTCCCATATATATCTTTCGCCCGATATGGACTAATATGGTTCTAATAGCCAGAGTTTTGGCCCAATTTGGTTGAAATTTTGCACAGGGAGTAGATTTAGCATTGTAGCTATGCGTGCCAAATTTGATTGAAATCGGCTCAGATTTATATATAGCTCCCATATATAGCTTTCGCCCGATTTATACTCATATGACAACAGAGGCCAATTTTTTACTCCGATTTAGTTGAAATTTTGCACAGGGAGTAGAATTAGCATTGTAGCTATGCGTGTGCAATTTGGTTGAAATCGGTTCAGATTTAGATATAGATCCCATATATGTTTTTCTGATTTCGACAAAAATTGTCAAAATACCAACATTTTCCTTTTAAAAATCGCCTCTGCTTAGCCGAAAACTTGTAAAAAGGCCTGTAATTTTCCTTATCATCAAATACATATATATCGAGCGATAATCATAAAAAAACTTTTGCGAAGTTTCCTTAAAATTGCTTCATATTTAAATGTTTCCCATATTTTTTTTACTAACATTGTGTTCCACCCTAGTGCATTAGCCGACTTAAATTTTGAGTCTATAGATTTTGTAGAAGTCTATCAAATTCTGTCCAGATCGAGTGATATTTAAATGTATGTATTTGGGACAAACCTTTATATTTAGCCCCAAACACATTTGACGGATGTGATATGGTATCGAAAATTCGATCTATAAAGTTGTGCAGGGTATAATATAGTCGGCCCCGTCCGACTTTAGACTTTCCTTACTTGTTTTTTCTTCAGAAAGTTTTGTCAACATTTTATTTCTACAGAAAATTTTGTCAAAATTTTATTTTTATAGTAAACTTTGGTAACATTTTATTTCTATAGAAAATTATGTTAAAATTTTATATCTATAGAAAATTTTGTCAAAATTTTATATCTATAGAAAATTTTGCCAAAATTTTATTTCGGTAGAAAATTTTGTCAAAATCTTATTTCTATAGAAATTGTCAAAATTTTATTTCTATAGAAATTTTGTCAATGTTTTATATCTATAGAAAATTTTGTCAAAATTTTATATCTATAATAATTTTATTTCTAAAGAAAATTTTGTGAAAATTTTTATTTCTATAGAAAATTTTGTCAAAATTTTATTTTTATAGAAAACTTTGTTAAAATTTTATTTCTATAGAAAATTTTGGGAAAATTTTATTTCAGATAAAGATTTTGTAAAATTTTATTTCAGATGAAAATTTTGTCAAAATTGTATTTCTATAGCAAATTCTGTCAACATTTTTTGTTGAAAATTTTGTCAATTTTTTTATAGAAAAATTTGTCAAAATTTTATATCTATAGAAAAATTTGTCAAAATTTTATATCTATAGAAAATTTTGTCAAAATTTTATTTTGGTAGAAAATTTTGTGAAAATTTATTTCTAATTTTTATGTTAGGCTGATATCAACGCAGGCCATCTGGCATTTCCCCAATTAAAATATACTGAAATCTATGAGGATTTCGTACTCAGTGTGAATAGGCTATTAAATTTACAAAGGCAGAACTAATATTTCCCCCATTGCAAATGTACTGAAACTCATTGATTCAGAACCTGTTTTGAGGAGATTTCAGACATAATTTTATCATAAGATGGTAATTTTTCAAAATTTTCTTTTTTTCCTTTAGGGTATGCTGTTCACGACTTGAATGGTTATAATTCGACTGGTTTTATGATTGCCCAAATGACCTCACGCAATGGTATACGTTACAGTTCAGCACGTTCCTTTATTCGACCTGCTCGCATGCGCAATAATTTACATATTCTCTTAAATACAACGGCCACAAAAGTCCTAATACATCCTGGTACCAAAACAGTTTTGGGAGTTGAGGTCAGTGATCAATTCGGTAGTATGCGTAAAATTATGGTAAAGAAAGAAGTTATTGTTAGCGGAGGTGCTGTTAATTCACCACAAATTTTACTATTGAGTGGTATTGGTCCCCGAGAAGATTTGGAAAAGGTAAGAGACTTCTAGTGATACACGAACGTTCGATTCTAATCTACAGTATTCTTAATTTAGGTTAATGTTCGTCCCATCCATGATCTGCCAGGAGTTGGTAAAAATTTACATAATCATGTGGCATATTTTACCAATTTCTTTATTGATGATGCCGATACGGCCCCCTTAAATTGGGCCACTGCTATGGAATATCTATTGTTCCGCGATGGTCTTATGTCTGGAACCGGTATATCAGATGTCACTGCCAAATTGGCTACTCGTTTTGCCGACAAACCAGGTGTACCCGATCTTCAATTCTACTTTGGGGGCTATTTGGCCAGTTGTGCCCGAACAGGACAAGTGGGAGAGCTATTATCGAACAATTCTCGTAGTATACAAATTTTCCCAGCTGTTTTAAATCCCAAATCACGGGGCTACATAACCTTGGCTTCAAATGATCCTTTGGCTCCGCCACGTATATTTGCAAATTATTTAACTGATGAACGAGATGTTAAGGTTCTGGTGGAGGGTATTAAATTTGCCATAAAACTATCACAAACATCACCACTGAAACAATACGGAATGCGATTGGATCGTACTGTGGTCCAAGGTTGTGAGGCTATGCAATTCGGTTCAGATGCCTATTGGGAATGTGCTGTACGTCAAAATACTGGACCTGAAAATCATCAAGCAGGCTCTTGTAAAATGGGTCCAGCTCATGATCCTATGGCAGTGGTAGACCATGAATTAAGGGTACATGGTATACGAGGTCTCAGGGTAATGGACACTAGTATTATGCCCAAAGTGACAGCGGGCAATACACATGCCCCAGCTGTAATGATTGCGGAAAAGGGTGTGTACATGATTAAACGGGCCTGGGGTGCTAAAGTCTGACGATTGGATGCAACGTGGACGCTGCATAGAGTAGTTTAATAATATTCAATGAAAAAAAAGAAAGAAAAACAAATACAAAAAAAAAAAATTAAATGTATTTACTTCTATTTAGGCCTTATTTGATATTTTTATTGAGAACAAGAATTGATTGTGAATTTTCGAATATCCTGTTTGTATTAAATTTCATTTTATCCTTCGCCACTAATATTAACTATCTACTCTATAGTTCACTGTTGCTCTTCTGTTTTGTAGATACAATTCATATTTCCTTTGTATGCTTGAGTTATCACTTTTTTGAGTAGGAGTCTAAATAGTAGACAAGAAATGTTGCTATGTTATTCAGACTAGTAGGCAATTGGCCAGAGGATAGACTACAAGTTACAAAAATTTTTGTTTAACCTTGTCGTATAATAGCTTAATTCTTCGGCAAAGTACACACAACGTATTTGTTTTTTTTTTCTTCTGAAAATCTATTATTAGGTCTGTTTTCTTTTAGCCCTCGATTAAATATCTCTATGAGCTATTCACAATATCATTCTATCCAGAACATCTTATCGGTGCAAAGCGCGTCAGTTGTGCCAGATTGCATTTTGATAAAGTGACGTTTCCTCGATTCACAATAGAAATTTATTGTGACTAATTTGTTGAATAACATGAAATTAAAAGTTGTAAAGTGTCATAAATAAGCAAAGCAGTAAATATACAATTCGAGCACTTTATATATTAAAAATTATAAAAATGCATTGAAAATTAAAAAATATATATATTTGGCAAAATATCGCAAAATTTTTCAATTCACATCCAAATCCCACCTTAACCCTCTGTGGCTGAGGTGTTCTAATTTTAACAATATAACTGACGTGGGGTCAAGTAGACCTCATTTCTAAACTGATATCCTACGTTAAAATTTCGGATCAAAAAGTTTTTAGCCATATTTTCCATAAAAACATATGGTTATTAAGCAATAAAATCTAAATGTTCGAGCATAAAGAAAAAAGGTACTGGGAGCGGAGAGATCGATGTTTCGTACTTTAGGAAGATATGCATGTATTTTGTGGTGTCTGACGACGTCAGCTACAGAGTGTTAAGTAGCGATGCAACGGCTGTTGAAATGGTGGGCATCCGTCTAATGACAAGCCCATGTTAAATTCTGCGCCAATTTTGCGCCACTTCTGGATCCAAAAAAAAATATTTTCACTACTTTTTTGGCAAAGCTTTTTTGCTGGGTAATCGTACAACATGAAGTTCGAATTTGCATTTAGAGAACAAAAATATTACTGTTGTAGAACTGATACTGCCTCTCTTTGCTTATTAATATTCTGAACATATTACAATATTGTAACAGAAGTGGTGTCAAGCAAATTTTAAATCTTCCCAAAAAATACTACAAAATTGTTCTATATTTCACGGTTGCCACAGTTGGTGGATTGGTAGAATTCTTGATGTTTTGGTAGATTTTGCACTGTATTCCTCTCCAAACATTTTTTATAGAAATAATTTTGACAAAATTTTCTATAGAAAAAAATTTTAACAAAATTTTCTATATAAATAAAATTTTGTAAAAACTTTCTCTAGAAATAAAATTTTAACAAAATTTTCTATAGAAATAAAATTTTGACAAAATTTTTTATAGAAATAAAATTATGACAAAATATTCTATAGAAATGAAATGTTGACAAAATTTTCTATAAAAAAAAAATTATAAAAATAAAATTTTGACAAAATTTTCTATAGAAATAAAATTTTGACAAAATTTTCTATAGAAATAATATTTTTAAAAAATTTTCTATAGAAATAAAATTTTGACAAATTTTTCAATAAAAATAAAATTTTTACAAATTTTTCAATAAAAATAAAATTTGGACAAATTTTTCTATAAAAATAAAATTTTAACAAAATTTTCTATAAAAATAAAATTTTGACAAAATTTTTTATAGAATTAATATTTTGACAAAATTTTCTATAGACATACAATTTTGGCAAATTTTTCTATAGAAATAAAATTTTGACAAAATTTTCTATAGAAATAACATTTTTACACATTTTTCTATAAAAATAAAATTTTAACAACATTTTCTATAGAAATAAAATTTTGACAAAATCTTCTATAGAAATAAAATTTTAACAAAATTTTCTATATAAATAAAATTTTGACAAAATTTTCTATAGAAATAAAATTTGGAAACATCTTCTATAAAAATAAAATTTTAACAAAATTTTCCATAGAAATAAAATTTTGACAAAATTTTCTATAAAAATAAAATTTTAACAAAATTTTCTTTAGAAATAACATTTTGACAAAATTTTCTATAGAAATAAAATGTTAACAAAATTTTCTATAGAAATAAAATTTTGACAAAATTTTCTATAGAATTAAAATTTTGACAAAATTTTCTATAGAAATAAAATTTTGACAAAATTTTCTATAGACATAAAATTTTGACAAAATTTTCTATAAAAATAAAATTTTGACAAATTTTTCTATAAAAATAAAATTTTAACAATAATTTTCTAAAAAAATAAAATTTTAACAAAAATTTTCTACAAAAATAAAATTTTGACAAAATTTTCTATAGAATAAATTTTTAACAAAATTTTCTATAGAAATAAAACTTTGAAAAAAAAATCTACAGAACAAATTTTTTTTTTTTGTTTTTTTGGCAGAATTTTCTCCTAATTTGGTAGATAATTTGTAGCTCCAGTGACAACCGTGTTCCCGTTACCTTTAAACAGAAGCTGTATAAGGCATTTTTATCCCCAAATTCGACCAAATATAAAAAATACCAAACGTGAAAAACCCTCTAAAATTGGAGAGAAAATCCCCCAACCTGGCAACACTACTATTTTTCTTTTCTCCTACAAGATTATTATGTATTGTTTCTATTTACATATTCCCATAAAAAAAATAAACTACAAAATTGTTCTATATTTCACGGTTGCCACAGTTCGATGTTTTGGTAGATTTTCCAATGTATTCCTCTCCAAACATTTTCTATAGAAATAAAATTTTGACAAAATTTTCTATAGAAAAATAAATTTTTGACAAAATTTTCTATAGAAAAAAATGTTAACAAAATTTTCTATATAAATAAAATTTTGTCAAAATTTTCTATAGAAATAAAATTTTGACAAAATTTTCTATAGAAATAAAATTTTGACGAAATTTTCTATAGAAATAAAATTTTGACAGAATTTTCTATAGAAATAAAATTTGGAGAAAATTTTCTATAGAAATAAAATTTGGAGAAAATTTTCTATAGAAATAAAATTTGGAGAAAATTTTCTATAGAATTAAAATGTTGACAAAATTTTCTATAGAAATAAAATTTTCACAAAATTTTCTATAGAAATAAAATTTTGACAGAATTTTCTATAGAAATAAAATTTGGAGAAAATTTTCTATAGAAATAAAATTTGGAGAAAATTTTCTATAGAAATAAAATTTTGACAAAATTATGTATAGACATAAAATTTTGACAACATTTTCTATAGAAATAAAATGTTGACAAAATTTTTCTATAAAAATAAAATTCTAACAAAATTTTCTATAAAAATAAAATTTTGACAAAATTTTCTATAGAAATAAAATTTTGACAAAATTATATATAGACATAAAATTTTAACAAAATTTTCTATAGAAATAAAACTTTGAAAAAAAATCTACAGAATATTTTTTTTTTAATTTTTTGGCAGAATTTTCTCCTAATTTGGTAGATAATTTGTAGATCGAGTGACAATCGTGTTCCCGTTACCTTTAAACAGAAGCTGTATAAGGTATTTTTACCCCCGAATTCGACCAAATATAGAAAGTACCAAACGTGAAAACCGCTCTAAAATTGAAGAGAAAATCCCCCAACCTGGCAACACTCAGCTGTTCTCACTACTATTTTTCTATTCTCCTACAAGATTATTATGTATTGTGAATATATAATATGATAGCTCAGCTATTGATGTAAACAATTTTTGTTTATATT
Source organism: Haematobia irritans (assembly GCF_050003625.1). Taxonomy (NCBI): domain Eukaryota; kingdom Metazoa; phylum Arthropoda; class Insecta; order Diptera; family Muscidae; genus Haematobia; species Haematobia irritans. The sequence continues at coordinate 38,007,681 of NC_134397.1, read as the reverse complement.
TACATATTCCCATAAAAAAATGAGAAACTACTAATAAAACTATTAATATTTTCTATAATTTGTATAAAAATATATATTACCATATATAAATTCCTTTTTAAGTATTATATCTCATTCAGTATGCTTTTATTCTCCTTCCTCTAATAGCTAAACGAGTTCACAAAAAAAATATATATTTGTTTATACTATTATGTAATAATAAAAAAAACAACAAACACATAGTTAACTATAGTAACAAATAATACAAATTTAATTATACCATTTAAAATTGATTTAAAATTATTAACTGTAATATTTGTAATAAAATCAATTATAGTAAACAAAATATATTACTTAATAGTAAATAAAAAACTCATCTATTTAGTATTTATACAAATATTTAACTATACAATAATAAATAAATGATAATTTTATTAAAAAAAAACACACGATTTTGATTGCATGTTGTGTATAATAATCATGGAAGTGGTCTATAAAAATATCCACACCTCAAACAATTGTAGTTTATTTTTAAATGTCTCATCGAAAAGTTAAGTTGTATAGAATATGCCTTTCGATTGGTATTTGGTAATATTTGTTTGCATTCTATATTCAACATTAATTCAAAAAGTTTGGTCAACAGTTGAAAGACCAAAAAATAATGGCGATATATACATAACGAGTGAAGAGACATTTTTACGCACTCAGGCAGCTTTAATAGAAAAGGAATATGTTACTACTATGGAACCGGAAACCTATGTAAAAACAACCATCGATCCAAATATAATCGATTTTGAAGAACTTGTGGCCCTATGCAATTCGAGTTTTTCTATACCTATGGGTAAGTTAAAAATGTTTTGGTCATTATGCTGAATCATGTTGGCGATAAAAAAACACTTGATCGAATAATGATGACTAAAAATATAGTAATAGAAACTGTGATTCGTCGGTTGAAATAAAGCTAACTTCCGAACGAAACTATAAGCTTGAAATTTATTGCAAGTAGTTGTTTTGATGTATGCCGGATGGTATTGCTAACACGGTTGCCCCTTGCAATATATAAGCAACCACAATTTAGAGAAAATTTAACAAGAAAATCTCATTTTGCTAACTTTTTTTCTATAGAAAATTTTGCCAAACTTTCAGTTCTGTAGAATACTTTGCCAGAATTTTATTTCTATAGAAAAATTTGCCAAATTTTAATTTCTATAGAACATTTTGCAAATTTTTATGTCTATAGAAAATTTTGCAAAAAATTTATTTCTATAGAAAATGTTGCCAGAATTTTATTTCTATTGAAAATGTTGCCAAAATTTTATTTCTATTGGAAATTTTGCTAAAAATATCCATAGAAATTCTTTTTGGCAAAATTAATTTCTATAGAAAATTTTGCCAAAATTTTATTTCTGTAGAAACTTTTTACCAAAAATATATTTCTATAGAAATTTTTGCCAACATTTTATTTCTATTGAAATTTTTGCCAAAATTTTATTTATGAAGAAAAATTTGCCTTTTATTTCTATAGAAATTTTTTGTGATAAGACCCTTAGTATTACATCGAAATATTGTTCTAACATCCCAATAAATATATAAGCTTGATCGTAATGAAATTCTAACCCTCCGTTTGTCGGTTGAAATCACGCTTCTACCGAAAACGAAACAAACTATAGGCTTGAAACTTATTACAAGTAGTTGGTTTGATGTAGGTTAGGTTAGGTGGCAGCCCGATGTATCAGGCTCACTTAGACTATTGTGATACCACACTGGTGAACTTCTGTCTTATCACTGAGTGCTGCCCGATTCCATGTTAAGCTCAATAACAAGGGTCCTCCTTTTTATAGCCGAATCCGAACGGCGTTCCACATTGCAGTGAAACCACTTATAGAAGCTTTTAAGCCCTCAGAAATGTCACCAGCATTACTGAGGTGGGATAATCCACCGCTTAAAAACTTTTTGGTGTTCGGTCGAAGCAGGAATCGAACCCACGACATTGTGTATGCCAGGCGGGCATGCTAAACATTGCACCACTGATTGTTGTTTTGATGTAGGCCGTATGGTATTGCAAACATGGTTACTACTTACAATATACAGGGTGGCCCAAAAAGGACTGAAGGATTAAACATAACTCTATTTTTTTTGTTTTTATTTGTATGCGCAGTTGCTCCATCTTGCTGGAACCATATGGTTTGATTATTCTCAACATGTGGACGCAAAAAATTGTCTATCATAGTCCTATACAGAGCCCCGTTAACCGTTTCTGGACCGATAATTTTATCAGCCATAACACCGTACCAAACAGTAAATCTGGCGGGGTGTAATTCACGCTGATGTAATGCCCTAGGATTTTGAGTGCCCCAAAATCTACAATTTTGTTTGTTTACATAGCCATTTAAGTGTAAATGAGCTTCATTGCTCATTATAAGATTGTAAAAAGTTATAATTTTCTCTGGCTTCCAGAAGAATAAAAATATTGAGTGATTTGCACGCGTTGCTGCACATCATATGTAGCCATGATTTATCTCCAAAAACCAGTAAATAACCTTCAAAAGACAAAAAAAAATATTAAAAACAAAAAAGATATAACCATTTTTAACCCTTCAGTCTTTTTTGGGCCACCCTGTATAAGCAACTACAATTTAGAGAAAATTTAACAAGAAAATTTCTTTTTTCTATAGAAAGTTTCGCCAATTTTTTTTTTCTATAGAAAGTTTCGCCAAAATTTTATTTCTATAAAAAATGTTATTTTTATGGAACATTTTGCCAAAATTTTATTTCTATAGAAATTTTTGCCAAAAATTTATCTCTATTGAAAATTTTGCCAAAATTTTTATTTCTATAGAAAATTTTGTCAAAATTTTATTTCTGTAGAAAATTTTGCCAAAATTTTAATTTTATAGAAAATTTTGCAAATTTTATTTTTATGGAAAATTTTGCAAATTTTTATTTCTATGGAAAATTTTGCCAAAATTTTATTTCTATAAAAAAATTTTGCAAACTTTTATTACTATAAATAATTTTGCCACAAATTTATTTCTATAGAAATTTTTGCCAAAATTTTATTTCTATAGAAAATTTTGTCAAAATTTTATTTTTATTGAAAATTTTGCCAAACATTTCTATAGAAATAATACATGGCAAAATTTATTTCTATGGAAAATTTTGCCAACATTTTATTTATGTAGAAAATTTTGCCAAAATTTTATTTCAATAAAAAATTTTGCCAAACTATTATTTTTATAGAAAATTTTGCCAAAATATTATTTCTATATAAAATTTGGCAAAAAAAAATATTTCTATTGAAAATCTTGCCAACATTTTATTTGTGTAGAAAATTTTGCCAAAATTTTATTTCAATAAAAAATTTTGGCAAACTATTATTTTTATAGAAAATTTTGCCAAAATATTATTTCTATATAAAATTTTGCAAAAAAAAAATATTTCTATTGAAAATCTTGCAAAAATTTTATTTCTATAGAAAATTTTGCCAAAATTTTATTTCTATATAGAAAACTTTGCCAAAATTTTATTTCTATATGGAAAATTTTGCCAAAAAAATATATTTCTATATAGAAAATTTTGCCAAAAATTTATTTCCACACCCAAAAAAAAAGTGAACCCACCGTGGAAGAAAATGTAGGTATATTTTAGAAAATGTTAACCAAAATAGTTTTCTAATTGCAACACGTTACCAATAAGTTAATACTTTTTGTCAAATTGAACAAAATTTTTTAAAAATAATTAATTTTTGTTTCTGTCGTTTAAAAAAATTTCATATGTTGAAAGGAAAAAATGGATTTAAAAATGGTTAAAATGTCTTTAGCGCTGTACGAAGTTCAAGACAGCTGTACGAAGTTCAAGTCAAATTTACTCGTTTGGGAGACTTATAAACTCAATTTAAGCAAACTCCTACCAATTTAGGAAAATATGAACTAATTTATTTTTTAGTAAAATTTTACACTATATTTGTATATAACATTTTTTCTTATTTTTAGTTCACCTCATTAAAGTTAGCAAAAAATTATTCAAATAAGGAACATTTACTCATATTGAGTAAAATTTAACCAAAACCAACTAATCGTCATGAACTAAAATAAAGTTCAGTTGGCATTAGAGCCCCTTTTTTCTGGGTGTATATAGACAATTTTGCCAAAATTTTATTTCTATATAGAAAATTTTGCCAAAATTTTATTTCTGTAGAAAATTTTGCCAACATTTTATTTCTATGGAAAATTTTGCCAAAATTTTATTTCTATAGAAAATAAAATATTTTTTCAAAATATAATTTAATTATTATTGTTTTGATTTCAGCTTATAACCAAGCTTTGACTAAAATTCCGATCTCCAGATTTGACTTCTGGAACCTTCTAAAAGAGAAAGTCTTATACGACCCGATTGAAATTTGGAAGGTCATGTTAGTACACGTCTTCTAAAAGAAATTGGTCCTCATGGGTCCTTAATTATATATAACCCCCAACCCAGATTTTATTCGAACCGGTTGAAATTTAGTATTTGATACAAAAATATATGCCTCAAAAAAAAACCATGAAAAAATGTATCCAAATTTATCTAGTCGAAATGTGAAGTCAGTATATGATTTCTGATAATCGTGTAAGACTTGGTCCATGTCGTTTCTTAATTATATATAGAACCCATATCAAACGATGACAGATCCGAGTTGCTTGAAATTAGAAATCTAGAGGTATTTTAAAACGACAAATGAGCCGAATACCCGATTTGACTTCTTGGTCATCTAAAGTCCGTAGTTTATGTCCGATTTGAATGAAATTAGAAATCTAGAGGTATTAAGGGCCATAAATAGGTGTGAATATCTCAGTTATCCTGGTGACATTTCTGAGCATTTATAAGCTTTTCTAAGTCGATCCACTGAAATGTGTGGTATAAAGGGTGATACGGTCAAAATTTGGTCAATATAAACTTGACGTATTTCTTTCAATTTTGCATATAAAAAACCTGAACACCCCTCATTTTGAAGGTGTGTGTATGTAGAATGTTGGTCCTATTTTGATTTTGGAATTCACTCTTCAGTTGTCAAAATGCCGTCCAAGCAAGAAGAGCAGCGTATCAAAATTTTGCTCGCGCATCCCGAAAATCCGAGCTACTCGCACGCAAAGCTGGCAAAATCGCTAAAAGTTGCCAAATCAACCGTTACAAATGTAATTAAAGTGTTTGGGGAACGTTTGTCGACAGCCAGAAAGTCTGGATCGGGGGGAAATCGAAAACCGGAAGCCGCTGAGACGACAAAGAGAGTTGCCGGTAGTTTCAAGCGAAACACTAGCCTCTCTCTCCGAGATGCCGCAAATAAGCTGGGTGTACCGTCTACAACCATGCATCGAACTAAAAAACGAGCCGGACTATCGACTTACAAGAAGGTAGTGACTCCAAATCGCGATGATAAACAAAATACGACGACCAAAGCGCGATCCCGGATGCTGTACACGACGATGCTGACGAAGTTTGACTGCGTGGTAATGGACGACGAAACCTACGTCAAAGCCGACTACAAGCAGCTTCCGGGACAGGAGTTTTATACGGCAAAAGGAAGGGGAAAGGTAGCAGATATTTTCAAGAACATAAAACTGTCAAAGTTCGCAAAGAAATATCTGGTTTGGCAATCCATCTGTACCTGTGGCTTGAAAAGCCGCATTTTCATAGCTTCCGGGACTGTCAACCAAGAAATTTACGTGAAAGAGTGTTTGAATAAACGTCTGTTGCCTTTCCTGAAGAAACACGGTTGTTCCGTACTGTTTTGGCCGGATTTGGCATCTTGCCATTACGGTAAAAAGGCCATGGAGTGGTACGCCGCCAACAACGTGCAGTTGGTTCCTAAGGACAAGAACCCTCCCAACACGCCAGAGCTCCGCCCAATTGAGAAATACTGGGCTATTGTCAAGCGGAACCTAAAGAAGACCAAAAAAACTGCTAATGACGAGCAGCAGTTCAAGGCAAACTGGCTTTCTGCGGCGAAGAAGGTGGACAAGGTGGCTGTACAAAATCTGATGGCAGGTGTCAAGCGTGAGGTCCGGCAATTCGGATTTGGAAAAGCGAAAGCCTAACTGAATATTTTTCCTGAATTTTATACTAATTGAACTTGAAAAAGAAATTTAATTTGATTTTTTAAATAAACGATTTCACAGATTTACACGCGTTTTCCCTTGACCAAATTTTGACAGTATCACCCTTTATGCCCATGCGCCACCGAAACCACAACGGAGCAGTCAAGCACAGTTTCGGTCTAGTAGTCCCCCAATCAACTACTTCAAAATCCTGTAAAGATTACTTGTTTACTTCTTTGTGGTTTCATTATTATGGCTTAGACAAATATATACTAGAATTTGTATATATTTCTCTTTTGCATTCCAGATCACTATATAACTTTTAATACTACTGCAGATTTACCGAATGTGTTGGATAAGACGGGAATGGTAAGATATAAACCTCCTAACATATATCCCAGCAAAAAATGGAGCACTATTTCAGCAGGATTGTAAGGGAGAGAGGCAGTACCAACTGCTTACAAAACAACCGAATCAGCGCTGATTTTTGTGGGCGATGTCCCGATTTAGAGCAGCTTCTATATAGCGCTGTTATAATTGCTCATTTTAATAGAAATATTGCTCAGATGTGAGCAATATTGTTATTGGTATGAAGGAAAACAGTACTACCTTTCGCGCATCTATACTGCATGAATTGGTTGCAATAACGTAAACGAATGATCATAAACTAGTTTGATTGTATACCAAAAAGTGCAACTAAATTTTACTGCTGAAATATTTTTTGCTGGGATGTTATATAAATAATCGATAACTCTAAAGAGGCTCTGATTTTATTCGTTCAGTGTTTTATTCGTTGTTTTTACGAGAAAGCTGGTATTATAGAAAATTGGAAACTAAATAGAGCACGTATCCAAACGAATATTTGGCCCGCTACCGGGGACTCATTAGAGGTGTGTGAAAATGAAGGTGGTAAGTACGCCATATGATGATACTTGAGCAGGTTTCAATCAAGTCAAATTAGTCTAAACAAAACAATATATATAAGTTTTAACTTATAAATAACATTGTTCATTATGCACCCACAATAAAATATTTATAAGTTTTAACTTATAAATAACATTGTTCATTATGCACCCACTTAAAATATTTCAATGCTATTATCAATTTTACGGCCATTTTCTTGTAGCTCCGTTTGGCTTTAACTGCCAGTTAACAGAAAGTAAATTGCAAATATCTTCTCTTCGGTCAACTTTAACTGAAAAATTTTCGGCAGTTAAATTTCTAACTGGCATCTGGAATATATAGGCAAAATGACAGATATGTCCATAGTACAGTTTAAAAGTTCGTTAGCTAACGGAACACTAACGGAGCTTCATGAAAATAGGGGTTAATTGTATTTAGTTTAATTGTTTTCGTTTTACTATTTTTCTTTTTCTTAAATTTTTTAATAATAATACTTTAATATGTATTTATGATAAGAATTAACTTCATACCTTACAATGTTAGTCACATAGTTTAATTAAAAAAAAAATTGTGTACTTCTCTAAATAAATAAAAAAAAATATTTCTAGCGTAGCATTTGTGCTCCTAAATATTTCAATATTTCTGTATTTTTGTGTTTTTCATTTCAGCTGAAGAAAAAAATCCATGTGTAAGAGCTTATGCTATAGCAAAATGTTTGACAATTAGGGCCCTGGTCGATGCACGAAATTAACCACCACCGCTGCAAACATCTACATAAAATTTTGTTATTTTAAAATTATAAAACAAAAAATGAATAATATTAGCAGTGTGTAATGCCAATGATTAAATAAAATTCTGTAAACTTTTTTTAATTTTTTATATGGATATCAAAATTATAAATACTTCCAATCTAACCAGAGGTTAAAATGACAAAAAGCCATTTCGATGATGATGTGTATTGGATTTTATAAGATGGTCACGGCAAAGTATTTATTGGGGTTCACAGTGTTTTCCTATTAATCTAAACGCCTTCCCGATTTTTCGAACGTAGTACCCAACTTAAGGCTTTAAACGACAATTTTATGGAACTGTGTCAGTTATATTCTTCACATCATTTTTCGAAGAATATGATAATAAGATACTCCTTCTGAAAAATATTCCAAAAGATTTAAAGCTATCCCAATAATATAAGCATTGGAGAAATGCTTATATTCAATACGCTTTCAAACATTTTTTCAAAGAATTAGATTAGAATTCAATTTGAGAAATTGTTGAGAAAATCGCCTTCTCAACAAAAAAACAGACATTACCCTCAACAGTAGAATTCAACACGTTAGCAACAATTTCTCAACATATTAGCAACAACTTTTCAAACTAAATTTCATTTTAATGCTTCAACCCTATTGGAAAATTTGTTGAACGCAAGCAATTTGCAAGGCCGTTTAATTAATGTTGAAGATGGGATTCACTATCAAATTGATATGGCGTTACCTATGAAAAATGCTCATCCTTGTGTTTGTTGGGATCGTATCGAAATTCATATTAATATGGATTGGTGGGATTGATCTCGTTTTTTGGGTTATGGAAGGACATAAAGCTCTCGTAACATACTCTGGTTCTGGCTTATTTCTTTTCGAGTCGTGGAATGTTAAGTAAATTGAAGAAGTTTAATTTTTTCAGTGTACTTAAAAAAAGTTGGGCAAAGGAGAAAGACTATCTTGCCGACCAAATATAAAAAAAAACACAACCTTACCTCAAAATTTCAAGCCCATTTAAAAAAGTCGTGCAGAGGTCCCCTACCCCTTCAAATATCAAAAAATCAGGTAATCCATATTAACTTCATAAGATTTAATTTTGGCAACAAGAGGACGAAACTGTGAAGCGAAACTGCGTCAGTAGCTAGCAGTCATGAGGAAAATTTCTCTAATATTATGCAGTTTTTATCGGCGCTTCTCTCAAATATCATAAAGTTTGCGTCGGCTTCACACACTTCAGTTCTCTGCCGGCTTTACGAAACGTAAGGAAAATAGGATTTAGAACCTATTTTGCAATAACAAATGTTCTTTTATCGGGTATGTTCTGGGTTTCACATGAAAGATTGGCGGGAAATTGTTCCCGTAGGGGTTGTTCTGCATGCAACTTTTCACCTCACAGATGGGAGAACTTTGAACGGACATTTTTTAGTGGAATCTTTTATATTTGCAAAACCAAAGTGAATCATTTATTTTCATATGTTTTCTATATACTTCATAAATATTGGGTGATAAAATAACATGAAAGCCATTTAAAAACAAGTTTTAAAAATATACCACAAATTGTTCAAGATTCCCCTTTCACATGTTGCAAAAAAAATGGTGGTTGTTTAAAAGCAGCTGATTGTATGCATGTTCGAAACGACAGTGTTGCAAGATTTTGAGAAAACGCATTGAAACTTTTGTAATTGAAAATATGTGTGTTAATGCGTTTTAGATGTATGAATATGATAATGCTTAAATTTTAAAAAGAAAACAAACAAATTTTTGAACCAGATAAGACAAATTAAAACAATATTTTTGATCACAGATTTGCTATAAACGTTTGGGCAACATAACTTCTGCAAAGTGCCGCACACAAGAGTCAGTCAATTATAATAAACTGCGTTAGGACTTGTCGCCGTCGAGAGAAAAAATGTATGCTTCACAAAATTATTTGTTTTTATTTATTTATAGAAGCATAAAATACAAAATAATACGCATTTTTCGAATTTAAGGGACGATTTTAGTGCGAATAGCAATATTTTTTTTCCAAAGGCGTTAAATGTTTTGCGTGCAGTCCTAGTTCCTCAAATTTGGAGCTTGACTCTGAACTCTTATGGCCAGTTTCTCATCCTCCGATTAATTTTAACCGGAGGATAGACCTCCGGTTAGTAAAATTTTTGTATGGGATCAGCTGTTTTATCGACACGATAAATAATAAAACAACATTGAGAAACTGGCCCTTACAATAGTAAACAAAATTTGTACAATCCAGTAGTTTTTCTTTAGATTGCAGACCATGAGTTTCTTCGTATTTCCTTAACATTTTACCACAAACTTAGAAATAAAAGAATTGTGCCACATATTTGATTATATGTTTACAATCATGGTCTGCAAATCATATGATTTGCAGACTATGATTTTTCGGCGAGCGATTTCGAAAAATCTTGTTTCACGGGAAACCAAGAACAACCAAAAATGTTTGGGGGGAAATCAAAGTGGAAGGTGAAATCTTTTTGAAGGGAAATCCAGAACATACCCGTATATAAATCTTTTCATTCTATTCAATTTTTTGGCAAACAATTTAAAATTATAACTGCCGATTTTATAAACAATTTATCAAAACAGTACTTCGACCGCAACGTCGGTAATACCAACACCGCAGGCATTGTAGACATCTATACGGTTGACATTTGTTGTTTTTGTGGAAGAGAAATTTTCGTCCTCTTGTGTTTTTATTCTCTTTGCCGTTGCGGATTTTGGGCTTGCCATAAGAAAATCACGTAAATAATTGTTCGCCTACCACCTTTCGATGTGGTTATATTTAAACACTTAAGGGGACCTTATACGGTCGGATAAACCTGCGACACAACACGTTGCGGCGACAAACCCGATAACATATGTCATGTTCGCGGGGACGTGTTGGCATAAAATCAAAACAACTTTGATTTGTTCTGGTTGGTGTAAGGGGATGTTCGACAAACATTATCAAAAACAAATTAATGTTTGCATTAAAAACAGGCATTTATTTCTGCAATGAAATTAATTATGGATCGCCAATTCTGGTTGAAAATATAAGAAATATATAAATATAACCCGGATTTTTATTGTTTTCTTCCATTTTTTTAGTAAAAAAGTCTTCAACCATAACTTCTCGTACATCTTCATTGTTTATGCTTCTCCTTATATTTTCATGTTGTCATCATATTTGTTCGACCAGTGTGAGGTCAAAACTTGAACGGACACCCAACAAATAGAAGAACCTCTGTCGTAGTGTTTATCCTACTGTGTAAGGTCCGCTTTACACAATAGCACCGCCGGTAGTATCGCTATCGGAAAATAAATATCGATAGTACATTCAACTTAAAACTATCGATAGTTCGTTCTATCAATAGTTTTGCACCTCTAGTTTATTGTGTTCATAAAATTCCCAAAGGAAATAATTTATATATAAATATTAATATAAGATATAGTAAAAAATAGAATAGAAAATGCAAACAAATGGAGAAAACAATAGTACAAATTCCGAGGAAGCTGACTTTGCTCTGGATTTATTGGGTATATCCGCAGATCCACCCGAAAGACGAATGAAATGCGAAATGTGCAAGTGAGAAGAAAATATTAAATATTATTAAATAAATATTAAATATTATTAATTTAGAACTTGTGTATGACATGTTCAACCTTGGGAAGGAAGTCTATTATGCACATTATATAGAATGTTATTACTACTACTTTATATGAAAGTCATGATTTTTTTAAAGCGACATCAATTTCATTATAATAATAGGTTTATCCATGCCATATATACATGTATGTGACTAGCTCAATGGAATAATACATAGAATGATGGCCCTTAGAACTGAAAGAGGAGAACAAGATTATTCCTATGCAAAAACATTACTACATGTCTCCATGGCAAAACCAGATAAGTCAGAGTCCGTTAGCAGTAGAAGCGGTAAAAGATACAATGTCAAAACTGTTCTCAAAATCTGACAATCGTCCACAGCAAGTAAGGGAACTTGCTAAGGCAGACCAGAATCAAGCAAATGAAGTCACATCAATTTATACCTAATGTCGCATTACGGATTGGCTGTTATAGCTATATTTTAAATTTTTAACATTTTACTGTTCTGTAGCAAAAATGTCGAAAATAACATCAAATTTTAGAATCAGTTTAGATTTGTCCGAATTGCCTATCTTTGGCACGAATTATGCCCTTCTCTTCAATCATTTAATTTTGGAAATTGGACGCTTTCGTGCATGCAAAGCAAATCATTCAAAACTACACTTTACATCTTTACTTACCTGAAAAATATACACGAACACTTTTCTGTGTGGGCCGAGTGTACAGCTAAAGTATGCAAAGTTAGAAGATTTTTAACATAAATAAATAACATATTTCGAAACTTTGTTTTTTATATATATTTTGCACATTTTATTCAGCAAAATCATTTGAATATGCCACGAAATACAATTTTATAAAACTATCTATTATAAATAAAATTTCTTTGCTTTCTCTTTATCTAGGCGACCTGTGGTAGTATGCTGGTGTCCATCATTACCAAAACCTCCAGTAGATACTGCAAGTTCCATTATAATTCTACAACATCCCGCCGAAGAAAAACGTACACTCCGTACAGCATTAATGCTTCAATTAGGTTTGAAAGCCGGTAAATGTATCGTATACAAAGGAAAGAAATTTCCATCACCCAAGAATCAAGTCGACCTCGAACCAATTCTAAAATCGTCCAACTCTTTGCTCCTCTATCCAAGTAAAACATCAGTGCCTTTAGAAACAATAAGACATCAAATAGAAAGCGGAGAAGGACCAAAAGGGCCATTTACACTAGTCCTTATCGATGGTACTTGGCCACAAGCTAAAGCCATATATGCTAGTAGTCCAATACTACACACTATGCGACAGGTGAAATTAATTTCTGCTGGTATTAGCGACTATATAATCCGTACCCAACCAACGGAAGGCTGCCTTAGTACTTTAGAAACAGCGTCACAAGCATTAAGTGTACTAGAGGGTCGACCCGAATTAAGAAATATATTGGTGAGACCACTACATGCTTTGTGTAAATATCAACTGGATAATGGTGCTGTAGAACATCAATCCAAGGAATATCGTATAAAAAACAATCAATATCCAAAACAGATAGGTAAACGTTTGAATCGTTTACTCAATTATAGTAATACCATATGTAGACCAGAATCCATTGATGGGAAAAAAGTTGAAGGTGATCTATCTGAAATTACCAAGTGCATGACTGTACAAAATAGCTGAAATAAGGTACCAAAATATGTAGCAAAACCAACGTATAAATTTTTTATATAACCCAGAATAAACATTTTCTATAGATTGTTAATCCAAATACATATATATTTATGCCCATATGCAAAACAATTTATTGACAGTTTATCGAAGGAATTGATTTGATTAAAGGTGAAGAATTTCATACTAAGACAAAATTAACTGCCAATTCGCGGCAGTTCTCTTCGATATGAGAAAGATGGTGCAAGTCCGTATAGAATTTGGAACATTAAGAACGAAAGAGCAAATTTGTGTCTGACATGGAGAGGCAAAAATAAATTCGATAAAGAAATCCTACGCAGCGTGGACTAGATTGCCATATAGCGCATCCAAATAAAGCTGGAACGATGATCGAGTACACCACCCAAAAGAACGCTGCTGCTATTGGCAAACTCAATGATTTCATTCTCAAGGGATAAATTCAGCTAATGAGATGTCCGAACATCAATCCATTACAGACAACAGAATAGATGGCTAGCCTCAACAAACGACCTTTGGAAGCCAAAAACGTCAACGAATGAGGGATTAGTTGATGAATGTTGCAATAGTGTATTGTGTTTTCACTCATTTGGTGTTGGCATGTTAACTTATGTGTGTGACTAAAGTGCAATACTTCCAGATTGATCTGGTGGTGAGTGGGGTAGGATTAGTCATGCAAGAAAATAGTATACCAGTTTTTCTTCGATGCTATGGGATGTGGTCGGACTCCGAATGCACAATTGACTTCTCACCACTATGGTTAGGTTTAGGTTAGGTTAAAGTGGCAGCCCGATTAAATTTCAGGCTCACTTAGACTATTCAGTCCATTGTGATACCACCCAGCAAAAACTCTCATTACCCGGTAATCTTGTAGGTAAGCCTAATAAAAAAGAAATAACCACTTATAAATTGGCATCGCTCCGGATTACATTTACATACGCATGTCCTAGGAGGAAAGTACTTCACCCCAGGCATACCTTCGGCCATAAAATAAGTAGTGAATTTAAAACATATAATCACCTAATATGTAACCACTTATTCATAGATATACCAAAGTTTGAAAAATAACCACTTATTATCTCAGGTATCCAATCCTTGAAAATAATTACTTCTCCCACTGGTTCTAATGGACCAAAAAAACGACGTTTAAATACTGCATTGCGATGCTACGCTACATGAATAGGAAAGAATATTGTACAAATAAAATACCAACGATGTTTTGGTACTAATTCATTAAACGTTCAGTCATTTTTATTAAGAATTATTTAACGTGAACTTATATGTTAATATTTTTGGAATGAAAATTATGTAATTGCATACATGGATGGTTTTTTATCGAATAGTTTTTGAAACAAAACATATTTTTCTACAGTAAAATATAAACTAATATATAAAGGTTGTGTATAGTGGTTAAATTTTAAGAAATTTAACAAAAGAAAATATAAAAGGCTTAATCAAGAGATATCTTAAAAACAAAAGGAACATTGGTTACGCAATCATGCGATATAATTCTGTGGTTTTCACATTAGATCAATTACACTATATCTATAAATTCAAAACAATTATTAGACTATAGGATCTTCATTGGATGATGACTTAGATTTTTCACTTATGCACTTATTTTTGAAATGACGATTTTTCGCATTTTTTATGGCCTTTCTTATGCTGTCTTCGAATGTGTCTTTGTTATCTTGTACAGTATTGAATGATGCCACTATTAAAAGGAAAAATATTAATGAAGAAGAAATTCGAGTTTTATTTTCTAACATGTTCACTTACTTTCAAGAACTTTCATAAGATTTTTGAAATTTCGTAAAGGCTTTTTGTTATGTATACCTTGAAAATTGTACTCAAGTAGTAAGTTTTGCTTTATTATCGATGTAAGTCCTTTTACAATTCCTTTTCCAATTAGGAGTGATCGAATTGATGTTACCTTGAAAAGAAAAACAAATAATTAAGTATTGGAGGGGACCATGTTCATGTAAAAAAAAAATAGTGGTATCCGCATCTAATAGTATGTATCATTATAGCACAATGACAAAAAATGCATTCAACATTATTTATGACGATTAATCACAACGCTTGCTGATGAGCCATTTACATTTGACATTAAAACTTTCTTTTCAGATGCGGACAATGAATATAGCGCTTCATCCAAACCATAAGAATTTTACATATAAATTGACTAGATTACATCCGTTCAATTTATATTCACTAGTAGTTGAGGTATCGGTTAATGGATATACCATAAGTGCAATAGTTTTAGTAGTTTCAATACATACGATATGATCTCTGTTGTCTTCATTGATTGTGCGTTCAAACTTATTAAGTTCTGCCTCCGTCTCGATTGGAAACATGGATAAAAATTGTAGTGATACTCCATTTACACTTTTGGAAAGGGACTGTAATGCAACTTTTTGTTCGGCCAATAAATTGCTAATCGTTAAATTTTGATTCGCTAGAGTCTCTACGAAAAATGAATTCCTGGTTTACTGAACGACCCGTATAGTACTACGAAGTAGAAGAGACTTACGTAAAACCATGTTGTATCTTGTTTCGTCAATCTGTTCCTTTTGTTTGATTAAATCTGAAATGAATAACAATTACAATTTGCATGCCGATCCTTGCTATTCATTTTACCTTTAATATGGTTAATTTCTGCACGTATTGCCAAAAAAAGTTCATCATTGGTATTATTGCAAGCCGAACTTTTACTTTTTGAAAGTTTTTGCCTCTTTGCGTTGTCCATTTCAAATGAGAATTCTAACAAAAAGAGTGTATTTGGGGAATAAGAACGAAACCACTCTTGTATGGAATTTTTACAACTTTGGCCAATATGTCTGTAAACGAGTACTGTTGCTTCTCCTCGTAGTCAGTTTCAGCGAAGACAATGTCCAATTCTTCAGAATTTATTGGATTGGTATAAAAGCTTTCTGAAGTTTTGAATGTATTTGCTTGAAATGTTGATTCGTCTATAATTTTCGAAATATTTAAAAAAGTTTTATTATTCATTAGACATACGTTATCAGGTGATTTGCAACTAAAATATCCTTTAGTGGTCAGTATTGATTGTATAATTTTTCTATGAAATCTTGGACCCAAAGACGGTCTTTCGGGTACGATATATGTATTAGCGAATGAGTTGTAAATTTGCTGTATTACGTGTCTCGACATTCTTACAGATCTTTTTATAATTTGCATAAAGTTTTCGAAACAATATGCTGAGAAATCATTTAGGTTTCCAAATTGCTTCACACATTCTGGTAAATGCAAAAGAGAGTGTACATTGTATGACACACTGGATCGTCCATAAACCACTGGAAATATTTCTACAAAATTATTCAATATTTGTTGTGCTTGTTCGATTTTCGCATTGCACGGTGAAAGGAGTAAAATTCTGTATGCTACGTGAAGTAAAAGGAAATGTTCATACAGCTCATCGGGTAAATTGTCTTTCAAAACTACTATTCCTGTATACAAAACAAATTGTCGGAACTCGGTAGCCTTCCATCTTGAAATTTCCACAAGAGTTCTCGGCTTACGAGCAAATTCTCGTGGGATATATGGCTTTAGAGCTAGTAAACTATCTGAAATAGATAGTATAGCTTTTGAGGAAACTGGTAAAATTGCAGTTTTGTTTGTAATACGAGCAAGAATTTTTTTTATAACGCCTAGATCTATTGCGTGCATGCAGTCAATAGGAAACTGCGATATCATTCCAATTCCGATCTTTTCTAAGCTCAGTTCCATATTTTGGTGCATCTTGGTATGGAAGTTATTATACTTTCTTAAACGAAAGTCGTCGTCATTTCGGCTTAAACCAGGTAAAACAGAGTAAGTGTTTACATTATCGATTCTTTGACCGCATTGTTGGCATTTGGCGCATCCATTAAATGAGACGTGTCCTTTTATACCGCAAACAAATGATTTCGCTGGAGCATCGCATACAAAAGCTCGTATACTTAATTTTAACCGCCTTTCATTGACCAGCAACCCACTTGTTTGAAAACTGGAGTATTCATTTACAAAGTCATGTAGAAAACTGTTTATGTCATGTGGTTTTTTTTTTCCAACATAATATCCAATCATGAATACATGGGAATCTTTAATATTTTTTACGTGACCAAGAATTGGCCACACTTCGAGTGGACAACTTTTAAAAAGGGATAAACCATCAATTCCGATGTCCAACACAAGTTCACAAATGCTAGAAGGAATGCTGTGTGCAAATTTTATTATCTGCCTTTTAAGTCCAATATGCACATATTTTCCCGGAGAAACGGTGCGGTCATTGCATTTTTCCTTTTGGCCCAGTAAACCTTTTACTGATACTGGAACGTCCAAATTTTCTGTTTTCAGAATCTTCAAAATACTACGAGTACACTGCACAGTAGGTTTGTGCTTCAGAAACCAAAATTTCAATTTTTCAGATAGAGACAATTCATCACTTTCTTGTGGATTGTTATTCTCGGACAGGGAAATATCGTCAACGGAGTTGTCGCTTGTCACAGATGAAGCCGCAAGGGAAACTTCTGTACACCTGTCTGGCAAATTCGTTGGCTGCTCCTTTCTAACATTGAAATCACTATTATCAACAAAAGCTTGAGATCCATCCATTAATTTCAAAAATTTTTCCCTCTCCGATTTTACCAGTCTCCTGTGATGCCGCTTGGTAATCATTTGTAGTTTTTGAATAATTGACTGACCTGCTGTATTTAATGAAGTTTTTTTTTTCAACGAAATACACAATCACAAACTTTTAATTTCTGTATTTTCTTTTACAAACTCACATACACTTATCGAGAAAAAGCGCGCTGTTTTTTTATTTGTAATCGATTAAACACACGTATGTAATTTCGCCGGCGATGCATACAATTGTGGCAGCTACGACATTTCAAAACACAATTAAATACGCTAGCGATAACGAGCGTTACTTTGATGTCACTTAACTTTAAAAGCTTTCACTACTTTGATACAGGGAATATAACGTTGTACAAAACATGTAACATCAATCACAAAACTATATAAAGCAGATAAAATTAATTTCATGACTAATACAGAAACATTTTTGAATTGTTTCAGGGAGTTAAATTCTAAAACTACATTATAATATACCTAATACAGCATTTATTCAATATTTGTGTGATAAGATTACACATATAAAACACCATTATTATGAAGAATGTTTCTAAACGGAAAATCTCAAGAATTACTCTTACATATTATATTATTTTTGACTCATTTAAACATAAAGCACAATTATGTTAATATTTATGCTAAATTATGTCATTATTTATTCTATTTTATTATGAAATTATCGGTCAACTGCATTACATTTTGAGAATAATCATCACAAATTACCGATAACTACTTATTATTGTCATTACAAGAAAGTCATTATAACTCACCGCAATGTAATGCAAAGTGTAATGACAGTTTGACTACTGGTAATGCAAAATGTAATGAGTTGTGGTTACCTAGTTTTTGCTGGGCACATTTAACTAAAAGTACCTATTACATATGGGCACTTCTAGTATTAACCACTGAACCTTCTCTATTATTTACTTTTGTGGAACCAACCAGATTGCTCCAAAAACATTAACAAACTGCTTAAGTTAACGTTTTCCAGGTCCGCCAGTAATCTAAAGCTATACGCTCCTAAAATTCGCTTACGCCTTACACAAAAAGGAGGACACTCACATAAGAGGTGTTTGATTCCTTTTCCTCCACATCATGACAGCTTATACAATAGTCATTATACTTCGCACCTATAGTTTTTGCAAATTCGCCTATCAGGCAGCGACCAGTTATAGCAGATATCAGGAGTGCTATCTGACGCCTTGAGAACTCTAGTGTGCGGTTTAAGTTTAAATGGGGCCATATTTGCTTGGTGTCGTTACAACCCTTGCAATTCTCCCATCGAATATTGGCCATCATAACAGCCTTCTCACGCAGTAAGAGCTTGCAGGTGGCCAGAGGCATACCAACAGATTCTAGTTCCCCTGGAATATGTAAGGTAGTTCCTAACCTTGCTAACACATCTGCTTCGCAGTTTCCCGGTATGTTCCTATGGCCAGGCACCCATATTAGGTGAATATTGTACTGCTCATCCATCTCGTTGAGAGATTTGCGGCAGTTTATGGCCGTTTTCGAGTTAAGGAACACAGAGTCCAAGGATTTTATTGCAGGTTGACTGTCTGAGTATATATTAATGCCAATATTTGTTGGAACATTACTTCTCAGCCAATTCACCACCTCTCTTATTGCCAATATTTCAGCCTGAAAAGCACTACAGTGATTAGGTAATCTTTTCGCTATTCGAATTTCCAGATCTTTAGAATATACTCCGAACCCCACTTGTCCATTCAATTTGGAGCCATCAGTATAGAAATCTATACATCTTTTATTCCTCGGGGTCTGTGTACACCACGCTTCACTGTTGGGAATTAGAGTTTCAAACATTTTGTCGAAAAGTGGTTTTGCCAGGGTGTAATCCACTACGTTAGGCACATCTGGCATTACTTTGAGGACCGAACTATGACCGTACATTTTTTTCGACCACAGCGATAGCTCGCGCAACCGCATAGCCATTGTTGCAGCTGACTGTTTGGCCAAAATGTCTAAAGGCAATAGATGTAGCATGACATTAAGGGAGTCTGTTCCTGTCTTACTAAATGCGCCTGAGATACATAAGCTCGCCATACGCTGAACTTTATCTAAACAAGTCGGTTTCTGAAGTGCCGGCGACCAGACTACAACACCATATAGCATTATAGGTCTAACTACTGCCGTGTATAGCCAATGCACAATTTTTGGTTTTAGTCCCCACTTTTTCCCTATTGCATTTTTGCACGAGTACAAAGCTACCGTGGCTTTTCTCGCCCTCTCTTCAATATTAAGCCTAAAATTCAGCTTCCTGTCCAAAATAACGCCAAGGTATTTTGCACACTCACCAAAGGGAATTTCAGTACCCCCTAAGGAGATGGGCCTAACCGTGGGAGTTTTGCGATCTTTGCAGTACATGACTAGTTCTGTTTTTGCTGGATTTACACCAAGACCATTTCTCAGTCATCCGGAGAGCTCTCTGTATAATATCTATGATTGTGGATGGGAATTTTCCCCTGACTGCTAGCGCCATATCATCTGCGTATGCCACCACTTTTATCCTTTCTTTTTCTAGGGAAACCAGAAGGTTGTATATAGCAACATTCCAAAGAAGAGGTCATAGAACTCCTCCTTGGGGAGTGCCTCTGTTCACATACCTTTGTATGTTTGCTTGCCCTAGTGTGGCTGAAATACGTCTCTTTATTAGAAGTTCGTCTAACAGCCTAAGTATACTTGGATCAACATTCAGAGTTGTCAGTCCATTTAATATCGAGCTCGGATGGACATTATTGAACGCCCCTTCGATGTCTAGAAACGATTTGTATTCTTTGATAGTGAGATTTCAATAAAGCTGACTAGTTCATGCAATGCGGTCTCAGTAGACCTGCCCTTCGAGTATGCATGCTGGCGTTTCGAGAGCAAACTAAAACCACTATGCTCATCGTGTTAATACTTATCCGATAAACGGCCGGATTTAGAAGCTCTCTTTTATTCCGATACATAATAAATATAGACCCAGACTTTCCTAAGAGGTTATTGCCCATCCACAATATGGTGATGGTTAACTACAGTATTATTAAATGTTTAGATTTTATTTGAACAAACCTTGCATTAGCCACCAATACACAAAAACTAATTTCTTTTTATTGTTTTTATTAGTTTTACTCAAAAAAGTATACAATATATTGTTTAGTAAAGAAAAGGATTTAAAATTGTGCTTAAATTAAGTTTCTAATGGCTCTTGTGTTATTATTCGGAACAATATTAATGTTTGCTACTTTTAATTTTTTTGTGATTTAATATAATATCAACACTTGTGACATAAATATGTATTAGCAACCTGACACTTCTCATAGTGGTAAGGCACGTTTGTGGTTGAAACTGGCCGGCAGGTTATAACCGTAAAAATGAAGCGTGAACTAAATACACTATAGACCACAAATACTATAATAACCATTGCAATTATCACATGTGATCCTTCGACCATTTATAGCATTGGGATTTAGCGACAGGAAATAAGTTTTAAGATGTATCAAAATTGCAGATGCCTTTGGTGCAATATAGACATAACTCCAATTTTTATAGTTTTTCAAAACATATTTTAGTATACGATAGATAACCGATTCGGTGGAAATGTAAATGCCAACTACTCCGGTAATTTCCTCAAGGAACTCATCGATGAAATTCTTCGCAATTTTCAAAAGAAATTGTACGGTGCGTTGTTCAAAATTTTTACCCATGGACTCGAGAATATCTTGAAAATTTTTTCCATCGGCAATGTTGTTTAGAAATTGTTTACCATAATTCTTTAAATGTATTACAAACCCGTTGGGCAAAGCCAATACAAGACTATTAAGTTTAGACGTTATATTCTCATAAGTATCGTTTAAAGCATCATGTAAATTAGTACATTCGATCATGGGACTGGGACCATTGCCAGCAAAGAACAATCGAGATGAGTCGGTTGTCCCACCTTGATGTGATGTTGGTATTGGTTTAGATACTTGTTCCAATAGATTGATATTTTGCCTGAGTGCTGTGGTATCCACGGACATATCATTGTTCAAAACTACACCCTCACTGCTACTAAAAGCTGGCCTCACATTGGCTTTGTTCATATTCTTGTTTACTTTGAATAAATCGTTCAAGTACTTGCGTTCGGGAATTTTATTGATATTACGAACAATATCGATTTTTCCTTGAGTGTCCCCACGTATACGAATGGTTTCCTTTGAAATCTTATCGAACATTCGCCTAAAAAGAAAGGGTTTTTTGTAAAAATTAATATAACATTTTTGTGTATTTGTTTTGTTTTTTTATTGTTGGTTTGCTCTTCAATCATATCTGTTGTTTTGATATCAGCTTAAAACCATTGTGTTGACTAAACTACAAGAGTAGCTTAACCAACAGAGGAAAAGTATGTTTGTCAAATTTATTTGGGCAAAGCCCTATAGACTGCAGGATGGTTGGATGAACGGCCGTTTCGGAATTACCTCTATTGTATCTTGAATTTTTTGTTATAGGAAAAATCAATTCTTGCTATTTGCAATTCCGAATACCGGAACACGGGGGATAGTTCGTTTCAGTATGCTTTAGTTTAATAGAAACAATGATTAAAAGTAGTGCCTGCCCCTTTTCAGCATTGTTTCGTTGTAGTTTTAGCAAATATTTCTGCTGTGTCTACTAAGACATCTTTTTGAGTGTAGCAGAGGCGCAGGAATGGAGATTTTCGAAAGAGTAATCATATTTTGGCCACGGATATAATGACTAAACAAGATAATTCTCAAAATAATGCTAGACTAGATAAACTAAGGAACAAAAACAAAATATGACTTGGAGTGATATAGTCAAAAAACCAATGACGTAACTGTTAAAAGCTTTGGAGGAAAATTCTTCACTCTGAGTGTGGAAACTCCGTGTATGACAGCGAATATTCGCAATACTGGATACATGTCCGAAGATTTTAGAATAGGGCAAGCTGGAGGAAGTATACCAGGATTCGAAGACGACATAACGATGCCCGCCTGTCTATTGTAATCACGCTACAGCCTTCAATAATGGAACTATTATTCTTAAATTAGGCACATATTTGATTTTTGATTTTTTTCTGCAAGCAGATCAAAGAAGAAGATTGACTACATCGGTTCATGTATTTGGTATAGGTCCCATCTATAAGTGAAAAAATAAATAAATCTTCACAACTTTTTATACCCTTCACCACTACTGTGGTACAGGGTATAATAAGTTTGTGCATTTGTATGTAACGCCAAGGAGTAATCATAGACCAACCTTTTAGTATACGGATCGGCTTAGAATTAAATTCTAAGACGATCCCTATTGATTTTGGAAAAAAAATCGGTTCAGATTTAGATATAGCTGCCATATATATTTTTCACCGATCTGGTCATAATTGGCGTGTATATCAACCGATCTTCCTCAAATTCCGTACATCCAAATATTTTATGAGTCTCGAAAAACTTGCAAAATATCAGCCAAATCGGTTCAGATTTAGATATAGCTCCCATATATAGCTTTCGTTTGCCCACAGAGGCCAATTTTTTGCTTCGATTTAGTTGAAATTTTGCATAGGGAGTAGAATTAGCATTGTAACTATGCGTGCCAAATTTGGTTGAAATTGGTTCAGATTTGGATATATCTCCCATATATAGCTTTCGCCCGATTTACACTCATATGACCACAGAGGCCAATTTTTAACTCCGATTTAGTTGAAATTTTGCACAGGGAGTAGAATTAGCATTGTAGCTATGCGTGCCAAATTTGGTTGACATCGGTTCAGATTTAGATATAGCTCCCATATATATGTTTTTCTGATTTCGACAAAAATGGTCAAAATACCAACATTTTCCTTGTTAAATCGCCACTGCTTTGTCGAAAAGTTGTAAAAATGACTCTAATTTTCCTAAACTTCTAATACATATATATCGAGCGATAAATCATAAATAAACTTTTGCGAAGTTTCCTTAAAATTGCTTCAGATTTAAATGTTTCCCATATTTTTTTATTTTTTACTAAAATTGTGTTCCACCCTAGTGTATTAGCCAACTTAAATTTTGAGTCTATAGATTTTGTAGAAGTTTATCAAATTCTGTCCAAATCGAGTGATATTTAAATGTATGTATTTGGGACAAACCTTTATAATAGCACCCAACACATTTGACGGATGTGATATTGTATCGAAAATTTAGATCTACAAAGAGGTGCAGGGTATAATATAGTCGGCCCCGCCCGACTTTAGACTTTCCTTACTTGTTTATACTAACCTTTGACGATTACTTAAAGTCTCACGATAACTTTTAATAGAATTTGTGCGTGCTTCATTTGCAATGTTTGAGGCCAATTGGAAGTTATATACTGAATGTGTGAATAATACCAACGATGCAGAAAGCTGCAAAGCATCTAAAGCCGAGATTTGGTCATCATCTTGAAATTTCTAGAAACAAAAGTGGAAAATACTTGTAAAAAAAAATTGAATTAAAAATTAAATTACAATCTTACGAAAATCAGGTCCAATACACCATTTGCAACACCGCTTCCAGAGAGAACAATACTGGATATGTTAAGGCCATTAATTAGTGCCTCAATTCCCTTTAATTATATGTTCATATTTCAGATAAATCAAGTCAAGTTATTTATTTATTTATTCTTTCTTCACGAATCCAAGACGTCATATTTTTTTAAAAATTGTATTGCAATTGCTTACCATTGTCGCCTTTCCAGCTGCTGCCATTGAAGTCATGGCACGAGTTGCCCCAGCCGAAGCTACCCCAAGGACGCCTCCCGCAACACCTAGGTAGCTAGCTCTTGCTTGTCTGTCGTTAATAGCTACCGATTGTTCATGTTTGGAACGATCTATCAAATTTAAGGCCGATGTTATACTGGTAAAGGCACCAACGCCCAAAGCAACTACGCCAGCAGCGGCCATAACTGGTGCAGCGACGGGTACTGATAGTGCTGCTGCCAAAGGTATACAAGCAGAACCTAAACCCAGTATGGCCGAACCAGATTGAGCAGCGTTTAAAAGTTGTGCACCTTCCGTGCCATTCGGAGTACGGTAAACGTCCAGAATGACTTTATTATCTTTATCAAAATTATAGATTCCTTTCCGTGGCGCAACCATAATTCCACCTGGTAAAAGATTTTCTTCAATAAATGATTTCCAATTTTGATAGACCCTTCCAGTTTCGTCCACGTAAACCATGCAACAGTTGGAACTGTTAGAGTTTCCTGAAAAAAATGGGCATCAATGCTTAGCCAAGAAGTTTAAGTTTCCTCTAAAACTCAAACAAAAATAGTTAACTGGAATCCAGAACCTTATGTAGAAAAAAAATATTTTTGGTTTCAATCATAAAATTAATTGAACCAGTTAATTTTGAATTGGGATTGCTTCAATCACGAATTTGATAATATCCATCAACGAAGCCAATTAAAAAAATAATTGATGCAATTAAAAATTCAATTAGTTCTGTTTAAAAATGCAGATAGTACACTACACCATGGATTGCTTAAAAAGTTATACTAAAGACTGTCATCCACAATCGAAGTACTTGAGTTGTTGTAACTGTTCCATCTGTGGTTAGATAAAAAGGCATATTAAATGATATAGAATCCAATTTAGTTCTTGATCATATAGGAGTGTATACATAATTATGGATATAGATGTTTACATATAATTATGCATGTTTTCTATTTGGCGATTTTAAGTTGAAATTACAAACAGCATTTTCCATTCTCGTTTTACAAGGCTTTTTTTCCATAACCAAACCTCGTTTGGCCAAATTGAACCAGTAAGATGTAGTTTTTTTTTAATAATTTCCTTTGTGCAAATCTTAGCAATTATTTATATTATAGAATAAATTAACAACAATGCCCATCATGGATTCATAAACCACTAACCAATCTTTTGGGCTTTATAAATTTAAAAAATAAAATTTAATTTTTTCACCAAATATCTAGACTGTATTATACTTATAAATTACCTAAGTTAATTAATTATTAATCTCACAATTACTTACCAGAAACACATTTTCTGCATCGAAAGATTGGATGACATGAGAATTTGGTCGATTCTGGAGCCAAATTTAATGATTTTTCTGATGTTACCATTACATAGAATATGGAAGTTAATGAATTGCGATTTGTGTATTTTCCTGTGAAATAAGTAATCATAGGTATTAAGCGTTTTGTCTCTTCATCGAAAACAACAACTTACGTTGAGCCCATACACTCTGGTATATATTTTCACGCATTTCTTCAATAGATTTTTGGCCCTTTTCTTGGTCAGGAATAAGATTCTCTATTTTTCGTTTCATGATGTGGCTATCTTTTTCCGGTAAACTTAAAATGATAAAAAAAAAAGAAACAAAAACAAAAAATATACGTGAACTTCCTGATAATTTGTATTAAATTAAGTAACTGTCACAAGTTCCTCAGAAATGAATGGGGGGCTTTTATGATTCCAATAGAAACTATCTTACTCGGTGTTTCTGGACATTGGTACAGTAGGTAACAGATAAAAGAGCAACTCATATAAGGAAATAAAAACGCATATAAGAAAGTTTTATTACAACACCATATTTTTTCCAGTGTTTTTTGGTATGAAAAATGTCTCGTATAAGAAAACAACTGATAATAAAATAGTTTTGGAATCGCGCTAGATGGCAATCCTATTAAAAATACAACTGCTATAAGAAAATTTGGTTAAGAAACGGCAACTATTCATTGTTATATTGTTTAACGGCTGTACTAGAATGGATTTCTATTAATTTTTGGAAATGAGGGAAATACAAGGTATGACACAACAAGTAAGTCAATCATAAAACAAGCTGTAAACATTTAAAAAAAGTATATGGCCTAACGGATGATAAAATCTGCAACAT
The DNA here is from genome assembly GCF_050003625.1 of Haematobia irritans. NCBI lineage: Eukaryota > Metazoa > Arthropoda > Insecta > Diptera > Muscidae > Haematobia > Haematobia irritans. The sequence goes on along the minus strand of NC_134397.1, from coordinate 37,981,190 downwards.
TAAAACAATTTTTCTATAGAGAAATGAATCATTAGTTTAAAGAAAAACAAATACAAATATTTTACACCTTGCTAACAATAGCATTCGGCCACGAATCGGCCTTCGGAGTCAAGAGGCCGACTAACAGAATCCGAAGCTTTTTGAATAATTTATTTGACATTGATTTGTCCAAGTGTTGAATTTGTCCCGGTCAAAACTCCCAGTACAAAAAAAAAGAATTATAAAAAATCATTTTTTTATCATATTATAATTTCAAATTACTGGTCTGAATTACCTTTTATTGTTGAATTTATGCATTTGTTGAAAAAATATTCTAATATTGAACTAAAACACACCAAATTTCTTTAATTACCAATTGGAGGAAAATAATCGGCTTCGCCTTCGTCCCATTATTGCTTTTTTATTTTTGCCGAAGCCAAAAAAGCCGCTTCGTTCGAGCTCTAAATAGCATGAACAACAAACGAAGCTAAGAAGAAGTGAAGAGTACAACTTGATTTTTTTTTTTTTTGATAGGAAATTTTTTTATTTTAAATTGTTCACAAATACGAAAATTATAGCGTTATAAATCATTGGAAAAGGGAAAATGGCCAAATCCTCGGCAATGGGTGCTTTGGTAAAACTCACCGTATAGTTTCTACCATATTAACAGGATCGATTCACATAGAGTGTTATATTCAGAATCAAAAACTGGACTTCTTGAATGTTTGGAAAAGTCGACTTGTTGCGAAAATGTGCGACAAAAATTGAAAACTATAATTTAATTTATGTTCTTTTAAAGGTTCTTTCTTATTGGCTGCTGAAGTACCGGCCACCACCAGACCACAACACCATATAGGTCTATTGATTTTGGAAAAAATCAGTTCAAATTTATATATCAGATATACCGGTATGAAGTGAAAAATGAGGGAGCTACCGTGGTGCAATGGTTAGCATGCCCGCCTTGCATACACAAGGACGTGGGTTCGATTCCTGCTTCGACCGAACACCAAAAAGCATTTAAGCGGTGGATTATCCCACCTTAGTAATGCTGGTGGCAGTGTTTCAAAGCTTCTCTAAGTGGTATCACTTCAATGTGGAACACCGTTCGGTCTCGGCTATAAAAAGGAGGTTCCTTGTCGTTGAGCTTAACATGGAATCGGGCAGCACTCAGAGAGAAGTTTATCACTGTGGTATCACAATGGACTAAATAGCCTGATATATCGGGCTGCCACCTAACCTAACCGTCTTTAATATAAATCAAACCAACGTATGCAATTCTATTTTCTATATAATCTTCCAATTTATATAATCCGCCATATTCATAAAAATTTGCAAGAGAAGATATTGGCAGTTGGAGCCTAACGAATCTACATGAAAATGCCCGTAAGACTAAATTAACCCAATGAAATCCAAAATATTTTTCTGTTGAATGTATAGTAATATAAAATATCGTAAAGAAAAATGCCGGGGGGAATTCCCGCACTGATTATTTGAAATTGAATCCATAAATCATGTATCACTATGTCCTCATAAAATATGTAAATAATAGACTATTTTTCTCGCGATATAGCGAACTTAGTATCGTCCTTAATATGGAAAGTAATTTCAACGATACCCCAGAACAAAACAGTATTGCATTTTTGTAGATTTGCTTAATTGATTTGTATTTACTCTACCAATTGCATATACAACGCTGCTATATTTATAATAAACGACGCCATTATGTGACCAGTGAATATTGATGAACCTTTGTGCAAACACATTATTAATTATACTTTGTTTTTTTACTTACTGATCCCATGTAACATTTTTTCCAAATCCACAATTTTCGGCTAAGGTCTGCTGTTTGTCTCTTATAGTTTGGTCACGATTGGAAGTTTGTACATTTTCGGAATAGCCTAACTGTAAAAGAGACGCTTTCAATTCATTATATAGCATTGACTCAATTTTGACTTCATCAACATTAATAACATAGTCACTGCCTCCCATTAATTGCTTTAACAAGCCTTCCAGCTGACTGCGGCCCATGGAGTTTTCAACCATAAAATTCCGGTCCACTAAGAGTTTAATTATCTTTTCGGTAGACAGCGACGTGATTTTAACTTTCCTAACCAAGGGAAATTCATCACTTCCTACTACGTAGCGTAATTTCTTAATTAAATCTTCTCTACTTTCCATGCCGATCAACTATTTGCACCGGGGGTAATAACACAAAGTTAAATGACAAGAAAACGCATTTCTTTCTATTCTGTTACGTATTTCTTAAATTGGTAAGTCCCCTATATTTATAACATGGGGTAAAAGCAAAACCTCAGCCAAGAGCCATCCATATTCGCATTGGATGTTTTTCATAAGGTCTATTCACATCTATTGGTTTGTAAATACAACCATAGCGATTTGCGGTGGACGAAATTTTATTAATTTTTATTGCTCCGTTCAGACCATAAGTTTATCCGAAGAAAATGTAGAGAATCCTACAGTGTGACCAAACGCTACGAATTATCGGCAATACCAAAAAAACTCAACAAATGTGTCATCGATCACATTACTAAGCTGCAGTATCGATTACGACATAATTGATACTACTGCTTGTTAATGTAATCGATAATGCGCTTTACAGACTATCAGTTATTCCGGACGGAATGTCGGTGTTTGTAAAGAATCTTACAGTGTGTCGGATCGATACGACTTGTCGGCGATGATTAAGTTATCGGTAAATGTGTTATCGATCCCATAAACATGCAGTAGTATCGATTATGTCTTCGGACTTAACTTATATTGTGCACAATATATGGGATATGTTCGACACGAGCACTGTCGTCCGGAATAACTGAGAGTCTGTAAAGCGCATAACACAATTGTTATTTATTTAGTCGCAAAAGTGCCGTCACTATTGAGAAGTTGTATGATGCCAAGTTACTACAAAAAAGTACCACATGAGTGCAATTATTAGGTGCATTTTTAGCTACATTTAGAAGGACGCCAAAAAAGGCCTTTTCAAACTGTGTTACAAAGTGAAAGAGATTTTGTTGAAATCTTCTATGAGCCAGCTGATATTTGCCTGTTGCAAATCTACTGAGATTTAGGAGGATTTCGGCCAAAATCCTCGTTTACGAGGATTTCTTGTCTAGTGCGAACGTAGTATTAAGATAGTTGTAAAATAATCTTTGTTATCAAGTAAAATACGAATGCTTAGATTTTGATTTATAAATTATATTGTGACGAATTTGATAATTATAGACATAAGTTTATTTAAATTAGTTTCCGTTAATTTAAAATTTCAAATTGTAACGATAAAATTTCGCTATCACTTCTTGGAATCATCTACTCATTTTCTAGTATTTTCCTGAATTTCTTTTATGTTCTTTTGTTTGCTTACCGAAATGTTAGTTCTTACTCTCTCATAGAATAACAACCCCTTTGCTTTGTTATTTTGCTTTCTCATTTCATCTCATTGTCTATTGTCATTGTTGTTGTAGTAATGCGAGCATATATCTATGTGAGTGTGTATGTGTTTGGCAGCCACCAGACGAATAACTTAATGGTCGTAGATCCTTCTAGCCTTGTCTAAGAATGTTATGGCGTTGCCAGAATATTGTAGTGCTACCAGAATGTTCTCGTATTGCCACACCGTCATATATAAAAGCGCTCACATGCTGCTAACGAGTCAGTCTTAATTAAAGCGTCAAACGAATAACTTCAGTGTGAACGAATTGTAAAGTGTGAAGTCATAGTAAATAAATTGTAGATTGTCGTTATTTAATAGCTCATTCACATTAGGCTCGAAATCTACTAAAAGTAGATTTGAAATCCCTTTTTTATAAGGCAAATGACAGTTGAAATCTAGTTAACGTAGATTTTGGAAGTGTAATGTGAATGAGGTATAAAAGAACTGTGTTTTAATTGTCGGGTAATTAAAAACGCCTAAATATAAAAACGTAAAAATTGGTGTCGGAAGTGAAATAACGAAAAAAAAATCTACAATGAAGTTTAATGAGCTTCGTGTGGAAGACTTAAAAAAGGAATTGAGCAAACTGGAGCTGCCGACAACAGGCAATAAGGCCCAGCTTCAAAAGCGTCTACTGGAAGAGTTTGAACGGCGTAATATGGACATTGCGACGCATGAGTTTGATTATAAGGAAGACATTGATGAATCAATACTCGTCAATACAAGCAGTGTAGAAACTCCATCTGTGGCTTCGAGTGTTGTGGATTACACATCAATGCTCAATGTTTTGAGCAAAATGATGGAAGAAAACTCTAGAAAAATCATGGATGAGAATTCTAGAAAAATGGAAGAAAATTCTAGAAAATTGCTGAAAGAAAATGCCCTACAAATGGAAACAAATTCTAGAAAATTGGAAGAAAAATTCGACGAAAATTCTAGAATTCTCAACGAAAAATTACAACAAATTTCTGAAGGCATGGAGAAACGTGTGGACCATATAGAAAATCAAATTGTGGAATTGGATAAGAAAGTTCTTTCCGTGGATGAGAAAATTATGGTTCATGATGAGAAGTTTCTGCACATCGAGAAAAAAATGTCAGAGCTGGAAATTAAAGGTGGTCCAGTGCGCGTCATCGAGGGCTCAAAAATCAAAACTCCTGTTTTCGATGGCTCAACGTCATTTGATGTCTTCAAATTTCAATTCGAAATGGTTGCTTGTAGAAATTTGTGGAATGACGATGATAAAGCAATTGAACTTCTATTGGCATTAAAGGGCAATGCTGCTGATGTGATACAAAGCATTCCCGCTGCTTCTAGAAATAACTATAATGAAGTAATAGCGGCACTTCAACGCAAGTATGGTGGAGAGCACAAGCAGGACATCTTCAGAATGGAATTGAGAGGAAGAATCCAGAAATCGAATGAAACCCTACAAGATTTCGCAACAGAAGTTGAGCGGCTAGTGCTTTTGACATACCCAGGTGAGAGTCATCCTCTTGTGGACCGCATCAAGATTGAAACCTTCGTCAATGGAATTCGAGACCCAGATATAAAATGTGCAACATATGCGTCACAAAAGGCTACATTCGCTGAAACAGTAACATTCGCACTTGCACAGGAGACTGCGAGATTGCTAGCGCGGCCTCAAATTCACAAGGTACGTAAAGTAGAGACAGAGTGTGATGAATCAAAGTCCGTTATTGAGTCGATGAAAGAGGCCATGAAGCAGGCAATGCAAGAAATGAAGCAAGAGGCAAATAAATCCCGGATCAAATGCTATAACTGTGATAAGCCGGGACATCTAGCTCGAGAATGCAAAGCACGACGCAAACGGTCAAGGTCCACATCACCATCTCCATTAAACAATAGCCATAAGAAGGTGACCCCACAGTCAAGTGAGTCACCTTTAAACTAAATCGAGCTAGTTCAGCGGGGCAAGAGCTGGCTCCCACAGACGATGGCCCCACCATCTCCATAGCAATAGTTCAACAGAAAAACAACAATTTAACTATTGCGGGTGTTATTAATGGCGACAAGCGTACTTTGACTTTGGATACTGGTGCATCAAAGTCTATCATTAGATCTGATTTAGTAAAAGGAAAAGTTACACCACTGATTGGAGTCAAGCTACGCACGGCTACAGGGGAACCCGCAACCGTATATGGAAAGGTCACCGTAAAATTAACTATTGCTAACAAATCCGTTACTTATGATTTCATTGTGGCCGATATAGTAGACGAAGTTATAATTGGAGCGGATTTCATGATTGCTTTTGGTCTCAATCTGGATATGAAGCGTCGTGTAATGACATGGTGCGATACCGAAATAACGGTAAACGTGGGATACGACGAGAATACACCTGTCAGACGTTTGACAACGAGCCAGTCAGAGTCTATACCACCGAATGCCGAAGCAATTATATGGGTTTCTATGGATGGAGATTGTGAAGTCGGCCAATTGTGGGTTGTTGAACCAGCAGAAAACAAAAGCAACAACATCTTGATAGCAAATGCCCTGGTAACAACGAACGAAGAGAGACTAATACCAGTCCGTGTCTTGAACTTGTCTGACAATCATGAGCAAATTGTAAAATTTTCTGATATTGGAAAATGTACACCAGCCGAGGCAATAGTCAATTTGGAAGGCAACTCATCAAAGACACATGGAGCAGTGAGAAAACATCTAGAAGGGTATTTCGAGGCTTGGACACGTCATCTATCGCCGTCAGAGAGAAATAAAGCCAAGCAATTGTTGTGGAAAAACGCCTCTGCTTTTGCTTCTGAAAAGGGAAATCAAGGAAGAACATCTGTAGTGAAACATGAAATTAAAACCGCAGAAGAAAGGCCCATAAAACAGGCACCACGAAGTGTTCCCCTGGCAAAAAGAGACGAAGTTCAAAAGCTCATAAAGGAAATGGCGGAGAGTGGAGTGATCGAGCCATCATCAAGTCCTTGGTGTTCCCCAGTTGTGCTGGTCAAAAAGAAAGATGGAAGTACCCGATTCTGCGTGGACTACAGAAAACTAAATGATGTCACCAAAAAGGACAGTTATCCGCTTCCACGCATTGATGACACGTTGGACACACTAGCCGGAACAACATGGTTTTCTACGCTTGATTTGCAGAGTGGATATTGGCAAGTAGAGATCGCCGAGAAAGACAAGGAAAAGACGGCTTTTGGCGTTAATGGCGGTCTCTGGCAATTCAATGTAATGCCGTTCGGGCTCTGCAACGCTCCAGCTACCTTCGAAAGATTGATGGAGCGGGTACTGAAGGGGTTGCACTGGAAGTCGTGCTTGATATACTTGGACGACATCATAGTGATGGGCAAAACATTTGACGAGCACCTTAAGAACTTGAAAGACGTTATCCAGCAATTGTCAGCCGCTGGTCTACGCCTTAACGCAAAGAAATGCTCCCTTTTCCAGCGAGAAGTTAAATACCTGGGTCATCATGTGACTGCAGAGGGCATATCCACCGATGAAGACAAAATCCAAGCTGTCAGAGATTGGCCACGACCCGGAAATCTCCACGAATTAAGAAGTTTCCTTGGGTTATGTACATATTACCGACGATTCGTCCCAAACTTCGCCAGCATCGCCGCTAGTCTCCATAAATTGACGCAAAAAGGTCAGAAGTTCCAGTGGAGCGACGAACAGGAGGATTCATTCCAACATTTAAAAGAACTTTTATGTTCAGCTCCTGTTCTAGCGTATCCTATTCCGGGCGAAAAATTTGTTTTGGATACAGATGCTAGCGCGCATGGTATTGGAGGTGTGCTATCCCAACAGATAGACGGCAAGGAGAAGGTCATCGGATATTTCAGCCGAACGTTGTCCAAGCCCGAAAAGAACTACTGTGTAACGCGACGAGAGCTGCTAGCCGTCATAGAGAGTGTAAAACATTATCATAAATATTTGTATGGACAACATTTCTTGCTAAGGACTGATCACTCAGCTCTACGATGGTTGCTTCAATTCAAGAATCCGGAAGCTATGATTTCAGTATCGAGCATAGAAAAGGTGGAAAACACGGTAACGCTGACGCTTTGTCACGTCGACCTTGCAGTATAGAATGCAAGCACTGCTCGAAGGCTGAACATAAGGAGGAGATTGTTGATATTCGGCTGTTACACATCGAATCTGGAGTGGACTGGCCAACAGAACAGCGTAAAGATCCCATTTTGAACAAAATTATTTCGGCAAAGGAAGAGAACAAGAAGCCCAGTAAGAAAGACATCGCAGCCGAAAGTCCACTTATGAAATCATACTGGGCTCAATGGGATAGTTTAGTTCTAGCCAATGGATCCCTGCAACGTAAATGGGAAAGCGAAGATGGCAAGAGCAGCCGAAATTTGATCATCGTTCCAGATTCCAAAATAAGAGACGTTTTGGCGGAGTTCCATAATGGTCCCAGTGGAGGTCATCTGGGAATAACCAAAACCGCCGATAAAGTGAAGCAACGATTCTACTGGGTTGGATGCCAGAAATCAATTGCTGAATGGGTAGCCAATTGCGAGAAGTGCATGAAGGCGAAAGGTCCAACAAGGAAAAGTCGAGGTCCTATGCAAGAATATAGACCAGGAGCCCCGTTTGAAAGAATAGCAATGGACGTGGCAGGCCCTTTCCCAGTAAGTGATTCTGGAAACCGTTATGTCCTTGTGGTCATGGATTACTTCAGCAAATGGCCGGAGGTGTATGCAATTCCAAACCAAGAGGCAAAAACGATTGTGGATGTGGTCAACAAAAACTGGATATGTCGCTACGGTGTGCCGTCCGAGATTCACTCAGACCAGGGAAGAAATTTTGAATCGGCCATATTCAAAGAGATGTGTGAATCCCTTGGTATCAAGAAAACGAGGACTACACCATTACATCCACAATCCGATGGCATGGTAGAAAGGTTTAATCGCACTCTGGAAGAACATCTTCGAAAAGTAGTGGACAACGGCCAGAGGGACTGGGACGAGCATATACCAAAGTTTTTGCTGTCGTATAGATCTGCCATTCATGATTCCACCTCTCGAACACCGGCCAATGTTCTATTCGGAACTGAGTTGAAGTTGCCTGGAGATCTGATATTCGGCGCTAAACCTAATGAGCTCGCCATGGAAGAAAACAGAAACGACATCCCAAACACTTTCGGTGAAGTTCACGAATCAGTGCGCAACAAAATAAAAATGGTCAGCAACAGAATGAAGGCGAGATACGATCGTGCTGTAAATACTAAGGGCTTCCAAGAAGAAGAATTGGTTCTGCTATTTAACCCGCAACGAAAGAAAGGATTGTGTCCTAAACTGCAAACACAGTGGGAAGGCCCATACAAAGTCATCAAGAGGATCAATGATGTTGTATACCGGATTCAGAAGGACGACAGCCCTAGATCAAAGATGAAAGTTGTACATCTGGAACGATTGGCTCCTTACGGAACAGGTTATGTGCCTGTTCGGGACGAACAGGCTTAAGCGGGAGGCAGTGTGACGAATTTGATAATTATAGACATAAGTTTATTTAAATTAGTTTCCGTTAATTTAAAATTTCAAATTGTAACGATAAAATTTCGCTATCACTTCTTGGAATCATCTACTCATTTTCTAGTATTTTCCTGAATTTCTTTTATGTTCTTTTGTTTGCTTACCGAAATGTTAGTTCTTACTCTCTCATAGAATAACAACCCCTTTGCTTTGTTATTTTGCTTTCTCATTTCATCTCATTGTCTATTGTCATTGTTGTTGTAGTAATGCGAGCATATATCTATGTGAGTGTGTATGTGTTTGGCAGCCACCAGACGAATAACTTAATGGTCGTAGATCCTTCTAGCCTTGTCTAAGAATGTTATGGCGTTGCCAGAATATTGTAGTGCTACCAGAATGTTCTCGTATTGCCACACCGTCATATATAAAAGCGCTCACATGCTGCTAACGAGTCAGTCTTAATTAAAGCGTCAAACGAATAACTTCAGTGTGAACGAATTGTAAAGTGTGAAGTCATAGTAAATAAATTGTAGATTGTCGTTATTTAAAAGAACTGTGTTTTAATTGTCGGGTAATTAAAAACGCCTAAATATAAAAACGTAACAATATATAGGTATAACATATACGACTAAAAACACATTGAACATTGAAATTATAACGTGGGAAAAGCCCAAGAAAAAAGACGGCGACACTCAGTGCCACAGATGCCAGAGGTGGGGTCACATTTCTCGCAATTGTAATTCCAGTTATAATTGCGTTAAATGTGACCAAAAGCACTCCCCAGGAGAATGCCAGAGGACACGTTCTGACTCCTCAGCGCCATATTGTAGCAATTGTGGCAACTCCGGTCACCCAGCTAACTGGAAAGGATGCCCGGTATATAAAAAATATATGGAGGCTAGGAAACAAAGACTAGACAAAGCAAGGCAAGAAAAGGCCGCAGCTACTAATAATGTAAATAGGGCCATTAATATGTCTCTAAGAACACCAGGCAAATCTTTCGCCAGCCTATTAAAACCGCCCGCTCCTCAACAGAAAGTTCTTCAAAATAAACCGTCTTTCATAGATGATTTTCTCAAACTATCAAGCTACTTCTTAGAACCCCAAGAGCTAACTCTTGAGCAAGAAATCACAGTCTTCCTTAACGAATTTCAAAACATGTCAAAATCTGAAGCCAAAGTCGAGTTTCTTCGGTTACTCAATAAAGTCAAAGTTCAATATGGATATGAACCATAGAAATTTGAATTTTCTAACATTCAATGTCCGTTCTCTAACAGATAAAAGTAGACAAATTGAATTGAGTAAAACCCTATATCATAACAATATTGATATTGCATTCATCCAAGAAACTCACCTAAGAGCTAAAACAAAAATTATGATCACTGGATATACATTTATTCAAGATAATTCTTCAATTGGAACTGCGGTGGCAATCAAAAACAACATCAAATTTGATCGAATAATTCTTCAGGACGTCGGCATAAAATCATCGTTGGTCCAAATCCAGTCATCTTACAACAACACACAAAAAAAGTACCTTGTGGGTTCAATTTACATCCCGTGTAATTTCAGTTCACAACAGCTTTCAAGTGACCTATCTAAATTGATACAACTATGCTCTAATTTTAATGGCTTTATCTTCGGAGGAGACTTGAACGCCAAGAGTCCATCTTGGGGTGATGCTATAGCAAACAGAAATGGAAAAGTATTTGAAACGTGGTTAGAAAACAACTCATTGGAGCTAACACGACTATGCGATACAACGCCATCGTACCCAAACGGCTCGTCATTTCTTGACCACTTCATTATAAGCACCAATTTGTTAGACACAGCATTGAGAAACTACGAGGTTTCGTCGCTTCCAACGTTCTCCGATCACTTTCCACTAAAATTAAAAATAAAAATTCAAAGCACAAATATTACCTTAACTTTACCACTTACCTATAAATCTTACAGGAACTCCAACTGGACAAACTTTCGTCAAGATATGAGCTCTCAATCCATCAACAGTTTACCGCAAACTAACCAAAATCTCAATAACAGTGAAATTGACAACGTCATCGGTGAATTTAATGCGGGATTCAACGCAATTCATGACTCTCACTCGGAGACTGTAGAAGTCAACAACAGTAAACCACAGTTATCCGAAAAAGTAAAAAGATTGTTCACAACGAAACATCATTGGCAAAAGGAATTGAAAAAAATCTTTCACCGAAACGGAAACAGACTCAGCAGTGAGTATAAAATATTATCCAAACAGGTACAACTCTTAAAAAACATAATCAATCAGACAATGGCTTTGGAAAATGCCCACAAACTAAACAACAAATTAAGTAGAATCAAACCAGGTCCGTCCGCTTTTAAAGAAATATATTCTTTCACCGGGAAAACTAAATCGCCATTTTGTGAACAACTGATTATAAATAACAAGACCATAACAAAGAGCACGGATATAGCTGATAACTTCCAAATATTTTACAATTCCGCCTTCCGCGAGACTATTCCTGAGAGACCAGTGAGAGATCTTGACTCCAAGATTACTTCTTGCCTTACTGCGATCCCCAGTCATATTTACACATTTAGTGACGATTTTAATTCTCTCACAAATGAAGACACATTTCACTTCACCAGCCCTACAGAAATAAAAACTGTTATTCAAAGATTAAATTCTAAGAAATCGACCGGTTGCGACAACATCTCCAACTTCATAATTAAGAAGTTCCCCGACAGTACAATAAATCTACTATCATGCTTATTCAATAACTGCATCAACAACGGCTACTTCCCAACAGCATGGAAAAATGCAATTATCATTCCGATTAAAAAGAAACCCAATAGCGAGACCCCAGCAGAATTTCGACCAATCTCCATGCTCTCAAACATTGGCAAACTGTTTGAACATATTTTAAAGGATAGAGTTGAAAATCAATTCATCTTCGACCCAATTTCAAATTTCCAATTCGGCTTCAAAAAGGGACACTCGACCCAGCACGCTCTACTGAAATTTCATAGTGACATCACCAAAAACTTAAGAGAAAAGATTTGCACAGTTGCAATATCACTAGACATCGAAAAAGCCTTTGACTCTGTCTGCCACAAAGCCATTCTATATAAATTAATAGACCTAGACGTTGACCCATACCTGATCAAATTAATTCACAGCTTCCTTTCTCAAAGGAAATTCTCCATAAAAATTAAAGACTCAATATCAGAGCCAGGACAAATCAAAAGCGGCGTGCCCCAGGGCAGCGTTCTTGCGCCATACTTATTCAATTTGTTCTTAAATGACTTTCCACACACTACAGACAACGCTAAAGCCATATTGTATGCAGACGACTGCTTAATATACGCTCACAACAAATCACCACAACAAGCCTTAGATCACGCACTAGAACATCTAAAAGTTATTCACAGATACTACAAAACGTGGGGTATTGAAATAAACGCCTCAAAATCAGAAACCATTTGTATCCGAAATCCATCGGGGAAATGTCCACGATCAGTTGTTCCAGAGAGCAAAGCTTTACGAGCAATTCTCGACGGGATCGAAATACCTTTTAAGCCTAGCATAAAATACCTAGGCATATGTTTTGACAACTTGATGAAATTCAATGATCACGCTAGACAAACCCTACAAAAGGCGAAACGAATTGCTGGAATATTCACATACCTCCTCAACAACAAATATTTACCCCAACAAACAAAATTACTGCTTTACAAAGTGGTTGTCAGACCCATACTGGCTTACGGATTCCCAATCTGGTTTGCAATTTCACCAACGGTTGCCAAAGAAATAGAAGTATTCGAGAGGACAATTCTGCGTAAATGCATCAATAGACATTACGAATCCCAACATAAGAAGTATTCAAATACGTACATCTATAACTCTTCAGGAATCGAGCCCTTCTGCAAATTCGCCTTTCGTCTTCAAAAACAGTTTGCCGATAACCTGGAATTCCACGAAAACGTACTATTGAATGAAATACATGAAACCGAAAAATCTATCAGCTGGACTGACTCAGCATACCTCTCACCGATAGGAATTATAAATGCAGTAAACGACAACGACCCAGTCCAATACTCTACTCCACAATTTTACACAAAACATGTACCTGGAACTCACAGAGGCTAAAAAAAAAAACAAAAAAAAAACCATATAACTCACAACCATTTTTGATACACGCATACATATGTATATATACACCTTAATATCACAAATCATATTTTATTACGTGCAATTTATATTTATGTAGTTTTTAAGTTGTTTTGTTATTTATTTATTTATTTGACATTACCCATTCATGTCAAGACACATCAGAGGCCGGGAGCAAACCTCGCTATTCTCTCCCTTTATGTTAACCAACATGTTTCTCACTTGAAATGAAATCGCAAGTAGCATACATCTACAAATCATTGTATTAGAATAAGACAAATATAGTTCTATATCTCTCACTATCATTTAGAGTTAAAAACATACCCTGTTATCGAAAAAGAAGAAGACTCAATAAAAAATACTTACTTACTTACTTACATTGAACATTGTCTTAATAAAGGGATTATGTTGATTTGTAAGTGGCGATTCAGCTATATTCGCCTTTAGTTTTTATTCTTGATGGGGGTAGCGTGTCTGGAAAATATTTGAAAAACTATATACAAGTCGAAAATTGTTCACCAATATACCTTTCACATATTTAAGTTTTTATTTAAATAATTTATAATAAACAAGATGCGCTTGGTGTTTCACAAAATATAAAATGGCTCTTGTAACAATAGTGATGGCAAAATAGTTGGCGAGTGTTGATGTGTTAGGGTGGGTACTACGTTTGTTGACGCGAAAAGAACTTCCCTTAACCCATGGTTGAACAAGAAGGTTAAATCATGGGCCCATATGATTACAATTTTTTTATTTCGACAAAATTTTAAGATGTCAAAATCATATGTTTATGGTGGTTGCAGCTCTCCAAATGACACTGCATAGCAAATGCATCTCAAACAAACTTGCGCATTCATAGCTGGAGAATTGTTCGAAGATGACTTGAGTATCATGATAACATATTCCAGACCCAAAATACCACGCACATCAGTTTTTGTTAATAGATGGCGAATATCCATTTGACTGACTTCCATTCTTAACTTTGGTGGGTATTATAGTCTTATTTGTCTCATATCGGCGTTCCTCGAATAAATTATCCACTTCACAATCACTCATAGGTGACGCAATTAAATTTGAACCTTTATTTTACTCTGGATTTTAAATATTTTTTTTCAGGACAATTGAAAGAATAAATAATTGCCACTTTTACCAATGCCATACGATTCCTTTATCAGCTGATTTTGACTTTAATCAAATCAATAAACATCTACACAATCGTGTTTTACTTGACCACAATGATTCTTCCACAATTACCTTAAAATGAACTTTTTCTGATAGTTTGCAGGGGCTCTTATTGGCGTCCTTCTAAATTGATCTAAATAGGCATCTAATAATTGCACTGATGAGAAACTTTTTTGTAGTAACTTGACGTGGTACAATTTCCCAATAGTGACGCCGCTTTTTCGACGAGTTTTTGATGTCGTATATGATTATTTTCGACGTAGTGGGGATTCTCAGAAGCGCCCCCAAATTCAAAAAATGTTGGCAGGGCAGTGCTCGTATCGAACATATCCCATACATTGGACACATTATAAGTTTAGTCCGAAGGCATAATCGATACCGCTGCATGTTTATGGGATCAATAACACATTTACCGATTATTTAGTCATCGCCGACAAGTCGTATCGCCGTCCGGAATAACTGATAGTCTGTAAAGCGCATTACGTAGTAGCGATGAGGATGAAATGAAATTTTGAAATGCTAGCAGGGATAGAATTGCTGTACGAAACTACGAATTGACACACAGGCTTTGTCATAAAACCTATGCAACACTTCTATGCTAAATGTACAGCTGTGCAATTTTTTAACACCTCTGTTTTCGAATGCCCATTATTGGTTTCTTGCTCTTGTCCAGTCCTCAATATTTTTTGTCCTTTATCTGAGGATACTGTCTGTTCGAGAATATATCACAATATTCAATTATCATTGAGCAGATTTCGTCGCAGCAACTACAATGTTCAATGGCATGGTCCAAACGATAAGAAACAGTGTGGTTGGGATATATCCTTCTTGTCATGTAAATTCTCGTCTAGAAGAAAGGAGAGTCAAGTCAAGAGCCCTAAGAGCAGAACGCCGTAGAAAGCCGGATAAACCAGACGATTTTGTGACCTATGAGGATTCGGGAAGTGATGAGGAAACACCGGAACAACAAGAAGAAGTTTTGAATACTTCGTACAATGTTTATGATTTTATTAGAAGTAGAGAGAATGGCTTGAATGAGGTATACTTATAATGGATAAAGCTGGAGTTATTTTTATTTACATACAATTCACTTTCAGCGACGTAACATCAACTTTGAGCAAACAAGTAGATACGTTTTGACACATGATATGCTACGGGAAACTCAAATTAGTTTGGGTTATATTAACAAAGTGTTCTGTTCCAAATGGCTGAGTAATCGTCAGGTTATCTTTGGTACAAAATGCAACAAGGTACGTGGAATATATATCATCTAATTATAACAACTTATAACAAATATGGAACATTAACTTTACCTCTTTTCTTACACAGCTTCTTGTTTACGATGTGAATATGCGACGTGTCGATGCTATTCCAACACTATCAACAAACAGAGCTAATCGTCCGGAAGTACAAGGAGGATTGCATGCAATCGAAATAAATCCAAGTCGAACGTATTTAGCCACAGGTGCCAGGCATTCAGCTGATATTGCCATATATAGACTGCCTACTTTGGATCCAATATGTGTGGGAGAAAATGGACATAGTGACTTAATTATGGGAATGTGCTGGCTAGACGATCAATTTATAGTATCAGGATCAAAAGACTCTCGTATGGCATTGTGGCGTGTTAATGAGGACCACATGGAATTTCCAGATGGTGGCAAAGAGTTTTGTCCAACTTTTGCCACAATAAATCCATTATGTGTTCGCGATTGTCGAACTGCCCAAAGGGTATGTGAATAAAAACAGAAATGAAGGTTCGGGAATTCTTATATAAATTTGAGTCTAATATTTCTTTTAATTTTTAGATCCGCTCACTTTGTTTCAATAAGGAATTCCGAGAAATTGCCGCCTTATCCTTGAATGGGTATATTCATGTTTTCAATGCGGAAACATTTAAGCAAAAGCTTTCGCGTAAACTGCCAAATTGTCAAGATAATGTTAGTATAGCCTATCACAGTGATGGGTTGTATGCTATTGGTTGCCGCTCATATACTATTCTTTTGGATACACGAACATTACAGGTAGTAGAGACAATAAATCATTCAGAACAATTTCTCAAATTCTATTCTTTATTAGACAATAAAGAAAATCACTTCACGCTATTCAGGTTGTGGTATCAGAGCTACATCATTTGAAGGCAATCTATTGACTGTTGGTACAGGTCTGGGAATGCTTTTATTTTATGACATACGTGCTGGAAAATATTTAGAGAGTAGTGTTAATGCATCGCGTACCGTTACACTGAAATGTAGTAAAGGAATAGTGGTAAGTAGGATTATGCTCCGTAGGTCATCGTCAGCTCGTTTTTTGATTTTCAGAAGCAAAAAAGTCGAATTCTTACATTTTTAATTTATCCAACCTTTGACTCTTGATTTTCAGTTGTTTAAATGCATTCTGAGAAAACGCGAAAAGAATTAAAAAATCGATTAAAATATTAATTTAAAAAAATGTTTTAGTGAATCAATAAATATATGATATATATGTTTTTTTTTTTTTAATTTTTTTTCTAGTATCCCGAGGATGAAATGGATGGATTTAATGTTAAATATGTTCCAGCTATTTACACACATTGTTATGACAGCACAGGTATGCGTCTCTTTGCTGCTGGTGGTCCTTTACCAGCTACATTGGTTGGTAATTATGCAGGCGTTTGGCAATAGTTTCAATAAGCTAATAATATAGAAGAAGAAAAATGAGAAAATAAAACTGATTACATTTTAAGTAAATATACATATATAGGAAGATAGTTTCATTCGCACTCACTCACTCATTACGATCGAAACTTCTCAATGGAAGACCCAAACTAACATATTTGGATTTTTTTTGTAATTTGGTCCACATAATCTGAAGTTTTTATATTGTGACGTTTCGTAATAAAATTATATAATTTATATAAACAATTATAAATACAACATTATGTTACCGCAAAAATACCTGAAAAGAATTATTTTCTCAACAATCAATGTAAGAAATTCATATGCAAATTGAACACATATTCATTCGGTTTATTTATATTTTAAGATTTTATTGTGATGTTTGTATAATTTTATTTTATATATTTATAATTAGTTAATAGTCTTAAAATTGGAAAATTTGCATAACTTCTATAAATACATACATATATACACAATATTATCGAATTTCATTACACCTGGAAATGTAATTATTTTTATTGAATTGAATATCCATTTTATAATACCCTTTCAACTCTATAAATATATTGGCAATAGTAAATAATACAATAAATTAAAATTACATATATTACGACGTTAATATAAATATGGAAACTTATTCACACATTATATGCAATAAATAATATTGATAGTGTAATAAATATTGCGTTACAATTTCTATTATTTTTTAACTCTAGGTAACGACGTAATTTACATAGAATTATATTATCTTTTTAATACTATACAAGAAATTTGAATATTTCATTATTAGTTATTATTGCTGCTCGTCCCACTGCCACTACTCCAAGGTAAAAAATTGCCCCAACCTCCTCCTCCACGTTGTATCGGTTCAGAAACTATAAAGAATATATTTCAAAAATTTAATTCAATTTGATTCTTGATGTTTATTAGCTAAAAACAAATAAATTACCTTTTTGTCCTTTTGCCACGCAATTGAGTATTTCGGTTTCGGGACGACTCAATTTAAGAATTGTATTCAGGACAGGCACAAGGCGTATCTTTTCATCTGCATTATTAAGGGTCAAAAACTGTAAAAAGAGTAAGGAATTAGCGAGTGGTAATCAGCGTTGCCACAACGAATTTTTATTTTGGGCCAACATTTTTCCAAACTTGAACCAGAATTCGTACCAGCGAACCATTTTTCCAAATTAAATTAATATCATTTAAAAGTTAAAATTTTCCCAAAAATTTTACTTCCATAGAAAATTTTGTCAAATTTTTATTTCTATAGAAATTTTTGTAAACATTTTATTTCTATAGAAAATGTTGATAAAAAATTTATTTCTACAGAAAGTTTTGTCAAAATTTTATTTCTATAGAAAATTTTGTCATAATTTTACTTCTATATAAAATGTCGCCGAAATTTGATTTCCATTTTAATTCTGCAGCAAATTTTGTCAAAGTTGTATTTATGCAGAAAATTCAAATTTTATTTCTGTAGAAAATTTTAGTTCATTAGAAAATTTTGTAAAAATTTCATTACTATAGAAAATTTTTCAAACTTTTATTTCTATAGATAGTTATCGCAAAATTTTATTTCTATATAAATTTTTTACAAAATTTTTGCATAATTTTGTATCCATATAATTTTTTTAAGTTTATTTCTGTACAAAATTTGAAAAAAATACCGATGTGACGAAAATGGACCAAAATCGGACCAATTTAAAAATGTATAATTTGTTGGTGGTAATATATCTTCAATAGACACACAAAATAGGAAATCTACTCAGTGTAAAAAATAGAAAGCAACTCTTTAAATTCAACCATTCATTTGATGAAAATCGACCCAAATTGACAAACCGACTTTTTATGATGGCCAAAATAGATTTAATGGTGACCAAAAAAGCCGAAAAGTAGACTTCGAATTCAATTTGGTATTGTAGTTTCGAACACAGTTAAAAACCATGGACTGGTTCTGATCCTACCCTGAGGTTAATCTATTTCCCGCAGGGCTATATTGCTTATGGTATTTATGACAAATGTATGTGCATGTTTCTTACCTTCATTATAACGTTTTTGACATATTCAGAATTATGTAAATGTTGTTCCCTTTCCACAGAGCGTTCTTGTCTACGTAATTCCTCCTTAAGCATATCGTTCATCTGTGTTAATTTTGCCAAATCTTGTTCGTTCTCAGCCAATAAAGCGGTTAAATGACGAACCCTACTTTCTTGTTTTTGCAAACGTTCTTTGGTAGAGTTCAATTCCAATTGTAAAATGTCCATATTGCTATTTGTGTCTGTCATCGTATTTGTGGACGGTGAGATAATTAAAGTTTCACTATTTATGGCATTAATCGGTGTATTTAAAAGTTCATCCAATGGTATAAAATCATGTGAACGTTTGGACGATGATGCATTTGAAATTTTTCTCGAAGCAGCTAATGTTGCCAAAGTTTCAGCAGCTTCTTCCGAACCTTCAGCATCTTCGCGTTCCATTAGAAGATAATCAATTTTCGATGGGTTTTCGTTGAAATGCATAATGTTAGTTGTTTTTGAGGCTCCAACTATCGGCTGTAAGCGAACATTGTTGCCAAGGGATAGCTCTTTTTTCAATTGCTCAATCTCTCTTTGGTGGTTAGAGTTTATCGACTTTATCTGATCTTTGTGACATTCGTCCATTGTCTCTATTTGTTGACGATGTTGTTTCAGTATTTCATTCTGCTGTTTAATATGTCTTTGCATTTCCTGATTAAGATTATCGTTTTGCTCCCTCAGATCTTCGACCAAATCCATTAATTCCTGAGAACGTTGTTTCTTTTGATAGTTGTCATCAATAAGAAGTTCCTTCTCGCTCTCCATTAGTTGTAATTTTGTGGATAAACTGTCTATTGTTGCTTTTAATTGAGTTTCAGTTGTTCTTAAGGTTAGTAGTTCCTCTTCCAGTTCTCTTTCTTTGGTTGAGTCGCGATTTTGATTTTTTCTCAAAACAGCTTGGGCTTTAACTTTGTAATCTAAATATTCAATACGTAGATCCTCCGTGGCTCTTTCGGAAAATTTCAAATTTTTCTCACATTCTGCAAGTGCTTGTTGGGTGCTAGAAAGCTGTGTTGATAATTCTTGTTTCTCCGCCCTAAGACTATTGAGAGTCTTATCCAAATTGGATTTTTCTTTGGAAATTTCCAATTTGGATGATTCTAATTCCAATTTTAGATTCTCCACATCTTGCTCTAAAAATGTTGCCTTTTCGGCAGCTAATTGTTTGCTGTGTAGGGCATCTTTAAGGCTCTTTTGCAAATGATCAATTTGATCTTTAAGCTCTTGCGAATGCTTTGTTTCGGCATGCTTGGATGATTCAAGAAGATCGATTTCTTTACGCAATTGATTTATGGTCGAATCCTTGGATTTTATTAACTCTTGAGCTTTATCTAGTTCAGAGGTGCGAATGGCAAGTTTATTGGTAACTTCTGTGAGGGATTTTTCGGCAGCTTCAATTTCTAAATTTAACACATTGGCTTGTTTGCGTGAGGACTTCAATTTTTGATTTTCATTTTTCAAAGCATCAATCTGCTTTTGTTTTCCTGAAAGTTGCTCCTTTAGTGTCTCGACTTCACCAATTGTCGTTTGCAAATCATTTATTTTAGATGTTGTCGAGCTTTCTCGGTTACGAAGTTCTTGTACTTCTTTTTCCAATTCTTGTTTATGGCTGACTTCATCTTGTAATTTTTTCTTTAATTTTGCCGCTAAACTACGAATTTTATTGTATTTATCTTCAAATGAATCCTCTACTTCCTTAAGTCGTTGCATTTCATCAGCCCTTGAAATTGTGGACGTAGATAGAATGTCACTTTGATTATCTATATCGGCATTGTTTGCGGAATTTTTCAATATTTCCAATTCAGCATTTAAAATTCGCACTTTTTCTTCACTTAAATTGGTTGTAGTTTCTAGGTTTTCTAATTTCTGTCTAGTCTCCTCCAATGTTTTTGTGAGGGTCTCTAAATTATTCGTTTTTTCGGATAATTCTTCGTCCTTAGTTTTTATATCGTTTTGCAGGGCTAGCAATTTGTCTGTACTACTTTGCAATTCCATTTTCATTAATGTCTGTTCCTCTTGTTGGCGAGATATCAAATCACCTCTCGCTTTAAGGGCATCATTCAATTCACGCATTTCATCGAGTAACTCGTAATGTTCCCTCTCCTTCTGCTTATACATTTCCTGATATTCTTTAGAAGATGTTTCTATTATCTCCAATTGTTTTCGTAGATCAAATGTTGTCTCGCCCTCCAAATTGGAAGCGTTTTTTATTTCATCTAATTGTTTAGTTAATTTTGAATTCTCCAGCATCAAGTTTGATAAGTCCAATTCTAATGTTTTAATTTTATTAACATTTTGATTATTTTCTTCAATTAGCATATGATTGTCCTTTTGCAATTCCTCTATGGTTTGCTCTCCAATTGGTGTATTAATAGAATATGATATAGTCTTTAATTTTTCATATTCCTCCTTCAGTTTGCCTAGTTCGATTGCTTGATTTCGATATTCCTTCTCAACTTTATAAGCCAATGATTGTAATGTTTCCAATTGTGATACATTTAAAAACGTTTGTGGTTCAAGATTAGAACAATTAGTACTAGTCTTCGGACAATTTCTTTCAACAGACAATCGATATTCATCATGAGCTAGTTTACTTAAATGCAAAAGTTCATTTAACCTTTCCTCGGTGATATTAATACCGCCATTTCTAGATACTACCAACGGGGAGGACGTAGGTATTCGTTGTTTTAACTCCAAATTTTCAACTTTCAAAATATTAAAATCTTTTTTAACATTCTCCAAAATCCTCAACAAATAACTGACTTTTTCAATGAGATGATCATCTATAGGGCTTGATTTTTTCACAGCAGTATGACCCAATTTCTCACGAAGCTGTATATTTTCCAATCGCAAACCATCCAATTCTTTGCATAGTAATTTTGATGCTCTAATTATTTCCATTTGCCATTGGGTAACAGAATCCGCATATTCGTGTTGCGTTTCCAGAAGAATACGCTTACATTCCTTCAGTTTCTTCAGTTTTTTGTGTACTTCTATAAATCTATCTTTGAGAGAGTTGAATTTTTGCCTTTGTTCCGAATTTATTTCCTTTATAAAAGTGTATTTCTCCTTTAGCTCATCCAATGCTTTAGTCAAATCATTATTTGTGGCTATTAATTCTAGATTTTTCGTTTCAGCCTCTCTTAGTTGATTTATTTCCTGTTCAAGCAATACTAAATGGCGTTTTTGTTCTTTTCCCAAGCCACTAACTTGCTTCAATTGACCTTCCATATTTTCTATGTCCGTAAGTAGAGAATCATTATCTTGCGTTAACCTATTCAGTTGACGCTTAAGACTTTCATTTTCTATCGACAGCTTTTCCAATTGTTCGCTATCAAGTTTACGTCGTTTTTCCAAATCACTTATTTGTGTTGTTTGTTGAAGTTTATGCTCTGTGTATGCTTCCAACATTTCCTTCATGGTTAATAGGGCATTTTTATCTGCTTCTTTTTGGGTTTCACATTGTTGCAGCTGTTCTTTTAGCTTACGATTTTCCTCAAATATCTCTGCAATAAGAAATGGTTTGCAAAATTAGTCAATATTTATATTGGTAGACATTTTGATAAAATGTTAATTGTTGCAAATTAAAAATTAATTTCAAATTCATATGAGTAAGTTTAGAATGGCTTTACAGCTGTAAAGAAACTAATGCTCACTCGTAAATTGATTGATTTAAACTCTTAAGAGTACTAATTAGGTCAAGTAAAATTGAATATTCTGAGCATGCAGCTAGAATCTAAGGGCGTTTTCGTTTCGCAAAAAATATGTTGCCCGGGTGTTACACTTATTTTTCCCTCATTGTATTTTCGCTTAAATAATAGTGTCATTCCAAAGTTATTGTTAATTCATGATATTGTGAGGGATAGAGCATCCGAAATTTATGACAGTGTCCTTTATCTTTGGTAATCAATTTCGAGAATGCTGCACCTTTTTTCCCAATCGAAATCGCCATAATAGTTTTGGATTTATATTTTGTTGGGATAAAACACCTAAAATACCCCTAAAAAATGTTAACATAAATCCTTGTGTATATGAGGAACTACCCCACGAGAAATTGGTACCAATTTTAACTGATGGAACTATCGCAGGAGTACTCTATTGATATTACCTACAAAATACCAGAAATTCTCAAATTTGGACAATCCAAAAAATGGAAAATTTTCGTGAGCATTTGCTATATTATCACATTAAAATTAACCTGTTATATGTGGACATCCCAAATGTGCGGTACTTTGGAATGGGGGTAAATTTAAGTATGGAAGGGACCAAAAAATTGACCAGTCCCTTCCATAATTTTTGTCTAGAACTGGGCCAGTCAGGGACTTGTCCTCTACCGGCCCCAGAATTGATCAATTTCCCGTATGATGGTAAATGAATCTACCAATTCATTCACTATGTCATATGCTCGTTTTAACTGACATTGTTTTTGCTCTAGTTCGTCATACATTGAATTTATAACATTATCCAATTTCTACATACCATCTTTAGCCTGCTTTGCTTTTTTGGCAATACCCAGCAATCCTTTATATTTATTTATGATCTCTTCCTTACTCAATGATTCTAGGGAAACTTTTTGCTGTAATTTAATTGAAATAAGAGATAACGAACACGTATCAAATTTACGTATTTTAATAGTTTTTAGGTATTGTTATTACCCCTTGTGACTGATCCATCTTGGTTGTTTTCTTGTATACAATGCAAACTTCCTTGGTCACTTAGAGAATAGGTATAATAAATATATTTTTGTATATTTATAAGACTCAATTCCTTTGGGAATTTAGTCGTATTTAAGTTTTATTTGTATTTATTTTCTTTTTTTCTTGCTAAAATGACACTGAATTGACAAAGATAATTGGTATTAAGATACTACCCTGCTCTCATTTATTGAGAGAGTAGCCGTCAGCTGTAGAGGGCTATGAATTGAAATTGTTTCACTGTCAAGTTTTGAGCCAAGAACCAGGAAAACGAAGAAAGACAATATGGAAAGCAAAATAGAACTTTCACACATTCTCTTTTTAATTTTGTTTCAGTGTTTTTAAATTACTGTTGTGGGTTTTAATTTAAAAACTTGTGTGCAGCAAATATTTGAGAGTCGTATCGACACATCATGTTGCCAGAGACATCTAACGCTTTAGTTTTGTAATAATAACGTTTTTATTACGTTCCCACTATGCACTAAATCTTGAAACTGAACACAAAACTCTAGCTCTCGGATTTAATTGATGTTGTTTTGTATATAAAACAAAAACATAAACACTGGAACGTTATTTTAGCTTACACCGATATTTAGAACAAAAATCTCGTTACAATCTCATTTCCTTATATTGGCAAAATATCGAGGTTTCCATCACTTACTTTGGAGATTCCGTGCCTAGAGTGAATGTAGTATTAGGTTAGGTATAGTGGCAGTCTGCAGAAACACCCACAAATTCCTATTGCTATTATACTATTGTGATTGGTATTGTTTATCATGAACGCAGAAACAATTGTTGATATTTGAGCACTGCCACCTGTTATCCAGAAACCGCAAGATTTGGAAATTTTATGACAATCTAAGCGCTCCGTTATAGCAATTTTACAGTGATTGGCAACGGTGCCATCTCAAATGTCACAAATGTGTCAATTGGAAAAAATCTTCGGACGAGAGATAGAAAGGACACACGCTACAACGCAAATAAGATATAATTATTGAAATTAATTATATATTTCTGTTTACTAGTTAATTTCGTAATTACCTAATCTTCGACGGCGAAATTGCATTAAACCAACGCCACAGAGATTTCGGTCGCAAATATGTTTACAACAATAACGACGACCAGCTAGAAGATACGCAAAAGAAAAACCACGGATTGCAGAAAAAATACTTCAAAATGGTCTCTCGAGACATTGGTTATCGCACTCGCGGAAAAAAATCAATTAATTTACAAAAATCTTCCAAAGATTTACGAAAGTGAATGAGTGTGTAGTAATTTTTGGAAAACAAGTGCTATTTCGGAGTTGAGGGGGTGAAAACCCTCCTCGCTCGACTCATTTTAGAGCTTAAGATAAGAACAGACGACTTGTTTTGATATATTTTTTGTTATTGAAAGTGTAGATAATTTTGAAAAAAGAGAAGGGAAATTTTTATTGCTTACATTTGAGGTGACTCGAAGCCCATAGATTATTCGGTGCGTGTGAGTTTTTGCAGCATTATTACGGGCATCAATATATTGCGATATGTCCGACAAGCATGGACAAGGAGCAGCACAGTGGTCGAAAGGTGCTTTGGCAACGACAGCACCAAAACAGCAGAATCAACAGGGTATATCACCGATTTACAATACAAATGTAGGAGCAGCTCTGACAGCACTATATGGCAGTGGTGCCACCCATCACGGTGGTAATCAACATGAGGTACTTTCATATGCTTCGGCCCGCTTTCAAGCTCCACCGCCTTTGGATCCCCATGCAGCTTCGTCATCCACAACATCATCACCATCATCACATTCTGTGCCACAACCCTCAACCTCTAATGTACCTGTTCCTAGCGGATTTGTGCCACCACCTTTTGTAGCTGCGTCATCTATTGCTGTTACGACATCAGTACTAACACCGAATCCGTACGCCGTATCATCGCTTACAGCACAAAGTGCGATTTTGGCGACTTCAAGCCATACACATCAATCTTCCCAGCAATTTATAGGTCCAAATGTAACTCCTCAACATATGCATGCCCATTTCACCATGGATCAGTTCCAACATTTAAATGCCCAACAACAATTCGAACTTGGCAAATTGATGGCAGCAGCATCGTTTGGTTCCAATCAAATGGGATCCGTAGGAACAACAAATTTAGCGTCTTCTATTGGCGGACAACAAATGACGACATCTACAATAACTGCAGCTCCACCCACAACTCAATCGGCACATGCTGCACAAACTTCAACAACTTCATCCCGTCAGCCAAGTACATTTACATCTGTTGTAGATGTTCCCAATAGCTCTGGAGGCAGTGGCAATGGTGGAGGTGCTATCAATAGTCAATTGGCCGAGCAAGTCATTAGCACAATTAGTACTGGTAGTTCGGGCTCGAAACTTGCTCCAACTCCCATTCATGGGCGACTTATGGGCTTGGGCGTGAGTGCACCAAATGAAGAGAAGCTACGTCGGATACAAGAGGTTGTAGAATCTGCCATAAGGTAGGTATATGTTTTTGAGTTTTTAAGCAATTGTTAGGAAGAAAACTTTTATTGGCGAAATTCATAAAGGTTGCATGATTAATTCGGGAATATTGAAGAGATAAATATTTTCGCAAATCCAATATGTTCGCTGTAATGTTGTAAAAAGCTTTAGAGCTTTCTTATACGATTATTATTTTGCACAACTACTCTTTCTCTCTTTTCACATCATGTTTTTTAGTTATTTATATTATTTCTTAATCGCTGTGATAAAATCAAGCCAGTTGTATGTTGGCACTGATTTGCTGATAACAAGTTTTATTATGCTACCGTTCTATTACATTATTCAATTTCATTTACTCACATTCATACCTTTCAAATCTCCATTGGCTGTTGTTTTATATGTGCTCAGCTAGGGGTAACCTTGTATTTTCCAGAGTGGTAGCTGATTATGAACACTAAATCCCTCACTAAAGTGTTTGTTTTGAATCTACACACAAAATTTTTTTTTTATTTCAATCACGAAAATCGCGGATTCAATCATTTTTTTTAATTGAAATGTCTTCAATCACGAAAATGATAGTATCAATCACCCATTTTGATTGAAAACCAACACGATTTTCAATTAAAAATTTAATTGAATTTTGTCAAGGAATCAATTAATTGTGTGATTGAATCAATTAAAAAAGTGACATAAAATTCAACCACACAAAATTTTAATTAATTTCAAGACAAATAACAATCAACTATTTAATTGATTCAATTAAATTAATAATTGATATTGGCAATAAATTTCAATCAAAAAATGTAAAATCTTATTTAGTTGTATTTGAAATAAAAGAAAATATGCGTTTCTTATAAAACATCTTCAAAATTTTATTTTTCTGAATTATGCTATAGGCTAATGCATTTGGTTTTTGTTATTTGTGTGTTTTGTTCCAAAATAACTTGGACATACAATTACCCAGAAAAAACTAGGTAACCACATCTCATTACAATTTGCATTACCTGGAGTAAAGCTCTCATTACACATTGCATTACATTGCGGTGAGTTACAATGACTTTTTTGTAATGGCAAAAATAAATACCTCTGGGTAATTTTAGATTTGTTATTCTCTAATTTTTAGGCAGTTGGCTTAATAAAATAGAATTGAAAGAATTGAATATTTCTTAGTACGAATGAACTAAAATACTTTTCTATGCTAAGTGTTATTCGTATGTATGATAAGCTTTCTATAATAAAGGAAGTTAGAATTATCATTTTATAAGAAATTTTACTAAATGTAAAACTTGGCTTTAGTTCGGGTTTTGTTCATTTTTACGAATGCTTTGTTATCAGTGAATAAAATTTTCTTGTTCAGTAGTAAATTCTTATACCCCGCGAAGAAAACAGTATTAGTAAAATGCCATGCCTTATTCTAGTTAATGAACTATTCCTAACTGCTTTCAGTTTAGGATTCTTTTTTACTGAAACAAGTAAATTTTATTATTTCACAAAAAAAATTAACTTAATGGAAATAAAATGGCTAAACTAAATTTATGAAAATTTTTTCATTTAGTTTCAAAGACAAATTTTTTTCAACGAATAAGTGATTACATATTAGGTGATTATATGCTTTAAAAACACTACTTATTTCATGGCCGAAAGTATGTCTGGGGAGAAGTACTTTCCTCCTAGGACATGCGTATGTAAATGTAATCTGGAGCGATGCCAATTAATAAGTGGTTATTAATTTTTAAATAGGCCTACCTACAAGATTACCGGGTAATGAGAGTTTTTTCTGGGATTACGATCAATAACAACTAAAGGGATAAAAAAAAATAAACTATATAAATCATTCCTTATCATAATAACCCTGTCCGCATGTTCCTTCTAATATGTAGATGTGCCTAGATTTCCAATAAATCAGCAGCCTGTAAGCTAAATTAATGTTTCTGAAAGAAAACAGAATAATTCGAATTTAACTATGTTCAATTAAAAGATAACTTTCTTAAACATTTCCTGCATAGGATATCAAGCTCAATTCTTAGCTTCAGTTGCAGAGTTATATTCTTCTTTTGTGTATTATGGAGCTCGGTAATTTAATTTTAGTAACAATTCCTTTCCAAAATTTCCAGACATTGAAATTGTCTATTAAAATTTTAACCAATCAAAGACAAAAATAATGGCAAAGCAATGTAATATATGGTGTTATATTGATGATACTTTGCAAATTCTGGAAATAGAAAAAAAAATACATATTTTTATTATTTTCGAATATTTTTCATATTTTTAAATCCAAAAGAAAGAACTTTTTTACCATTAAATAATTCAGCTCATTTGTTTATATATCATATATACTGCTCTCTACTAGGGTTCAAACTGCAAAAGGCAGGTAAAACAAAAATGCAATTTAATGCCAACGCTATTTTGCAACTTCAAGGTGAATCTTCCAACAAACCCATATCGCTCTTGGTTTTAAGAAAACTAGGAGTGAAAATAGTTTGCAATTTTAAAAGATCAATACGGTACCCAACTTTTAATTGCAAACATTTTCTTATATTCCCATTTATTTGATAAAATGATAGAGTTGATGGGATCAATTTCACGAAATAAAATTGCTCACTAAAAGAAATAAATAAAAAATACATTATTTTAGTCCGTTTAATGTAAACCCGCTTCAATGGAAAACGGTATTCACCTTTCATAATTGCACACAAAACACAAACACAGGTAATTTCAACCATTTGCTATGATTTGTTGTTGCGTTCAAAATGTTTATGCACACATTTCGAACGCAGCAGACAAAATGTCGCCAATCATGTTTTTCAATTTACGCGATAAACAAAAACCCAACCATTCGTTACGAGTTACTTCCAAAGACTGATCTCTCCATCACGTGTTGTTGAAAAAAATACACATTCTCTTGTTCGCTTTTCGCTCTTTCTAACCATCGTTCAAAACTATTAAATTTCAATCACAAGGGTGATTGGATCAATCACATGTGTAATTGGAAACGGAAAATATTTCAATCACGTTCGTAATTTAAAATTATTTTCGAATTGATTAACCCATTGATTGAATCAATTCATATTTTAAGTGGAAACGTAACAAATATCAATCATTTTTATACCCTCCACCATAGGATGGGGGTATATTAACTTTGTCATTCCGTTTGTAACACATCGAAATATTGCTCTAAGACCCCATAAAGTATATATATTCTGGGTCGTGGTGAAATTCTGAGTCGATCTAAGCATGTCCGTCCGTCCGTCCGTCCGTCCGTCTGTCCGTCTGTCCGTCTGTCCGGCTGTCCGTCCGTCTGTGGAAATCACGCTAACTTCCGAACGAAACAAGCTATCGACTTGAAACTTGGCACAAGTAGTTGTTATTGATGTAGGTCGGATGGTATTGAAAATCGGCCATATCGGACCTCGTTTACGTATAGCCCCCATATAAACCGATCCCCAAATTTGGCTTGGGGAGCCTCCCGGAGCAGCAAAATTCATCCGATCCGGTTGAAATTTGGTACCTGATGTTAGTATACGGCCTCTAACAACCATGCAAAAATTGGTCCATATCGGTCCATAATTATATATAGCTCCCATATAAACCGATCCCCAGATTTGACCTCCGGAGCCTCTTGGAGGAGCAAAATTCATCCGATCCGGTTGAAATTTAGTACGTGGTCTTAGTATACGGTCTCTAACACCCATGCAAAAATTGGTCCATGTCGGTCCATAATTATATATAGCCCCCATATAAACCGATCCCCAGATTTGACCTCCGGAGCCTCTTGGAGGGGAAAAATTCATCCGATCCGGTTGAAATGTGGTACCTGATGTTAGTATACGGTCTCTAACAACCATGCAAAAATTGGTCCATATCGGTCCATAATTATATATTACCCCCATATAAACCGATCCCCAGATTTGACCTCCGGAGCCTCTTGGAGGGGCAAAATTCATCCGATCCTGTTGAAATTCGGTACCTGATGTTAGTATACGGCCTCTAACAACCATGTAAAAATTGGTCCATATCGGTTCATAATTATATATAGCTCCCATATAAACCGATCCCCAGATTTGAACTCCGGAGCCTCTTGGAGGAGCAAAATTCATCCGATCCAATTGAAATTTAGCACGTGGTGTTAGTATATAGTCTCTAAAAACCATGCAAAAATTGGTCCATATCGGTTCATAATTATATATAGCTCCCATATAAACCGATCCCCAGATTTGACCTCAGGAGCCTCTTGGAGGAGCGAAATTCATCCGATCCAGTTGAAATTTGGTACATGGTGTTAGTATGTGGTATCTAACAACCATGCAAAAATTGGTCCATATCGGTCCATAATTATATATAGCAAAAGTCATCCGATGCGGTTGAAATTTGGTACATTTTGTCAATATATGGCCTCTAACAGCCATGTAAAAATTGGTCAATATCGGTCTTTAGTTATAAAGGGTGATTCTTTTGAGGTTAGGATTTTCATGCATTAGTATTTGACAGATCACGTGGGATTTCAGACATGGTGTCAAAGAGAAAGATGCTCAGTATGCTTTGACATTTCATCATGAATAGACTTACGATCTGCCACAACGTCGAATTTTCAGTGAATGGGCCCTAGAAAAGTTGGCAGAAAATCCGCTTTTTTATCGACAAATTTTGTTCAGCGATGAGGCTCATTTCTGGTTGAATGGCTACGTAAATAAGCAAAATTGCCGCATTTGGAGTGAAGAGCAACCAGAAGCCGTTCAAGAACTGCCCATGCATCCCGAAAAATGCACTGTTTGGTGTGGTTTGTACGCTGGTGGAATCATTGGACCGTATTTTTTCAAAGATGCTGTTGGACGCAACGTTACGGTGAATGGCGATCGCTATCGTTCGATGCTAACAAACTTTTTGTTGCCAAAAATGGAAGAACTGAACTTGGTTGACATGTGGTTTCAACAAGATGGCGCTACATGCCACACAGCTCGCGATTCTATGGCCATTTTGAGGGAAAACTTCGGAGAACAATTCATCTCAAGAAATGGACCGGTAAGTTGGCCACCAAGATCATGCGATTTGACGCCTTTAGACTATTTTTTGTGGGGCTACGTCAAGTCTAAAGTCTACAGAAATAAGCCAGCAACTATTCCAGCTTTGGAAGACAACATTTCCGAAGAAATTCGGGCTATTCCGGCCGAAATGCTCGAAAAAGTTGCCCAAAATTGGACTTTCCGAATGGACCACCTAAGACGCAGCCGCGGTCAACATTTAAATGAAATTATCTTCAAAAAGTAAATGTCATGGACCAATCTAACGTTTCAAATAAAGAACCGATGAGATTTTGCAAATTTTATGCGTTTTTTAAAAAAAAAAAGTTATCAAGCTCTTAACAAATCACCCTTTATATAGCCGATGACTTATTACACAAAAATTGGTCCATATCGCCAAAAATAATCTACCAAAACTTTATTTCCATAGAAAATTTTTGTCAAATTTTATTACTATAGAAAGTTGTGTCAAAATTTCATTTCTATAGAAAGTTTTGTCAAACGTTTATTTCTATAGAAATGTTTGCCAAATTTTCTTTCCATAGAAAGTTTTGTCAAAATTTTATTTTTATAGAAAATTTTGTAAAAAATTTATTTCTGTAGAAAATTTTGTCAACATTTTATTTCTATACAATATTTTGTCAACATTTTACTTCCATAGAAAATTTTGTCAACATTTTATTTCTATAGAAAATTTTGTCAAGTTTTTATTTCTATAGAAAATTTTGTCAAAATTTTATTTCTATAGAAAATTTTGTCAAGTTTTCATTTCTATAGAAAATTTTGTCAAACTATATTATATACGTATTTAATCGGTCTTTTTTTGTTTAATATATACCCCGTATGGGCTAACTTACAATTTAGAAGACAGTGTTAAAAAGTTTTACGATACCTTGCCATCGGCAAGTGTTATCGCAACCCAAGTAATTCGATTGTGGATGACAGCCTTTAGTAGAAGTTCCTACGCAATCCATGGTGGAGGGTACATAAGATTCGGCCTGGCCGAACTTACGGCCGTATATACTTGTTTTTAATTGGTCTATTCGGATTTATTAAATAATTAATTGAATCAATTAACATATTAATTGAATCAGTTTCCAAATTCAATTAAGTTTTTAATTTAAAAAAACGTCGGTGATAATTTTTTGTGTGTAGTCTTAAAAATGAATCATTATGCTTTTTTAAATTTTTGTAGTTTATGGGTAGGTAGAAAATAGTATCGTCTCTCTTATTATCCTTATCCACATCCAGATTGAAATTGGGTTGAAAAGATAACCCAGGTTGTCTTGACACATGTCGGCAATCATGCACCAAAATCAATATTCGGGTTGAAATGATACAAAACGCCACCTATATGTGAAAAAAATGTGTTATATCCGAATTAGCCAAATGGGAAGAGGTGTTAATTTTTTATTTACAATTTCAACAAAATCAATCATTGATTTAATGTTTCTAGTTTGATTAAAATGTTAATTGTATCAAATAGTTTTTTGATTAAAAAAATTTTCAAATTTAATCAACTTTGTAATTGGAAATTATTTGATTATATTTTTTCTGTGTAGACTTTTAATTTTTCGAACCATGTCCACCTTGTTTCCGACACACAAAAAAATTTCACGAAAGTTTTTCCAATTAAAATTTTAATTGAGTTTTAAAAAATATTCAATTAAAAATTTAAATGATTTAACAAATTTTTTAATTGAAACAAAAATCAATCACAAAAATAATAGTATCAATTAATTTTTTAATTGGATCAATTAACTTTTTAATTGACCTTCAATTAATTTTTTAATTGATACCATCATTTCTGTGATTGAAGACATTTCAATTAAAAATTAATTGGATCAATTAATTTCGTGATTGAAACAGAAAAAAAATTTTGTGTGTGTCAGTATTACAATTTATTATAACTTGTAACGTTTTCTTTAAGCTACATTATTACACATTTGTTTCTATATATTCCTAACAGCGATCATGCCAAACAACAAATCGTACAAATTTTAGATCGTATATCTACTTTGAGACCAGTTGAGAAACTTTTACTCTATTTACGACTGCCTGGCGAACAACCAGAAACCGGTATGCTCTTTTTTGTTTTGTAATAATATTATGAAATTACTATACATTTGATTTAAATATTTCAGATCCATTACGCCAACCACAAAATCCTTTAGGTACACGATCTGAGATTAATTACACAATCAATTGGGTTCGAACACACTTGGAACAGGATCCACAAGTTTCAATACCAAAACAGGATGTCTACAATGACTATCTGTAAGATAAACAATAAGTTATTATTGTCTTTGATAAAATAATGGCATATTCTTTTATTTTTAGCGTCTATTGCGATCGTCTGAAAATTAAACCCTTATCTACAGCCGATTTTGGAAAAGTTATGAAACAAGTTTTCCCGGGTATACGACCTAGGCGTTTGGGTACTAGAGGTCATTCACGTTATTGTTATGCGGCTATGCGCAAAACTAGTAAATTGCCTGCACCACATCTACCCACTTTATCTTCCATAAAAGATGAATCCGATGGAACAGCTGAAGTGGCAAATGTAAATATTTCCAATTCAGAAGATGATGATTCATGGGTAGTGATAAAACGATGGGCTGAAAATGTTTTACATGTTAAAGTGAATGATGTGAAAGATTTAGCGAATCAAATTAAAACGGGTGGTAATGTACCACCTGCATTAAGTGGACACGGTCATGCAACATATACGGGAACACCAAAAACAACTAATGCAATGCACAAGAAATATGCACAAAGGGAACCAAAAGAAAAGCGTGTCATGGCGGTAAGTTGTGAAGAATTTCATCCATAATACGATAAACTAATTCCGATTTCAAAACAAAAACAAAATATTAGAAATATTTTTTTGAACGAACCAAAAGCTCATTTTCTATAAACCAAAAAAATATACATATATTTAATTCTGAATAATACGTTAATATACTAAATTTCAAACAGTGTACACTTTTCCAAGAGCGTAGAGAATAAACAAAACAACAAATAATTGTTAGCCTGCATTTCACACAAAACGGATTAAATTCTATATTCATTTCCCTGATTCTAAGATCACCAGGTTGCATACGCTTCAAAGTGGACCCGAACAAAAAACAACCCATTTCACATACTAGCTGCATCTAATATATTCTGATCGACATTATTTGAGGTTTTACTAATCGGTAATGGGTATACTATTTCATCCCATTCTGACCACATTTGGTTGACAAACTTTTTTATAGAAATAAAATTTTGACAATATTTACTATAGATATAAAAATGTTGAGAAAATTTTCTATAGAAATAAAATTCTGACAAAATTTTCGATATAAATAAAATGTTGACAAACTTTTCTATACAAATAAGATTTTGGGAAAATTTTCTATAGAAATAAAATTTTGAGAAAATTTTCTATAGAAATAAAATTTTGAGAACATTTTCTATAGAAATAAAATTTTGAGAAAATTTTCGATAAAATTAAAAATTTTACAAAATTTTCTATAGAAATAAAATTTTGACAAAATTTTCGATAGAAATAAAATTCTGACAAAATTTTTAAATAAACAAAATTTTTCTATATAAATAAAAATTTGGCAAAATTTTCTAAAGAAATGAAATTTTGACATTATTTACTATAGAAATGCAATTTTGACAATATTTACTATAGAAATACACTTTTGAGAAAATTTTCTATAGAAATAAAATCCTGACAAAATTTTCTATATAAATAAAAATTTTGCAAAATTTTTTATTTCTATTTTCTTTGAGAACATTTTTGTATAGAAATAAAATTTTGACAAAATTTTCGATAAAATTTAAATTTTGACAAAATTTTTGATAGTAATAAAATAGTTACAAAATTTAAAATTTTGTAAACAAATTTCTATAGAAATGAAATTTTGTCAAAAAATTTTCTATAGAAAAAAAAATTGACAAAATTTTCTATAGAAATAAAATTTTGACAACATTTTTTGTAAAAAATATTATTTTGACATTTTGTATAAAAATAATATTTTGACAAAATTTTCTACAGAAATAAAATTTTGACATTTTCTGTAGAAATAAAATTTTGACAAAATGTTCTATAGGAATAAAATTTTGACAAAATTTTGTACAGAATTAAAAATTTTATAAAAATTTTATATAGAAATAAAATTTTTACAAAATTTTCGATAAAAATAAAATTTTGTTAAAAATGTTTCAATAGAAATAAAATTTTGACAAAATTTTCTGTAAAAATTAAATTTTTTCAAAAAATTTTCTATAGAAATAAAATTTTGTCAAAAATTTTTCTATAGAAATAAAATTTTGATAACATTTGCCAAAAAGAGTTTTTGACAAAATTTTATATAGAAATAATATTTTGATAAAATTTTCCATAGAAATAAACAAAATTTTCTATAGCAATAAAATTTTCCCTGTTGGTTTAGCTACACTTGTAGTTTAGGCAACGCGTGGTGTTAAGCTGAAATCAAAGAAAACTGATTGAACAACAAATCAATAATAAACAAGTGAGTAAAGTCGAAAGTCGGGCGGGGCCGACTATATCATACCCTAAACCACCCCTACTGAATTAGTAAACATAAGCATTTGTGGGGTATAATTGGTATAGGTTTTGGGTATCATTGGTATAGGTTTTGGAGATTCCCATATTTAAGAACGTAAAGGGGGGGGGGGGGGGTACATGTTTATGGGAGTCTTGTCACAATCTGAGCAGAAATGTCTAATATTAGGAGCTATAGTTTATTTTGCACCTAAAGAGCTAGTATGCCACTAATATTGAGTCCATTATTAAAAAAAGAGGAAATCGGTCAATTAGTTGTGGGTAATAAATCCAAATTTGTAAAAATAGGGCAATATTATTATGTAAGAGTTACATATAAGTCTAAATACGATCAGCTAGTACATCAAAATTTGAGTAACATAGGTTAATAAATAAGAGTATTATGGCTAAATATGGCAATATGAAGCGATGCATATATATGGGACCTAAATCTGAAATTTAAATCTAAATCTGAACCAATTTGTATAATATTTTGCAGGTATGATTGATACCACAGAAGGTTACCTTGTGTAAAATTTGAGTACGATCAGTTAATAAATGAGGTCCCTATGGTCAAAAAAACGTTATTAGGGGCAAATTTTTAAAAATCGGGCGATACATATATATGGGAGCTATATCTAAATTTGAACCGATTTCGATGAAATTTTGCACATGCATTTAGTGCTATAGAAGATTACATTTAGCCAACCTTGGTTAAGATCGGTTGATAAATAAGGGTTTTACGGCCCAATTTGGCAAAATCGGGCTCCCATATATATGGAGTTATATCTAAACCTGAACCGATTTGGATGAAATTTCGCACATACAGTTAGAGCTATAGAAGATTACATTTAGCCAACTTTGAGTACGATAGGTTGATAAATAAGGGTTTTACGGCCAAATTTTGCCAAATCGGGCGATACATATATATAGGAGCTATAGCTTAATCTGAACCGATCTCGATGATTTTTTGCACATATTGCTAGTATTATAAAAGGTATGCCACTAATATTGAGTCCATTATTAAAAAAGAG
Source organism: Haematobia irritans (assembly GCF_050003625.1). NCBI lineage: Eukaryota > Metazoa > Arthropoda > Insecta > Diptera > Muscidae > Haematobia > Haematobia irritans. The sequence goes on along the minus strand of NC_134397.1, from coordinate 37,944,454 downwards.
GAAATCGGTCAATTAGTTGTGGGTAATAAATCCAAATTTGTAAAAATCGGGCAATATTATTATGTAAGAGTTAAGAGTATTATGGCTAAATATGGCAATATGAAGCGATGCATATATATGGGACCTAAATCTGAAATCTAAATCTAAACCTGAACCAATTTGTATAATATTTTGCAGGTATGATTGATACCACAGAAGGTTGCCTTGTGTAAAATTTGAGTACGATCAGTTAATAAATGAGGTCCCTATGGTCAAAAAAATTTTTAAAAATCGGGCGATACATATATATGGGAGCTATATCTAAATTTGAACCGATTTCTATGAAATTTTGCACATACAATTAGTGCTATAGAAGATTACATTTAGCCAACCTTGGTTAAGATCGGTTGATAAATAAGGGTTTTACGGCCCAATTTGGCAAAATCGGGCTCCCATATATATGGAGTTATATCTAAACCTGAACCGATTTGGATGAAATTTCGCACATACAGTTAGAGCTATAGAAGATTACATTTAGCCAACTTTGAGTACGATAGGTTGATAAATAAGGGTTTTACGGCCAAATTTTGCCAAATCGGGCGATACATATATATAGGAGATATAGCTTAATCTGAACCGATCTCGATGATTTTTTGCACAGGTTACTATTGGTTACGTAGATTCTATTGGTTACGTTTTATTTATTTATTTATTTATTTATTTATTTCATATAATACCCAAAGCCTACAAGGCCAATACATTAATATTATATATTTTTTACTTAACAATAGTTGATAGATACATGCCACAGGTTATTATTGTCAAAAGCATGTCCAGTTACAGTAATCCCTCGATTTACGTCGTGATTGGTTCCGGAATTTGACGACGTTAATCGAAATGACGTAAACCGAATTAAAAATTGCTCATACTTACTTACTCCTAAGCCCATTTATGTTGTATGTGCATGTACATAATAAAAAACTTCAAAAGTAAAGGTAATTCAGTAATTTCGGTAAGAATTTTAGAAACAAAATGTTTCGATGTAATCATCGTTGATACTTATTTTACTTATGGAAGGCGTTTCTGATAAAGTGGGCAAAAAAATCGACGACGTAAATCGAATGGCGACGGAAATCGAAATTTGATGGAACAAACAATTTTACGACGTAAATCGAAACAACGTAAACCGAGACGACGTAAATCGAGGGATTACTGTACATAGGTAACTATTGGTTACTTAGGTTACTATTGGTAACTAACATTAAAATGTAAACAAAACAAATTGAAAATATTTAGCAAAGATTATAAATTGTAGGGAGATAGGAAATTAGCTACTGAGGAGATCGAACCATTTACCAGATTAGTTTAATACTCGAACCAAACGCGTATACGACAAGTCTTGACATAGCATTAAAATGCAAATAAAAAGAAATTAAGTGCACGAAATAAATTTCTATAAAGGGGAAAATGTAATTTTTTTTATTGTTGCCTAAAATTTAACATTATTTCATTAAGAAAATTAAATTTTTCATTTAAAAAATAAAAACGAAAATGCAAATAAACAGAAATTAAGTGCACGAAATAAATTTCTATAAAGGGGAAAATGTAATTTTTTTTATTGTTGCCTAAAATTTAACATTATTTCATTAAGAAAATTAAATTTTTCATTTAAAAAATAAAAACGAAAAATAACTGAATGATTATAAACATGTATTGAACTAATATGGTAAATGCAACATTTGGTATGACGCAAGCCAATATTTAGTATCTTTTGTTTACTAACATTAAAATTATAAACAAAACTGACATTTGTATGTACTTGAATTCTGTTGTTTTTGTTTTTTTGTAATACTGCAACTACCTGTGAATTATTGTACCATGCCTAACCACTATGTGGTTTAGGGTATAAAAACAATTTTAATGAAGAAAGAGGAAGCAAGCTCAAAATAAACCCAGCCAACTGCACTCAAATCGATGATTTGACTTCCTGTCTAGCCCATGAACTAAAAAAATAGAACATCAAACAGCGACTGCTTGTTTTAACAGACGTTTTTCTATGAGTGTTTGTGTACATCGGCTTCCTGTCATATATACCAGTTTAGACGTTCTTTAAGCGAACTCATGAAACTATATGCGAGAAAACTAATCACTGCACCACAGGGACTCTCATTCATATTTATAATTTTCGATAATATGTTATACAGTTTCCGATTTACGAGTATTACATAAACCTTTTTCTCATTATAGGATATGGGACCATTGAAGAAACGTCGAAAGAAGAAACGCAAGGGTTCATCATCCTCAGAATCCAGTTGTCAACAATCGAATACAGCTAGTGGCGAACAACATATTCAGCCACAATTGTCACCTGCAAATAGTTCAAGGAGTAGCCATCAAAACACATTGTCTCCGCAAATCTACATTGACGATGGACAAAAATCATTACCAGTTGTTAACATAAAACAAGAAGTTATTGATTCACCAATTTATTCAACAAGTGTGGGTGTTTCACAAACGGATAGCGATACCAAACACCTGGGCACATATCAATCGCAGTTGACTTCTAACCATCAACACCAGACTATGCCAATTAATTTAGCCTCCAGACCCCCTCCACCGGTTGCAGCTTCTACTAGTGCTTTCGAACAGGTGAGACCACCATTAAATACGACCAATTCCAGCCCTAATGCATCAGCAGTGAAAAATTTAACGCCTAAAATTATGGAACTTGCTGTTGAAAATCCCATAACATCTGCGTCACCGCCTCCAAGTCAAGCTATTATAAAAGAAGAGGTTGGAATAGATGATTACAATACATCCAATATATTTTGTAAAAAGGTACGAAAAGCACATCAAACGAAAGGTTTTTGGGTAAATTCCCCAACATCAAATAAAACCATAACTCCAACGACAAATATTCCGATTATAACCACCACAGCTTCAACACCACCCCCAGTGCCGGCAAGTGTTATTACATCGCCGAATAACAGTGGCAATAGTAGCACTTTAGATACTGCTGGTGCTGTGATTACAACCAATTATTCCATGGGCCCACCGACACAAATGGCCCCATCCACAAGTCCTAATAGCCAAGCACTAGCAGAAGATGGGATGAGTCAGCCCAAAGTGGTTTCTAGAAACTTACAAGAGTTACGGGCTAAGAAGCTACTAACTGCACACCATGCAACATCTTCGTCGTCTTGCGATCCGCCTGATTTAAGTGCAGTAAAAGATGCTGCCGATTTACCAGAAAACTTAGGGTTACCTCGTGAGAGGGTAATAAGTATTTGTAATATGGACAAACATGAATTAGATGATTATTTTCTACCCGTGGAAGAGGAGAATTCTGAAGATCAAGAAACGGAATTGCTTCAATATTTTCAGATGGGAGACGCTGAGGAAAAATTAACAAAAATTTCTTCCTCTGATGCTAAGCGAAACAGTTATCCAACAGTACCAGTTCAGGTGATGTCATCGACTCCAGCTTCGACATCTACATCCATGGTAACGATGTCTAATACGACGACAACATCATCATCATCATCGTCGGTAAAGCAAATGTTAACAATGACGAATGCAAATAAACGTGATGGTTCTGTTACCAATGAACAATCCAACTTTAAACCAACGAAACAACTATCTCAACAGGCTCTAAACTATTTAAGAAGTTCTCAACAAACTACCAGCCTAAAGAGAGAACCAGTTAGCAAATGTATGTCATCAAATACAGAAACGCCCTCTGTTGGAACTGCCTCAGCGTCTCTAGAACAAATAATACCCCCTAAGCATCAAAATTCAAAATTGCAGCAACAACCAATGCAAAATCATCAAACACTTGGAAACCATCAACAATTGCATTTGCAACAACCTCAACCACCTATGAGGGGCTCGTACAAACGAAAAATTAATTTGAATTCGTCGGCATCGTCGGATATCACTGCGGCAAGAAGGAATTACAGTTTTCTACCAATATCACCAAATATAAATACCACATCGTCATCGGTTGTAGCGGCGAATAACACGGGATTTTTTGCAAGTCCCAGTTTTAATCGTCTGTTAACAAAACAACAGTCCTTGGATAGTGAATCCTCTTCTGATCCAATGATAGGGGCCACACGCCGGCGAAAAACATACATTTCCTCAATGACTTCGGCTTCGGCACCACCCAGCCCCTCAGTTTTGAAGCAACAACACGAACAACAATTATTTCCATTGGCTCAAAATGTATTGGAGCAATGGACAACTACAGGATTCGGTAATGCGTCTGGCAATAACTCGAATGTAGCTGTTTTGGGTGATCAAAATTCTTTGGATTTAGATTTATTTGGAGAAGCAGCTGCGTCTAATATATGCGATAACCAAAATTTGAAAAACAACTGTGGTACCATTGTCTCTACTATAAATGAGAACAACATTTCGGTTAACAATGATAACATCTTAAACGATTTGACTCAACGATCTCGCTCAGTGCCCTTGTCACAACTACAACGTTCACATTCGCCCACCTTTAATCGAACATTTCATATGGGTACTGGTGGAGGTGGTGTATCCGCGGCTTATTCGGCATGTAATTCATTGGCCCAAACTCCAGTACCATCCGAATTTATAGATTCTGTTACCATGCTTTCGGAGAATAGTTGCAGTCAACAAAGTGTTTCAGTAAAGCTTGAAGATGTTAACAATGCCGGCGTAAGCGCTTTATTGGATGAGGTAGATGTAAGCGAAATCTTATCGTCGCCAGATTTTGTTACAAAGTTCTCCAGCATGTCACAAAGTGGAGGTATAGGAACAAAAACCTCTTGTTCCTCAGCGGGTTCATCGTCCGGTTATAGTAGTGCAGGTCAATCGTTATCGCTGAGTAGCTATGGAAGCAATGGAAATGGTGTTGGAAGTAGTGGTATCATGTCGACGTCATCAACATCTATTTCTCGGTCTGTTCCTTCGACACCTATTCCTCACCAAAATCCCCAAAACATATTCGGAGGTAATGGAAACACCTTTTATCGCAGACGCAATAATTGTCAACCTTTAAGCAGTGGTACCTTTATGTCCAACTTTTCATCATCGGGAAAATACGGTTACGGTAATATGAGCTCCCAACTATCTAGGTCAGCGTGTGATATATCAAAATCAATGCCTTCCACACCGATTACAACTACCCCAAGTAGCTTCCGTTATAGTCCGTCGGAATTCACAAGAGATTTCCTATTAAATGGCAATACTATCGATGACAGCATAACATCATCATTTGGAACGGTAGGTCCTGATCATCTATTGAGCTCTGATGTGGTTGGTGTGGTCGATGGTCCACTACATTCGGATTCCTTACTTAATGGAGTGGACGACCCATCGGTCATTAGTAGTGCCGAGGGTGGTGTGATTTCCCCAGACTTTTCCGTTGAACCAGACACATCTGTCTTAGTTGGTGCTGGTGGTGGTGGCGGTTTGGGTACTGGAGTATCAGCTGGAGGTGAGTCAGTTGTTATTGGTGTGGGTTCAGATATTTTGGACAATTTGTAGAATTTGCCTGAAGAGCAATTAAAGCGAAAGCGTTTGAAAAAACAAAAGTCACATGATTCTATTTTAGAAGAGCCACATGAAGATCAAAGCAGTAATGGTGGTGACAATAATGGAGCAGTAAGTCTTTTATTGGCCGAAGTAGGAAAACTATAGAACAACTAAAAATTACTTTTTTTCACTTGAATTTGATGACATAATTGATGGACATATCAATTAGGTTGAGAAAAATATTTAATAAGATATCTAAAGGCCATTTTGTTTGTATGTGTGGAAAAAATCACAAAAAATACTTCCGAAGGTTCATCTTCATCTTGCAAAATAGCTACCTGCTGTGCAGAGTACAAAAAAAATGAAACAATTAAATTTGGTTTATACTGTCGAACAAAGCTATAATGAATTCGATTCTAGTTTAGTTATAACTGTGGTAAGGAACGTAAAGAAAAATGATGGTATCTGTTGTCATTTGGAACTTAAGTGATTTTAGTATTTTCATTTTCCATGCCATAAAAAGTTTTATACTTTAGTAGAAAAGGGAATATAATTCCATTTATATTTCTGTTGATCCGACACTTAAAAAAAATATTTGGTAGTTTTAATAAAAATCTGTTAAAGGGGACTACAAAAATTGAATTAATTAAAAAATTATTAGAGCTTGAAAAACTGATTGTTATAATCCGTTGTTCGTTTAAATCGAGGTACGTTATATACTTGTTCGACAGTATTTTGAAAAATATTACGTCTTAACCATATAAATATCTAGCTGAAAAACTTTTCGCTAAAGAATATTAAGTTTGAATATTACGTGCTAGAGGTGTTAATTTGAGTGGAATTTCACAGAAGGAAATTTTCAAAAATCCAAAAAAGGATAAGATGGCAATATTTTCCACTGTAGGTATTGCCATCGTTGTAACTACCCAATAAACACAAACGTTTGAAAAATTCTAGATTTCAACAATTTTTTTCAAAGGATTTGGGTAATATTCAAGTTGAGAAATTGTTGAGAAAATTACATTCTCAAAAAAAAAAAAACAGACATTACCCTCAACAGTAAAATGAAACACATTAGCAATAAGTTCTAAAGTGTTATCCTCAAATTGAAATGCATCGCTACTCAATAATTCCTCAAAAAAACTTTCGATGTGAGTCAAATTAAAAATTAACGTTATTGCAAATACTTTTCAACCAAAATTTGTATAAATAATATTCCCAATTCTAATTGAAAGTCAAAGCCAAAATTCTATGAATTTTGTATGATAATAGGATTTAAATTAAAATGACGATGTGATGCACATTTTCATCTAGAAGTTGTTGATATGGAATAATATCAAGTTTTTAATCATTTTAATTGGTTGTTTCTGGATACTTTTTTTCGGTAAGCCACTAATTTTTCATCGGCCAGTTTCTTAATGTTTGCAAGAATGTAGCATCCAATGATTTTAGTTGTCTGCAAAGTTTTAGTGACTTTTCCAAAGTGTTGATTTAATTTTTTTTTTCTGTTGACTTACTTATTACTTACTTATTATAAACTAATTTGAAGCAGTTTCAGTTAATTATCCAACATTTTTTCATCGGTCAGCTTTTTAATGTTTTCAAGAACGTAAAATCCATAATTTTATTTTTCGGCAAAGAGATATACATTTAGTGACTTCCTTAAAGTTTTATTTTCACTAACCTATTATTATAAACTATTTGGAGTAAATTAGGTTATTTGTCTAAAATTTTCCATTTTTTTATTTCTTCCACCTATTCAAAGATTTCGTCAACGTTGTGGCAAATTGGAAGTAATTCGCAAACAATTTGAAGACGTAGTGAAAATGAGCTGTTTCAAGTCAAGTTGAATTTATGTTGAAAATTATATTTATCCTCAAACTGAAAAGTTGTTGCATTTGAAAAACTCTCATCTTGTCTTTATTGGGAAGGCTTTGAAGAACATAGGAATGTGAAAATAACTTAAAAAATGTTTTCCATTTCGCGATATTTATTTGAAAAATCGGTGCGTATATTTGAATTAAGAGTAAATGGAAAATTTCGAGTTTCCATGGCAACCGTCAAACTAAAAGATCTCAACTCGGTTTGAACGGTGAAATGTTTTGGAAAAACGAATAATTGTTCACCCTTATTCCTGAAGTCGCCCTCGCCGTCGCTTTTCGTCTGTCGCCACTAATTGGTATTCCGTTCGTCGATATATTCTGCTATCGAAGAAAATCGGTATTTCATTTAGCACCAAACTTAGATAACAATTGTGTCCTTCACAAACTTTGAATGATCCTTGGACACATAATGTCAATGTCGTTCCAATTGTATATGCCGGATATTGTCATTGTCCTAATGTTGATATCTAAATCATTTTCCGAGTCAAATTTATCATCTGTTCTGATTTGCCAACTAAAAATATAACATATGTATATCAGCTGATTGTTTTCTTTCAGGATGATCCTTGTGCCATTGATCTCAGCGTTGTCTCAATTTTTATAGTTTTAGAAGTTTTTACTGTCCTTGAATATATCGTCAAATTAACTATTTTTCTTGATTTTCCGACATAGAATTGCGTCAGAAATAAAAAGCTGATTGTTTTCTAGTGATATCGGCCTTTTATTACCGAGTATTGTAATTGGTACAAAAAGTAATCGTCGTCGTCGCCGTCGCCACTTCACAGGAATACCAATTAAATGACGAGACGGCTTAAAAGCGACAGACGACAAAAAGCGACGGCGAGAGCGAGGGCGACTTCAGGGTAAGGGTGAATTTTTGTCTTCAATCAATTAATCCAGATAAATTTTCATTGAAATTTCTCAGAAATTATAATATCAATCACCAACGTCAGTTAATTGATGCAATTGTTTTTTGTGCTCGATTTTTATTTAGACTAAAAAAAATAAAGTTTGAAATGAACATTTTTAAAATTCAATTAAAATTTTCATTGGAAAATTATTGGTGATATTTTTTTCTGTGATTGAAAAGAACCAAGATCGGAATACATGACCATATTGGTTATATTTTTTCTGTGATTTGGAAAGAGTCAAGACCACGGAATATATGGCTTATGTATAACAGGAAAATTATAGATGTAATTTTGAAAGGTTTCGGAAAGTGATGTAAGAAATCGTCACAGTTTTTTTCTTCTGAATAATCAAAATGCCAAACGCTTTATAATTAGAGATGGACTTATAAGTTATTTGAAAAAAAAATTTTTTCACACTTAGAAAAAAAAATCACCATAATATTTCCAATTAAAATTTTTAATTGAATTTTCACAATAATGGGTCCAAATAAAAAATTAATTGATACTATTAATTTTTGTGATTGATTTTTGTTTTAATTAAAAAAATTGTTGAATCAATTTTTTTTTTTTAATTTTAAAATTATTATTCGAGCTTTTATGGACAAATTAGTTTAAGGAACCTGAATCAATTAATTTTTTTAATTTTAAAATTATTATTCGAGCTTTTATGGACAAATTATATTAAGGAACCGGGTTAATAGTCATTGAAAAGAAAACGCCAGATACACATCTATACATGCCTAGACTGTACATGTTTCGGTTCGGGCGAATGAACCTTTCCACAGACTTTAGTATAGATCTGGCTGCGATAGATAACTCAATTTTGGGCCCTTTATGCTAACTCCTTAAGGTGAGTACTATGTTCGAGTTTTTCACCAAAACACTAAATTAAAAGTGCAAAAATATATATGAAGACGATAACATTTTTATCAAGTCTCTGCAAATTATGGATGGAAAAGAGCCAAGGAATTGGTTGCAAATAATTTTATATTTCTAAATTAGTTAATTAAAAAAAGTAACCGTGAAAACAAGCTGGTTTTCAGCTTGAAAACGGAACATAGTACTCAGCTTTATGGAGAAAACATCTAGGAATTTTCCTCTTACAAATTGAATCATCTTTACTCCCACTGTACATCATCTTTTCATATAACTACAAGTCCCTTAATCTTATTTTTATTTCGTTTTGTTACTGCAGTAATGCAACAACACGAAATTTATTTTTAGAAGCTATTTGTTGAATTCACCTAAGTGGTGAACAATCGAACAATGCTTTTTGTTTCTACAGTCAACAACAACATGTGACAACTTACAGAAACTGGTTTCAAGGAGACAACAACAATTCTAACGCGTACATTAGTAGTGTTTTTCCTAGTTTTACGACGGGCTCTTCGTTGCTTATTATTTTTCATGTTAGCCTGATACTGAAACAGGCAATTAACGTCCAAATGCATGATATTCTAATTTTACAATTATTATTCGAGCTTTTATGGACAAATTAGATTAAGGAACCTGATTAATAGTCATTGAAAAGAAACAAAAACCATTGTTCGATTGTTCACCACTTAGGTGAATTCAACAAATAGCTTCTAAAAATAAATGTCGTGTTGTTGCATTACTGCAGTAACAAAACGAAATAAAAGTAAGATTAAGGGACTTGTAGTTATATGAAAAGATCATGTACAGTGGGAGTAAAGATGATTCAATTTGTAGGAGGAAAATTCCATAATTTTTTCCCCATAAGGAGTTAGCATAAATGGCCCAAAATTGTGTTATCTATCCCAGCCAGATCTATACTAAAGGCTGTGGAAAGGTTCATTCGCCCGAACCGAAACATGTACAGTCTTGGCGTGTATAGATTTGTATCTGGCGTTTTATTTTAAATGACTATTAATCAGGTTCCTTAATCTAATTTGTCCATAAATAATAATAATTTTAAAATTAAAAAAATTAATAAATTCAAAAATTTTTTAAATTAAAACAACAATCAATCACAAAAATTAATAGTATCAATTAATTTTTTATTTGGACCCATTAATTTTTTAATTGACTTCAAAGATTGATACTATCATTTCTGGCATTGAAGACATTTCAATTAAAAATTAGTTGGATCAAGTAATTTCGTGATTGAATCAAGAAATTAGTTTTGTATGTACAATATGGTTTTGTTGATTTTGGTAGTCAATTTTAACTATACTGGGAACACTGCTACAGGGGCCAATTTTGAGATTTAATCATATTCAATTAGATACACCAATTTTTACAAGGCATGTCATGGTTCCTTTTATTGTTGGCCTTAGGGCTTTGGTCTTATTACTTTGTGAATAAATAAATAAATGTGGGATTTTCTTAAAGTGTAAAATTTAATAAAAAAATATCCGAATTCCTATCTTGGCACCAATAAAGGTAATTTCGTTGCAATAAAAAAAAAAACATTTGGGATGAATCAGTGACAAAAATCATGGTCTCATACTCCAAGAGGTAATGGGTTATAAATTCAAATAGATCCAACGCTTTCGCTTTAACTTGCTCTTCAGTTTAATAGGATAGTAGTAGTTAGTACGTATCGTGTAATAACTTTACAATAAAAATTTTGTTATTTATATACATATGTACAGTGAATTCATTTATATGTTTATCTTTAAAAATGTTTTAGTTTGTATTTGTTTTGTATTTTTAAGCCTACAAATGTACAGTTTTTTTCCATAGTTTTTTTTGTAATACTATGAAATGTCCTTGTTGAGGACAATAATACTCCATACATATGCGTAAAAATGTTAAAACAAAGAACTGTATACTTATATAAAACATTTTTTTTTAAATAAATCTTTATGGACAATTTTTTATTAGTTGTGAAAAGAGAAAAGGCAACAGGCAAAAACGAAAAACAAAAAATCAGATTTCAAAACAAAAACTATATAGAGTTCAAAGAAAACCAATCTTGTCTTGTATGCTACGACTACAAAGACTTCTTTACAAAAAATGTATGCTCTTGTTTGTCTGGATTTCTTTGACATGCGTTGACGGTCTATATTTACAGTGTATTTCATGCAACACATCACAAAACTTTAGCCAATATCCAAATGGAAATCGCACAGAAAAAATATCAACAATATTTGTTCAATTGAAATTCTAATTAATTTTGCAAAAAAGGTTTCATTAAAAAATATTTGATTAAATGGAAAATTTGTATATATAATAGGTCTGTTCGCGTATTTTTCCAGTAAAAATTATCCAGTAAAAACTAGCAAGAGAGTAAGAGTGTATTTTACACCCTTTGCTTAAAATTGCTGAAAAGTACACGAACGGTATCCAGAAACTATTTGCATTTTGAAAATTTCAGCTGCTAAAACATTGAAAACAAAAAACGAATCCTGTATATCTAACTTCCAATCGTAGTTGCCGAACATGTACATTGTATTGGTACTTTGTTTGTTATCAATAACCAGCTGGCAACGTATGCTATGGTTTGCAAGATTTTACTGGGGAAAAAAATGTCTAGCAAAAACTTGCAATTTCTCTATCTCATAACTGTCTAATGTATTCTCTCTCCGGCTCTCTTTTGCTGGCGTTTTGGTGTAAACTAACGACTTCCAGTAAAAATTTGTAATAATTATCAAAAATTATCGGGTTCTCGAACGGATCTAATATTGTCTTCAATTAAAATTCTAATAACAAATATAGGGTTCATTACAAATTTTTGGTTTAAGGTGAGTATTAAGTTCGAGTTTAGCCGCTAAAATCGCTAAAGTGAAAACTAAATCAGTAAGAAAAAGGCATAAAACTATACATATTTGTTGCAAATTTTATTATATCTTGATGGGGAATCGCCTAAAGCAAATTTTCACAAATTTTTTATTACTTAAAATGGATTATTAAAGAAAAGTAATCGTGAAAAAATGAGCCGCTAAAATGGCTAAACTCGAACTTAATACCCACCTTCAAATGGAAATTTTAATAAAAAAAAATAGAAAAATTACTTGAGCCAATTAAATTTTTAATGGGATCAATTTGTCGTCGATGTCATCAATACTATCATCGATATTATCAATTCCATGATTGAAACAATTTCAATTATAAATTTATAGGATCTATTAAGTTTAATGATTGAAACTAAAAAATATTTTTTCTGTGCGACTTTTGTCAATAATACGGCATTCACACCAGGGTTGGCCTGTCACAAACTGTGACTTTTGCGACATACATTTGCGACGGTATAATATGTATGTCGAAAAAGTCGTAAACCTACTGTAGAAAACCTAATTTTGAATAAAAAAAAATTAAAAAATTTTTGGCATCCCCGATAAAAGAAATGCTATTATATTATATTTATTTTTTAACTAGTTTTACATCTCTCATTCACAGCTTCAAACTATTCGGGGCAGCTTCAAACTATTCATTCACAGCTTCAAACTATTCGGGGCTTGCGTGGTCCATAATGTCTATCCAAGCTTTTGTTGCATCAGCGAATGACTAGCTAGAGTTTTGACAATTTGTAATGATTTTATAAAATTCTCTCTAAATAGCAATTCACTTATGCAGGACTTAAGTAGAGGTTTTTCTTTGCTGTCATTTTCTGCAGAAATTGGTGAAAGGTTTCCCATGGTTAAGCCCATTTCCATAAGTGGATTATACTGGACAGGAAGCTGAACTTTAAGCTTAATATTGAAGAAAGGGCGAGAAAAGTCACGATAGCATTGTACTCATTGTGCAAAAGGCAATAGGGAAAATGTGGGGACTAAAACCGAAAGTTGTGAACATTCCTGAGAATTGTAACTTCTTCGCACATTAGCAAATTTAGCAAATTTCAGTTAATTTTTTAATTGATTCAATTAAATTTTTAATTGATGTTGATTGCAAAATTCAATTATTTTTTTTTGTTTAAACGAAACTATTTTTAATCACTATACTATATTTCAATAACTTTTTTCAATCCTTTTTAGTTTGGTAATTTTTGAATCAGTTTCAAAAAGAAATTAAGCAGGAATCGAATCCACGACCTTGTGTATGCAAGGCGGGCATGCTAACCATTGTACCACGGTGGTTCCTTACTCTTTCGCGTTTGATTATAAGTTAAGTGTATTGTCAACTTTTTAATTGGGAATATTTTTGGTGATATTTTTCAAATCCACTTTTAATAGATTTCGAACCTAATGTGTATGAGGTATTAGCTTAATTTAAACGGTAATTTATCAGGTGAAAAAAGTATTGACTATCAGAAGAAATATTGTAAATAGAAAGCCATTTTTTGGGGATATATTGGCAATTTTGTTCGGTTGTTTGGTCAAGTGAAATACCATAAGGTATAACAAACAAATAAGAGCATACAAATTTTTCTTTATTTTTATTTCTTTAAAATAAAACAAAACACACACAATATCTATTTTATTACTAAAATGAACTGTATATATATATGATTAAAAAAATCAACAAACAACACATTTTTTTGATTGAAAAAAGTAAGTAAATTGAATTATTTATTAAAATAAACAAAAAAAAAAACAAAAAAACATATATTTGCATATGTTGAAAACTAAAAACATTGGGATGTGTAAAAGATAATCTATACACATATTTACTAATTTAATGTAATCATCTATACATTTACATTTGTATATTTTATTAAATAGCATTAATAATGAGATTTCTTTTTTTTATGACATAATGAGAAGAATTACCTTTTTCTTTTGAAATTAAACATAAGGAGTATAAGCTAAGATTATTAAATGTGCCTCAGGCTTTATTGTAAAACAACAAAGATAGAAATTTACATTAAGAAAGGAATAACAGGCAAAATATTCTTATATAAATATTTACTATAAATATATTCTTATATATTTATGTGTATATGACATGCAAAACAAAAAAAAAGAGAAACATACTTACAAACCAAACAAAAAAAATGAAAAACAATACATATTAAAAATACAAATAACAATAGCCTATATACAAACTTTTTTACATAAACTACATATACCAATATTAAATGGATATAGATTTACATAGATGCATATACATACATTTTTATTTGATATTAAGTTGTTTTGCCTATTGATTGATATTGATTTTATTATCATATTAGTTCTTGTTTGTAGAGTTAATTTCAAAGAGAAACTACCAAATAATGCATAGTGAAACTTTTAAAGGTGGTTTATTGCAATTAATTGAAGTTAAAATAAATATTTGTGACAGCAACAAATTAATAGTTCAATTAGTGTTCGTCCCTCTGGTCTAAGGTTGGTGGGTTGGAACCGTCTGAGGTATGTGCCGCTAGCTGTCGGAAGCCACCTTAGCGCCATTATAGGGTGCACGCAACATAATTAAAGTAAAAAGAAATATTTGTGACAGCAACAAATTAATAGTGCCAAGATCTTAAATTTTGTTATACGATTATGGGCCAGTGAATTAAGCCAATGACTTTGACTATTGTCTTCCATTTTGCCCTATACGAAGCTACCGCTAATTCTGTCGGCTCATATTGACTAAAATTTACCTGCCAATATAGAAAAAATTTGCAATTATTCATATACTATATCAATACTACACAGAAAAAGTATCCTGAACAGTTTAATAGAAGAATTAAAAATGTAATTGCTTCAATTAATTTTTTAATTAAACCAAAAATGAAATTCTAACATTATTTGGTCCAATTAATTCTTTCATTTCCATTATTAAAGCAGCAGTACAATTAAAAATTAATTAGTCAAGAAATATTGCATTTTTCTGTATATCATCCCAAACAAACTAAAGTTCTTCCTTAACCCTTTCACTACCGAAATAAAGAATTAAAAATGTAATTGCTTCAAATAATTTTTTAATTAAACCAAAAATGAAATTCTAACATTATTTGGTCCAATTAATTCTTTCATTTCCATTATTAAAGCAGCAGTACAATTAAAAATTAATTAGTCAAGAAATATTGCATTTTTCTGTATATCATCCCAAACAAACTAAAGTTCTTCCTTAACCCTTTCACTACCGAAATAAACCTAATGTTAAAAACTTAAATTTTTCTTCCGTTTCTACTTGTACTAACAGCATGTAGAACAAAAATTGTCATTTTGAGAACCTACCTCAATTACTTCAAGACCTATATGAGCTTGTTTTGAAAATTTGATTCTTGAATTGTGACCAAATTGTCTTACGAAAATAAGCACTATTTGGCCTATAATATCTTTCAAAGTGTGGGAAAAACAAAAACAAAAAAGAACCCGAAGTAGTATCAGCTATAGTTTTTGTATGAATGTCCATTTACTAGAAACATATAGTAGAAAAATTGTCTCAAATTTTCGTATTTTTCGTTTATTGTTGAAGAAGTTTATAAAAATGTATTTTAGTGTTCACTTATATGGAAAATATTTATAGTCTATTTAGATTAAAGCCTCTACTTTAAAATAATATCGAGAAATAAATCGAAACTAAGTGGGAAAATAGAATTTGGTGTCTTTTTCAAATGTCCTTCTAAGTGGACATCGGTAGTGAATGGGTTAAGGCGGGTATTAAATTTGAGTTTAGTCGCTAAAATCGTAAATAGATCTGCAAAAACAGAGTAAAATGATAACGTTTATTGGCAAATTTTGTTATAACTTGGTGGGAAATGATCCAAAGCAGCAATTAAAAATGTTTTTTTTTTTTTTTTGGTTTAAAATTAATTACACAAGGGATCAATGGTTCCGTTGACTAAGAACTGAATATTGTTTTTAAGGTTATTTGGGATTTTTTTTATACCCTGCGCCACACTGTGGTGCATATGTTTGTAACACCCAGAAGGAGACGAGATAGACACATGGTGTCTTTGGCAATAATGGTCAGGGTGGGTCCCCGAGTCGATATAACCATGTCCGTCCGTCTGTCTGAACACATTTTTGTGATCAAAGTCTAGGTCGCAATTTAAGTCCAATCGCCTTCAAATTTGGCACATGTTCCTAATTTGGGTCAGAATAGAGCCCTATTGATTTTGGAAGAAATCGGTTTCGATTTAGATATAGCTCCCATATATATCTTTCGCCCGATATGCACTAATATGGACCCAGCAGCCAGAGTTTTATACCGATTTGCTTGAAATTTTGTACAAACATAACACTTAGTCGTATAGTCAAGTGTGTGAAATTTGATTGAAATCGGTTCAGATTTAGATATAGCTCCCATATATATCTTTCGCCCGATATGCACTTATATGGACCCAGAAGCTAGAGTTTTAGCCCGATTAGCTTGAAATTTTGCACAAGGAGTACAATTGGTAGTATAGTCATATGTGCCAAATTTGATTGAAATCGGTTCAGATTTAGATATAGCTTCCATATATATTTTTCGCCCGATATGGACTTATATGGCCCCAGAAGCCAGAGTTTTGGCCCTATTTGGTTGAAATTTTGTACTAGGGGTACAATTAGTAATATAGTCGGTTCAGATTTAGATATAGCTCCCATATATATATGTTTGTCTGATTTCGACAAAAATTGTCAAAATACCAATATTTTCCTTATTAAATCGCCACTGCTTAGTCGAAAAGTTGTCAAATGACTCTAATTCTTTTAAACTTCTAATACATATATATTGAGCGATAAATCATAAATAAACTTTTGCGAAGTTTCCTTAAAATTGCTTCAGATTTAAATGTTTCCCATATTTTGTTTAGTAAAATTGTGTTCCACCCTAGTGCATTAGCCAACTTAAATTTTGAGTCTATAGATTTTGTAAAAGTCTATCAAATTCTGTCCAAATCGAGGGATATTTAAATGTTTGTATTTGGAACAAACCTTTATATATAGCACCAAACACATTTGACGGATGTGATATGGTATCGAAAATTTAGATCTACAAAGTGGAGCAGGGTATAATATAGTCGGCCCCGCCCGACTTTAGACTTTCCTTACTTGTTTTTTTTTAATTTAATATGGTGAACCGTTTTCAAGTTATTCCAAAATATGTGGCGGAAGTGTTTTAAGTTTGAACATAACGGTATATCTCGAAAAGTCGAGCTGATAGAAGAAACCAGGTGCAGATTTGGATATACCTCAAATTAGTAAAAATTTTCTATAAATTTCAAATCAATACAAAAAAAATCAATTTTGTTCCCTTGTGTTATTGAAGAAAAGTAACCGTGAAAAATGACTATTTTAGGGTGCTAATGCGAACTTAATACCGACCTTAAACCGTTAAGTATTATGTTCGATTTTTTCACCAAAATACAAGAGTATACAGTGAGCGCCAAAGATGGACATAATTTTCATTTCATAAGAATTTCTTTTGAGGTGTTTTACGTAGATTTCTTAAAAAATTTAAATTTTCTAAATATTACTGTGCATAAAACACAATAAGAATAGGTGATATTATAGAAAATTCAAAAAATATGCGAAAAGTGTGCCAATTCATTTCTCGGTAGACGCGGAATTTCCTATAAAATATTTGCTAGTGTTATTCAAAACGTCTCTATGCAATTTTTATCAATTTTTGTCACAAAAATTAATAACAATTAAACTGAAAAGATTTTTAAAACTTTTTTTTTGTGGTTATGTAAAAATAAGATATGAGAAAAGTTTAAATTAAAACGCATTTTGCAATTCATACATTTTTAATCCACTTTTGTGATTTTTTTTATTTATTTTGAATATTCATATGTATTTTGTTTTCAATTTTATTTAACAACTCGCTATCGAAATTCTTCTTTATTTGCAAATCCTTTATCAGGATATAAGCGATTATACAATAAGTTAAACAAATATGTTAATAATTTCATTGCACAAATAGCTCTCGATTTTTTGCAGCTGAAATTATATTATATTCACCCCGGTAGCCTACACAGAAAAAAATATCACCAAAATATTTCCAATTAAAAAGTTAATTGAAGTTGAAAATTTTTTCAATTAATAAATTAATTGATACAATTAACTTTTTAATCCTGATAGAAACATTAAGTTAATTAAGTCAATGATTGAAAATTTAAAAATTTTTAATGAAAAAATTAATTGATACAATTATCTTTTTAATCAAATTCGGAAGATTAAGTCAGTTAAAAAAGTGATGAACATTTTTTTAAATTTTTAATTAAAATTTTTTTTTTTTCAAACAATCAATTGTTAATCCATATAAAAATTCTAAGCCAATTCAAAATGTAATTGAAAATAGTTACCTTTTTAAATTAATAAATTAATTGAGTTTTGCAATCAACAACAATTAAATTTTTAATTGAATCAATTAAAAAATTAATTGAAATTTGGTAATGAAATCAATTAATTTTTTAATCAAGAATTTTTTCTATGCCCAATTAAAACACTGATTGATACTATCATTTTCGTGATTGAAGACATTTCAATTAAAAAATTAATTGGATCAATTAATTTCGTGATTGAATCAGAAAAAAATTTTTTTGTGTGTACACACAAAAAAATTTTTTTCTGATTCAGTCACGAAATTAATTGATCCAATTAATTTTTAATTGAAATTTCTTCAATCACAGAAATGATAGTATCAATTAAAAAAATAATTGAAGGTCAATTAAAAAGTTAATTGATCCAATTAAAAAATTAATTGATACTATTATTTTTGTGATTGATTTTTGTTTCAATTAACAAATTTGTTGAATCAATTAAATTTTTAATTGAATATTTTTTAAAACTCAATTAAAATTTTAATTGGAAAAATTTTCGTGAAATTTTTTTGTGTGTATGCATTTTTGGATATTTTCAGCCAGTTCCTGGCTCTTCCTCATTGTGCTTCTATTTTGCAGAAATCTGTATTTGTTATTTCTCATGAGATTTCGCAAGTACGCAATTTTCCGAGCTTTAATATTTCGTAGTAATTGTCTATCCAAGCCCATTCTTCTTAAAAATTCCTGGTTTGTTACGTGGTCTGACCAAGCAATCTTCAAAATTCTTCGATGCCTCCATATTTCTGTTCTCATCAGTATTGTTGATAGTCCACGCCTCAACTGCGTACATACAATTTTTTTTCTGATTCAATCACGAAATTAATTGATGCAATTAATTTTTTAGTTGGAATGTCTTCAATCACGAAAATAATAGTGTCAATCACAGTTTTAATTGGACATTTAAAAAATCTTAATTAAAAAATTAATTGATTTCATTACCAAATTTCAATTAAATATTTAATTGATTCAATTAAAAATTTAATTGATGTTGTTCTTTCATTCAAAACGTAACTATTTTCAATTACTTTCTGAACTGGCATAGTGTTTGTTTTTAGTTTAATTAAAAAATTGATTTTTGAAATAAATTTTTAGTTAAAAATTAAAAAAATTTCCATTACTTCTTTTAATTGACTTAGTCTTCCGTGTTTGATTAAAAAGTTAATCTTATCAATTAATTTTTTAATTAAAAATGTTCAATGATTGACTTAATTGAATTACCCCCATTTTCATGAAGCTCCGTTAGTGCTACATTAGCAAACTAACTTTTAAACCAAACTATAGATATATTTGTCATCTTGTCTATACATTCTATATGCCAGGTAGGAGCTTAACTGCTAGAAATTGTTCAGTTAAAGTTAATTGGAGAAAAGACATTTGCAATTTACTGTCTGTTAACTGGCAGTTAAAGCCTAACAGAGCTACATGAAAATGGCCGTTAATGTTTCTATCTTGATAAAAAAAGTGAATTGTATCAATTAATTTATTAATTGGAAAAAAATTTCAATTTCAATCAACTTTTTAATTGGAAAAAATTTGGTAATGTTTTTTTTCTGTGTAGTACAGATCATATATAACGTTTTAATATTCTAACTTATGTTGATAGGTTTATGTTATGATTTGTAAAAACCTTTTTATATTTGAAAGAATTCCATTTTTCGTTTAATGATACACCAAGGTATGTGAAGTTTGTAACTCGTTCGATATTGCATTTAATAATTTTTAGTGTGGTAAATTAATCGAATTTAATTCGGCGTTAAAAATATCGCATAATCCTGTCTTCAAAATATTTTCGCATTTGCCAATACTCTCCTTCAACTCCACAGATACTTCTGAAGCACACAGTATATGTAGACTATCTTGTGTATCATACATGTCCACAAACTTTATTTTTGGCGCCCTACTAAACTTTTTAAAGGGCTTATCTTAGTTAGCAAAATAAAATCAATTCTAAATGTGGAAGACCTCTATTTTTCTGTTCCATTTTTACAAAAAGTTCGTATTCTATCTTTTAGAGATGGTTATTGCTCATTCAAAATATTTATTTTTCAAACTTGGCCATTAACAAAAGTGAATACAACATCGCTCTTCTCTTGTTATACTGCATACACAGAAAAAAATTTCACGAAAATTTTTCCAATTAAAATCTTAATTGAGTTTTAAAAAATATTCAATTAAAAATTTAATTGAATCAACAAATTTTTTAATTGAAATAAAAATCAATCACACAAATTAATAGTATCAATTATTTTTTTTTTTAATTTGATCAATTAATTTTTCTGTGATTGAAGACATTTCAATTAAAAAGTTAATTGGATCAATTAATTTCGTGATTGAATCAGAAAGATATTTTTATGTGTGTATTAAAGAACGACATAACTGAGAAAACTCAAAAAATCGCAACGTGTAATTATTGAAATAAACTCAAGGTTATGTCACAATAATCAGTTCAATCAAATCTGTCGACTTACCTCTAATTTGCATACCATCAATTTTATTTTCCATATTTAAATTGAATTGTTATATTTTGTTAAACGTTCAACAGATTACAAATTCTCATTGACCGGTGGACCCACAAACTTAGCTTTCACACAAAGAAAAAATTATATTGATATCTTTATCCATTCAAAAGTGGCAGAATTATTAAAAAAAAAAAAAAAAACTATTTGGAACCACTGTGCGACGTAATAATTATGTGTTACCCGATTGTTAGAAAAAGGCAGTAAACAGTCATTTAGTTTAAGGTTATTTTTATAAAATGCAAAAAAAAAATGACTTTTCGTCACAAAAAAGGATCAATTACCTATAGAGCTATGTAGGGATAAAAGTAGAAAAATTAAGAAATAAATTATTTTTTCATTGTGTTTATAGTCTCTGGGTTATGATTAAATAAAATAATAGAATGAATGAATTAATATTTATTATTTTGTAATAAAAAGGAATATATTCATGCCTGTTCTGAGTCTGATTGCATTCAACTGATTTTGCTCAATAAAATGTGCAATACATATAAAAAACACATTGAAGTTTCAAAACATTTATTTGTGTTAAAATAAAAAATCTTCTAAATTTGCATATGATCGCCGTACACTAACATAAGCCTACACACAACAAATATTCGTGTACATTTTTCAGGTCTGTGACGGTGTAAAGTATAGTCCAGAACACCTTTTAAGTCTGACACCACACAAAAATGATACATGTGTGTCGCAGAACAGGCACGATTGTTTCAACGTAAATGTTAGCCTTTTTTAATGAATTGTACCGAAAATTTTAGTCGGTCCGAGCCGTTTTAATCGACAGAAATATTTAGTGGCAATATGTTGAAGACGGCGAGATTCGCTGGTTTCGTTCGCTGATCTGAGAGATCTACAAATTTTTGATTGGTTTTCCAAAGGATAAAATTTCGACACCGTCAACACAGTGGATCTTACTTAAATCACTTACTTCTTAAATCACCACTACCCTTGTTCGGGAGTATTCAATTTGAATATTATTCTTCCTAAAGAAGATATTTTGAATAGAAGAATATACAAATTTGTCGACGAGGGTATCTGCGACAATTACATAGACGAACACTATATATGACACAAGCCGAAAAAGAAATTTGCATAAGTTTTGATGAACTTAATATAACCGTTGGATATCACGATGAAAAGGCAATTATATTCAATATGCATGGCATTGTCAGCGGATGGCAGATTTTGCTTTGCTATTTTGGAACAAAAAAGGGGTTTAAAAGCAAATAAATTCACCAATCTCATACAAACGGCAATTACCACAACCGAAGCAATCGGATTTTACGTGCAGTGCATAACATGCGACCAAAGCAAACCTAATGTGTCCTTTAAAAAATACTGTTGCATTACCGACGAAAATTGGGCATCATACTTAAGAACAGAAATTTTTAATGCTCATAGAGTGTATATGGTGTACGATATGTGTCATTTGATTGATGACATCCGAAAGTAATTTCTTAACAATAACCTAAGCCAAGACATGGAATACACGGATCAAATAAAATCGAAATTATTAAGAAAATCAAACTTTGCGAAATGCTACATGAAAATAATATTGTGTCAACTGAAGCACAAATGGGTCGGAGTATTGATGAGAGGAATATATTTAATTTATTTAAAGATTAGTTAAAAAACGAAATTTATGATCCAGAATTAGTTGATTACATTGCTGTTAAAGGCATAATAACTACAATGGCTGAATTTAATGATGTTGCAAATATTATTTTTGATAAATACGATAATTTACAAGTACACTGAAAAAACAGTGAACCCACCAGGAAGAAAACTTTCGGTTAATTTTAGAAAATTTTGAATATTTGTAGAAAATTTTATCTAAAGGGTATTACAAACGTTGGCATCACGCCGATGTCATAAAAATAAGTAAATATTTTTCGACAAATTCAAGAAAATTTATTAGACATAACTAAGTTTTTTCAATAGTTAAAGAAAATTTTGTAGTTTGAAGGAAAAACTTGGAGTTCAAAATTGCAAGAATGTCTTTAGTGACATACGAAGTTCATGATGGACGCATTTTTGGTAAAATTTACAAATTTAAAGAAATTCTGAACTATTTTGTGGAAGATACGAATTTAGTTAATCTTTATGCTTCATTTGAGTATATTTTTTTCCTTGGGTGTAGTTAATTTAACTAACGTACACAAAAAATTATTAGAGTAAAGAAAACTTTCTCCAAACATAATAATTCTATGAACTAAAATAAAGTTAAATTGGCTTTAGTAAAATAGAGAGTTCACTTTTTTTTGAGTATATTTGATGTTGGTTCAATATCAACACAACATTCGGAAGCGGTTTCCCAGGCATTCCGAAATTGCACTTTGCGAACAATATCAAATTACAATGATTTCAAATTGCTGTTTTTGGGAGCCACCGTGGTGCAATGGTTAGCATGCCCGCCTTGCATACACAAGGTAGTGGGTTCGATTCCTGCTTCGACCGAACACCAAAAAGTTTTTCAGCGGTGGATTATCCCACCTCAGTAATGCTGGTGACATTTCTGATGGTTTCAAAGTTTCTCTAAGTGGTTTCACTGCAATGTGGAACGCCGTTCGGACTCAGCTATAAAAAGGAGGTCCCTTGTCATTGAGCTTAACATGGAATCGGGCAGCACTCAGTGATAAGAGAGAAGTTCACCAATGTGGTATCACAATGGACTGAATAGTCTAAGTGAGCCTGATACATCGGGCTGCCACATAACCTAACCTAACCTAAAGCTAAAAAGTGTAATTTTTAAAATGTTGTATAGAAACATATTATTTCAAATTAATTTTGTTGCTAAATACAAAAAATAAATGCTAACTGCAAAAATGCTACAATGGCCACACTGATACGATTAATGAACATCTACGTCACAATGCCTTAAAGGCTTAGACGGATACCTCCAAGAACATAAACTATGCCACTGGGCACGACCAATATTATCTTGTGTGTGAGCCAGGACATTGGCTTGGTAATTTCAATTTGAATTCATTAACATACAGATAACCACATATGTATACAAATTTTGCAATTTTGTTCACTATCTTAATTTGGATCCCCATGTCAAAGTTATATTTATGCATCAGATTTTGGTCTCCGCTCTTTCATCATATTTATTAAAAAATCAGCCTCCGGCCACCATTTGATACGCACCTCATCTTCATGCCCATCTCTTAAGATGCGTGCAATGGCCGACCGGAGGCTTGTGTATTTCGCCCTCGCTGTTGCATAGTTGCAATAGTTATAATCATAAAATTGACGAAATACCGCAGCAATCCCATCTCTGTCAGCTTTTAGCTGACGGAGGGGATACACCGCCGAGGGCTTCGCTGTGAAAGCATCTGGACATTCCCTTAGTTTCCAAAGGAAAGTCAGATTGAGTTCCAGCGATTGGTCTCGTGTTAATGCTAAAATTATAATTATAATACATTCAAAAATACTTTACTAGTATTGACTACTACTACTAGTGGAAGACAATTACCCGGACAATTCTCACGGATTTCTTTTTCTTCATAGAGCTTCGCTCTTTTGCAAGAATCAAAATGAAAATCGAAAATCCAATAAAAATTCGATCCCGAAAGAGAGCCCTAGTGGCAACCGATTAATGATAAGGAGGATAGGATCAGTGTGACCAGATCTAAATTAAATTAAAATGCTAAAAACAATAGTAAAATGCCAAAACTAAAAAGTGGGAGCCACCGTGGTGCAATGGTTAGCATGCCCGCCTTGCATACACAAGGTCGTGGGTTCGATTCCTGCTACGACCGAACACCAAAAAGTTTTTCAGCGGTGGATTATCCCACCTCAGTAATGCTGGTGACATTTCTGAGGGTTTCAAAGCTTCTCTAAGTGGTTTCACTGCAATGTGGAACGCCGTTCGGACTCGGCTATAAAAAGGAGGTCCCTTGTCATTCAGCTTAACATGGAATCGGGCAGCACTCAGTGATGCCTGACACATCGGGCTGCCACATAACCTAACCTAACCTAAAGCTAAAAAGTGTAATTTTTAAAATGTTGTATAGAAACATATTATTTCAAATTAATTTTGTTGCTAAATACAAAAAATAAATGCTAACTGCAAAAATGCTACAATGGCCACACTGATACGATTAATGAACATCTACGTCACAATGCCTTAAAGGCTTAGACGGATCCAAGAACATAAACTATGCCACTGGGCACGACCAATATTATCTTGTGGGTGAGCCAGGACATTGGCTTGGTAATTTCAATTTGAATTCATTAACATACAGATAACCACATATGTATACAAATTTTGCAATTTTGTTCACTATCTTAATTTGGATCCCCATGTCAAAGTTATATTTATGCATTTATTCTATGGTAGTTATATTTTGTCTGTTTTTTTATATAAGTACACTTTAGCCTTCTCTAATACCTTTTTTTGTTGTAAATCTGAGGCAATAATATATTAACAACCATGTATATGTGTATATTTGTCAACTGTGTACTTTTGTGTATGTACCTTCCTTCCTTTTAACACAATTTCATTGCCAACTTAATACAATTTTCTGTTAAAAAAAAAAAACAACAAAACAAAAAAATAGCCTTTAATATATATTGTCCTTATTATTATAATTATTATTATTATTATTAATAACAGTTAATATTAATCTAAACAATTTCTTACATGAAGAATATTATACGTTGATTATAATATGTAAAAACAACAAAAATATATCAATATGGTCAATGACCTAAAACAATAACCCAATTTTATCAAATTTATAAATTGCTATATAAGTATATCATACAATAGACCTGTTTTAAAAATGTCACTTGTCGCTGTACAAAGTCATTGCGGCAAGTATATAAAGGACATGATTTTTTTTTTAATCATAAGTTTTGATATCTTCTAACAAACCCAGTTCGGCTAAGCTGTAATATAATTTAATTTACCACATATCCAAACACACATATTTTATTGTGGCTTTAATTAATGTAGTCTTTCTATCAAAATACCTTGAGTTATGTAAATTTTACGTTACGTTTTGTTTAAGAAATATATAATTTTTTTGTAGTGAAAAAATAAAATATATATACAAACACAATATAATCAGATTATGGTTTTATTCAACGAGAGGGATACAATCCACGATTGCCAATATTGGTAGAATTCTACCAAAATGGAAGGTTTTTCTACCAAAATGGTAGATTGGTAGAATTCTTGAAGTTTTGATAGATATTGCAAAATATTCCTCTCCAACTAAGAAGTACTACATTTTGAGAAAATTTTCTATAGAAATAAAATTTTGGCTAAATTTTCTATAGCAATAAAATTTTGAGAAAACTTTCTAACGACATACATTTTGAGAAATTTTTCTATTGAAATAAAATTTTGACAAAATTTTCTCTAGAATTAAAATGTTGACAAAATTTTCCATAGAAATCAAATTTTGACAATTTTTTCCATATAAATAAAATTTTGATAAATCTTTTTATAATAATAAAATTTTGATAAATTTTTCTATAATAATAAAATTTTGCCAAAAAATTTTCTATAGAAATAACATTTTGTCAAAATTTTAAATTGAAATAATATTTTGAAAAAAAAAAATCTATAGAAATAACATTTTTATATAGAAATAAAATATTGACAAAATTTTCTATAGAAATAAAATTTTGACAAAATCTTTTATAGAAATAAAATATTGTCAAAATTTTCTACAGAAATAAAATTTTGACAAAATTTTCTATAGAAATAAATTTTCTATAGAACAAAATTTTCTATAGAAATAATAGAAAAAGAATAGAATAAAAATAATATTTGACAAAATTTTCTATAAATATAAAATTTTGAGACAATTTTCTATAGAAATGAAATTTTCGATAGAAATAAAATTTTGACAAAATTTTCTATAGAAATAAAATTTTGACAAAATTTTCTATAGAAATAAAATTTTGAAAAAATTTTCAATAGAAATAAAATTTTGACAAAGTTTTCCATAGAAATAAAATTTTGACAAAATTTTCTATAGAAATAAAATTTTGACAAAATTTTCTATAGAAATAAAATTTTGACAAAATTTTCTACAGAAATAAAATTTTGACAATTTTTTCCATAGAAATAAAATTTTGATAAATCTTTCTAAAGGGTGATTCTTTTGAGGTTAGGATTTTCATGCATTAGTATTTGACAGATCACGTGGGATTTCAGACATGGTGTCAAAGAGAAAGATGCTCAGTATGCTTTGACATTTCATCATGAATAGACTTACTAACGAGCCACAACGTCGAATTTTCAGTGAATGGGCCCTAGAAAAGTTGGCAGAAAATCCGCTTTTTTATCGACAAATTTTGTTCAGCGATGAGGCTCATTTCTGGTTGAATGGCTACGTAAATAAGCAAAATAGCCGCATTTGGAGTGAAGAGCAACCAGAAGCCGTTCAAGAACTGCCCATGCATCCCGAAAAATGCACTGTTTGGTGTGGTTTGTACGCTGGTGGAATCATTGGACCGTATTTTTTCAAAGATGCTGTTGGACGCAACGTTACGGTGAATGGCGATCGCTATCGTTCGATGCTAACAAACTTTTTGTTGCCAAAAATGGAAGAACTGAACTTGGTTGACATGTGGTTTCAACAAGATGGCGCTACATGCCACACAGCTCGCGATTCTATGGCCATTTTGAGGGAAAACTTCGGAGAACAATTCATCTCAAGAAATGGACCGGTAAGTTGGCCACCAAGATCATGCGATTTGACGCCTTTAGACTATTTTTTGTGGGGCTACGTCAAGTCTAAAGTCTACAGAAATAAGCCAGCAACTATTCCAGCTTTGGAAGACAACATTTCCGAAGAAATTCGGGCTATTCCGGCCGAAATGCTCGAAAAAGTTGCCCAAAATTGGACTTTCCGAATGGACCACCTAAGACGCAGCCGCGGTCAACATTTAAATGAAATTATCTTCAAAAAGTAAATGTCATGGACCAATCTAACGTTTCAAATAAAGAACCGATGAGATTTTGCAAATTTTATGCGTTTTTAGAAAAAAAAAAGTTTTCAAGCTCTTAACAAATCACCCTTTAATAAAATTTTGATAAATTTTTCTATAATAATAAAATTTTGTCAAAAAATTTTCTATAGAAATAACATTTTGTCAAAATTTTAAATTGAAATAAAATTTTGAAAAAAATTTTCTATAGAAATAAAATTTTTACAAAATTTTCTATAGAAATAAAATTTTGACAACATTTTCTATAGAAATAAAATTTTGACAAAATTTTCTATAGAAATAAAATTTTGACAAAATTTTCTATAAAATTTTTTAATTTTGTCAGAATTTTATTTCTATAGAAAATTCTGTCAAAATTTTATTTCTATAGAAAAGATTTTTCTAGAAAATTTTGACAAAATTTCTATATAAAAATAAAATTTTGACAAAACTGTATATAGAAATAATAGTTTGACAATATTTTCTTTCCATAGAAATAAAATTTTGACAAAATTTTCTATAAAAATAAAATTTTAAGACAATTTTCTATAGAAATACAATTTTCGATAGAAATAAAATTTTTACAAAATTTTCTATAGAAATAAAATTTTGACAAAATTTTCTATAGAAATAAAATTTATACAAAATTTTCTATAGAAATAAAATTTTGACAACATTTTCTATAGAATTAAAATTTTGACAAAATTTTCCATAGAAATAAAATTTTGATAAATTTTTCTATAATAAAAATTTGTCAAAAAAAATTCTAAAGAAATAAAATTTTGACAAAAATTTCTATAGAATTAAAATTTTCCATAGAAATAAAATTTTGATAAATTTTTCTATAAAAATAAAATTTTGTCAAAAAATTTTCTATAGAAATACAATTTTGACAACATTTTCTATAGAAATAAAATTTTGACAAAATTTTCTATAGAAATAAAATTTGGACAAAATTTTCTATAGAAATAAATTTTTCTATAATAATAAAATTTTGTCAAAAAAAATTTTATAGAAATAAAATTTTAACAAAATTTTATATAGAAATAAAATTTTGACAAAATTGTCGATAAAAATAAAATTTCGACAAAATTTTCTATAGAAATAAAATTTTGACAAAATTTTCAATTGAATGCAATTTTGACAAAATTTTCAATTGAAATAAAATTTTGACAAAATTTTCTATAGAAATAAAATTTTGGCAAAATTTGCTATAGAAATAAAATTTGCACAACATTTTCTATAGAAATAAAATTTTGACAAAATTTTCTATAGAAATAAAATTTTGACAAAAATTTTCTATAGAAATAAAATTTTGTCAAAATATTTTCTACAGAAATAAAATTTTGACAAAATTTTCTAAAGAAATAAAATTTTGACAAAATTTTCGATAAAAATAAAATTTTGACAAAATTTTCGATAAAAATAAAATTTGGACAAAATTTTCTATAGAAATAGAATTTTGACAAAATTTTCTATAGAAATAAAAGTTTGACAAAAATTTCTATAGAAATAAAATTTTGACAACATTTTCTATAGAAATAAATTTTTATCTAATTATACAATTATTTTTCGAGCTTTATGGACAGATATAGATTAAGGAACATGGTTAAAAATGATTTCTCCATAAGGAGTTAGCATAAAGGGCCCAAAATTGAGTTATCTCTCCCAGCCAGATCTATACTAAAGGCTGTGGAAAGGTTCATTCGCCCGAACCGAAACATGTACAGTCCAGGCGTGTATAGATTTGTATCTGGCGTTTTCTTTTCAATGGCTCTATTAACCATGTTCCTTAATCTATATCTGTCCATAAAGCTCGAAAAATAATTGTATAATTAGATATAATGCATTTGGACGTCAATTGCCTGTTTCGGTATCAGGCTAACATGAAATATAAATTTTTGATAAATTTTGATAAATTTTTCTATAATAATAAAATTTTGTCAAAAAAAATTTATAGAAATAAAATTTTGACAAAATTTTCTATAGAAATAAAATTTTGACAAAATTTTCGATAAAAATAAAATTTGGACAAAATTTTCACTAGAAATAAAATTTTGACAACATTTTCAATTGAAATAAAATTTTGACAAAATTTTCTATAGAAATACAATTTTGGCAAAATTTGCTATAGAAATAAAATTTGCACAACATTTTCTATAGAAATAAAATTTTGACAAAATTTTCTATAGAAATAAAATTTTGACAAAAATTTTCTATAGAAATAAAATTTTGTCAAAATATTTTCTACAGAAATAAAACTTTGACAAAATTTTCTAAAGAAATAAAATTTTGACAAAATTTTCGATAAAAATAAAATTTTGACAAAATTTTCGATAAAAATAAAATTTGGACAAAATTTTCGATAAAAATAAAATTTGGACAAAATTTTCTATAGAAATAAAATTGACACAATTTTCAATTGAAATAAAATTTTGTCAAAAAATTTATGCTATTTTGGTGAATGCTTTCACTTTTTCAGCAGCGTTTTTGACATTTTAGCAAACTTTTCTGCTCTGTCTACTAAAAAGAATTTCTTTGGGTGTATTGTCCTCTGCATGAAAACGAATGCGAGATTTCAAGGAACTCAATCTCAATTCTAGTAAATATCATTTCTGGTTTAAGAACTCGCAAGACAACAGATTTTCACTAGTGCCCATCTAGAATTGTTTCATTATATTTTCCAACAATAAATTATGCGACACAACTTGTGATTTTATAAATCGGATTTATTGTAAAATCGATATAGGAATATTGTAAAATACTGCATCTGACATCGAAATAATATTGTTGTGCATCTAGTAAATCATAACACCAATAATACATCCAAATGTAAGTAAAAAAATATATACGTAAGTTTTTGCAAAATTAGATACAGGTTTACCAAAAATATGCAATGTAAAAAAGATTATTTGCGCCATATAAGTGGCGGTATACATTTTAAGCTTAAAGGGGGAAAATAGTAAACATAAAACAACACTTCCTCTATGGATTTTAATTGTTCATCTCGTATAGAATATTGGATATAGTACCACTAGATTCGACATTACTAAGAGCAATATTGGCCAGATGAGGTTCATAACGACGAATATTGCGTTTTGCCGTTGAGGTATAAACTACCAGATTACGTAGAATAAGGGCTGCGGTTAAGCGAATGCTTTTGGTAACGGGACCTTCGTTTTCGTCCATTAATTCCTTGCTGTTCATAAAATCAGCAGTATGCCGTTTAATAGCTTGTAATGCTGAAGAGCCCATTGTTGTAGCTGCAGCCTGTGACGACGACGATGAAGATGTGGATGGTGATGGGGAGGCCGTGTTCGTTCTCTGTGACAATTCAATATTTCGTACAATAGTAACGGGTGGTTTGGATGGTGCAATATTATGGACTCCAGTTGCAATTCTACGTTGAACAGATGACCTAAGACTTTCCACTGTCAAGTGGCGATCTATCAGATGGGTCATGAGGGAGAAACGTTTACGTGGTATACCATCACAAAGGCCCGGACCAACACCCCATTGACAAAATATTTCTGCCGATGGGTCCAAGTGGTCGGGAGCATGAGAGGTACATACATGATGTTGCAAATCACTAAGAGATTTAAACATTTTTCGAGGACAATTGCGCCAGTCACAAATAAAAAGCCATTGAGCATCAGCCGCCGATAGTTGAGGTATAGCTGGTTGTGGTGGTGTTGACGATTGTGGCGGCATAAGAGAAGCTGCAGGTGTTGTGACCGATGACGATGTCGTGGGTGTATTATTACCACTTGTATTGGATGTCGTATTGATAGTACCTTGTGCCTGAGTAGTGGTTGGCGTATTATTACCTGGGGCTATCTGAGATACTACAGGTGCTGCAGTAGTTACAGGTGGTATTTTTGTCATCGCATCTTCTTTTTTATCTTCTTTTTCAGCTGGAGGATTTGGTTTAGTAATATTGGCTACTACTGGTGTAGCGGGGCTACTACTATTGACTGCTGCCAATGGTGGTGGACCACTACCAATACCAGGAGGCAATTTAACTGTTGGTAACGATGGTTTTATAAGACTTGGCGGTGTAGGCAATGGTGCCACCCCACACTTTTTGAAGTTGCTTTGATTTGAAGTTTGTATCAGGGAAGGTGGTGCGGATTCGGTAGTCTGTAAAAGTACATTGGAATTATTATAATTTATATAATTTATTGTTAGGAAAATAATATATGTTTATTTGTTTATAAGGATTCAAATCAAAAGTTTTGTTTTTCAAAGCAGCCACTACAAATGAAAAAAGATTTACCAATTTGTAACTAAAGTTATATGTACAAATTGGGCTACAAGTTACAAGTTTTCCGCTTAACTTTAGCAAAATTCTATTTGTATTTTTGTTTTATATCAATTTGCTGGGCTAAAGGTAAAAAATTATAAAAAAAAGTTGTTCGACAAATATTGCTCTATCCCAATTCATATAGTTTTTTTGTTTTTGAGAAGTATTTGAAAAAGCTCTATATCGTCGTAAAAATAGAAAAAGTAATTGAAAACAATAATTGGTTTTATGGGTTTTTGTATTACGAATGCTTGAAATAAATAAATAAAAAAATAATTTGGATTGCAATCACGGATGCCACAGTTGGTAGAATTCTACCAAAAATGGTAGATTGGTAGAATTCTTGATGTTTTGGTAGATTTCGCAAAATATTTTCTCAAACTAAGAGGAACTTAACAAAAAATAAAATGTTGTCAAAAATTTCTATAGAAATAAAATTTTAACAAAATTTTCTACAGAAATAAAAATTTTGATAACATTTTCTATAGCAATAAAATTTTGACAAAATTTTCTAAAGAAATAAAATTATGATAACATTTTCTATAGCAATTTTCAATAGAATAAAATTTTCTATAAAATAAAATTTTGACAAGATTTTATATAGAAATAAAATTTTGACAAAATTTTCTATAAAATTTTCTTTTAATTTTCTATAGAAATAAAATTTTGACAAAAATTTTCTATAGAAATAAAATTTTGACAAAATTTTCCATAGAAATAAAATTTTGATAAAAAAATTTATAAAACCAAACTTTTAACAAAATTTTGTATACAAATAAAAATTTTCTATAGCAATAAAACTTTGACAAATTTTTCTGTAGCAATAAAACTTTGACAAATTTTTCTGTAGAAATAAAACTTTCACAAATTTTTCTGTAGAAATAAAATTTTGACAAAACTTTCTGTAAAAAAAATTTTGACAAAATTTTCTGTAACAATAAAATTTTGACAAAATTTTCTATAGCCATAAAATTTTAACAAAATTTTCTATAAAAATAAAATACACATATAAGAGGTGTACTGGACTATACTTCAAATTGGACTGCACTTCACAGACCTGAAAATGTACATTTTTGTGTGTGTGGGCCAAGTGCGCAGCTATCGTATACAAAGTTAGAAGATTTTTAACCCAAATATATAACGGATTCTGAAACCTTAATTTGTTTCTTATATATTTTGCACTTGCAAATTAAAGTCAGTGTATGTATGCAGGGATCGTTTTTCCCACAGCCTACTGTAATTCTACCGATGAAATAGGTTCAGTTTATAGTTTCTGTCAGCAAATAGGTTAAAGATTAGGCTAAAGTGGCAGCCCAATTAAGATTCAGGCCCACTTAGAATATTCAGTCCATTATGATAAAATTCATATTTCGAACAGAAGTCTGAAAAAAGTTCTGACGTGTGTGAAGAATGTGTATTGTGTGGTGTACAGTGCGATGAGACCCAGAACAGACATATATATAAGATTATTAGATTAAATTTCCGCCGGTAATCTTGGATTTAGATTTTTTGATGAAGGAAACCGTTTTTGCTACAGGGTTGCTCGTTTTTTTCGCAACATTATGCTATCGAGTGTCATTACTTTTAATTGTAATTCACTTTTTTCTGCATTTTTATTATTGTAGTCAGTGTATTGTTTTTGTAAAAAAGAAAGTGCCTGTACGGAGACTTTTTTGTATTAGTGTATATCTCAATTTCAGTAGAATCGCATTTGGGCATTAATAGGGACATTTTTAACTTTAACCTAGTACGACAAATCACATAAAAGATTGTATATTTCGTTTTAAAACATCGATTTGTAGACAAATCGACACGTGACTGCAATAGGTCTTTCCAAAATTTTATATGACTAAATAATAAATTTAAAATAATAAATTTCATTCACATGTGTCTATCAAAGCAAATAGACAATTTTGCCAATTTTGAAATTTCGTTTTGATATAAAGAGGGCTTCAACATTGCATGTATAGTGGAACCCCTCAAAATTGGACAAATCCCTTAAAGTTTAGGCAACCGTGGATGTCCACCTCTGAGAGAGTTCACTGTATACGAAATTTGGTTGAAGATATGCGGAAATTTTGTAATTGAATTACTCTGCGTGACACTGCAATCTAGATAAATGGCATGGAAATAACTAAACGGAAAACAAAGAGCAAGCATGCATATAAGCAATAATAAATATGAATATTTATCTGATAATCTTTTTGCCCTCCCCTCCCCCTTTCTGTATGGTAACAAGGACACACCTTTACAGCTGCTATTAGTGTCGGTGTTTGTGATGTCATTGTCGCCGCAGTTGATGTTACTTGACACTTTCCACTTGTAACATTAAACGTGTTTATATTTCCAGTGGATGCCGCCGAAGAAGTTGCAGTTATTATCGTTGTGGGTTGTTGAGTTGTAATAATTGTCTGTGAATTCAATTGGCATTGTTGAGCTTGCGAAATTGGCTGGGCTGGAGTTATGAGTGTCTCTTTTATTTCGATAGTTCTACCTCCTCCAACAATTACATGACGTTTTTCTGCTGGTCCTGATATTATATGCTGCTGAATAATTGATTGGTGTTGCTGCAAAGGCGGTATTGGAGTCGTTGGTATTGGGATGGTCGCTGATGTTGCTCCTTGGACTATGGCTACACCCTTACCACCAATAGTCATTCTTGACACTGTATTTGGTTGTGAGACCAGGGTTGGATTTTGTTGAGCTACGGGATGATGAAGTTTTACTGTAGCTGGTATCTGATTTAGCTGATTAAGAAGAGAGGGGGACATTTGTCCTGTTTGCAATTGAGAACCCTGATGTGAGCTAGGTAGAGCTTGGGCAGTAGTTGTTTGTATTATTTGTCTGGATTGTACGGGTACGTGTTGTATATGTGTGGCCGTACCGGTTTGAGGATTTATGAAAATCTTTTGCGGTGTCTGAGGCCTTTGAGTCACCAAAACCTGTTGTCCTTGAGGAGTTGTCATAATCATTTTCTGTTGCTGACCACCTGTAGTTATGATTTGTCCTCCTGCTGGATTTTGCATTGTATTTTGTTGTAAAATAATTATAGTTTTTCCGCCGGTCGATTGTTGATTGGGCGTTTGTGTAACCAAAACGGTTTGGGTCGGCGGAGGTGGAGGCTGTACAACGGGTGGTGGTGGTTGCGATTGTTGTGCCACTAAATAGGTTTGACCTTGTTGATTTGTGGCAAGAACATATTGTGTCTGCGTCTGAGGAACAGAAGGCTGTATAATCTGATGGGTTTGGCTATGTTGAGTACCATCCAAGGGTTTTTGATGCAATATAACTGGAACCGTTTGTAGACCTTGGTCAGTTTTAATAGTAGCCATAGCATTGGGAATTTGATGTGTGGTTTGACCTGGTGCGGCTATAGTTTGGCTACTGACTTTCAGTTGAGGAGGTTGATTTGTTTGAAACATCAATTGCCGGGGAACATTTTGGACTGTGGGCTGGATTTTAGCTGCCGGAATAATAAGAGATGGTGGCTGGTGTGTTTCGCTTACAATTGTCTGTTGCCCTGCCAATTCTTCTAGATCTTCATCTTCTAATATCGAAGCCGCCATTTCAGCATATAAATTAGCGGCATTTTTGGAAGGAGTAACTGGAGGATCAGAGTCACCCGAAGGATCTGTTGCCAAGCGCTTGTTCTGTGATGTCACATCGTCCAATTTGCGTTTCTGCATCATAGCTGACGGAATGGGTGGTTCAATCATTTTCTTATCCAAAATATCAACAAGCATTTGGTTTGCCAAAAGAATAGGCCTTCCCGAGGCATCTTTGGCAACATTTGCCCCACTGAGTGGAGCCAATGGAGGTGGAGTCGATTCGGAAATATGAGTTGGTTTCTTCTCCATCGGCACGGTTGGATTCAAAGGCTTTATAGTTGTTTGCCCAACTTTAACGGGGGTATTTTGCATCAGAGGATTATTAACTAATGCCGTAATGGCGGTACTAGCAACTTTTATCGGCTGTGGAGAAGCACTTACCGGTATCTGAGAAGTTCCAACGGATGCATTGGTATTTACATTCACTGCTGTTGTATGATCCTTTTGTTTCTGCTGCCTCTGATTCACTTTATTTGCCAAAAGGCTCTTAATCAGAGATGTTTGGTTCGCCTGTTGGTTAGACTGTATTTGCTGTTCTGATATAGATGAAGTATCGATGCTGTGAGAAAGTGGAGGTGGCTGCATTTGCGATTCTTCGGGCTTTGTTATTTCTTCAGACTCTTCTTCTATATCCATTTTCTCGTCACATTTTATTTGAACATCATCTGTTTGTTTGACAGATTCCGGACCAATTTCGGGTTCATTTAAAGTTGTTGTTGTGGTAGGGTTTGGGCTCATAGTTTTTACTGGTGGTTTCATGGTGCTTTCAGCAATAA
Organism: Haematobia irritans; assembly: GCF_050003625.1. Lineage (NCBI taxonomy): Eukaryota > Metazoa > Arthropoda > Insecta > Diptera > Muscidae > Haematobia > Haematobia irritans. Next base: position 37,907,872 of record NC_134397.1, on the reverse strand, counting down.
TGGGTGGCATTGATTCGCCAGTATTCCCCGTCACAGCAACTGGAGCCACGTTAGCCTCTACTTTCAATTTCTTTTTAGGCTTCCTTGCTGGAGAATTCTCACCTTGTTTAACAACTGGAGAACTTGGTCCTGATGGGACAATATTCGATTTTTGTTGCAACGGTAAAGGTTGTGCCCGCATCCTTAGTGAAATGTAGTAAGTTCCTGGCAACTCGGTTCCATCTGTTCGGCGCACTATTGCAGGGCCCACGGCAGAGGTAAATATCAAACGAATCAATTTAGGAAAGTGCATATGATTCACCACAGAGTGTTTACCCGATTTTTGACAATGTGATAAATACATGCGATACAATTCTTGTTGTTCAATATGACATTCAGGAGACGCACGCTCAAATGTGGCTCCCAACCAAGCCAACGCGTATTGGTCATCGTCTTGGGTAAAGTTGTGAGGCATTTGAGTTGGATTTTGTTCAACTGGAGTGGCAGCAACAATATTCGGCGCATGGAATGGAGCTATATTGTCCGCCATGTCTGGGATTATATTTGGATTGGGGACTACCTGCTGCTGCTGCTTATGCATCATAGAGGAATGGGGATTGGATTTGTGCATTACGGCAGCATTTTGTAAGTTTGCAATATTTTGCGCCACCAAAGGCAACATATTTCCGGGAACTGTTTCAACCACTCGCATCAAAATGCATCCATCTGGACCATATGATTGAGCTTCGACTGTAATCAAAGATATCAATTGATCGAATATACCTCTGATTTGCATCATGGCTTGACAGCTTTTTGAACCCATGCAAGTCAATGCATATATAGCTTCCAGCGTAAAAAGCAAAAGCATGATATCATTAAGGGATAGAAAAAGAGCAATGGTACTATAGAATTTTGAATTTAAACACTTGAGAACATATTCCTCATTAGCTTCCCGTTGGCATAGTTTGTAAAGTATTTCAAGACAGTTTATAATGACACCCCTATCGGGACCTTCAATCCCATCACATATTGTTGCCATCAGACAACGACTGAGATCATCCGTGGTGGGATCTGCAATTTCCAATTCCCCAGCAATGTTACTAGTTATTTCCAATGCCTGTATGTGTACATTGCTCCATCGAATGTTCGAACTCATCACAAGGAATCGTAATAGTGTTTTGTTTTTAACCAGTACAGGTAAATTTTCTCCTATAAAGCTGAGATTTCGTAAAATGGCCACGACTTGCAATATTCGTTGGCCCACATAGTCATGGGTACCAAGGCCACGACCCAAATTTAAATAGTAGTATTCTTTAGAATCATACCAAATTCCTTCTTCCACACCAGGTTTGCCGTCGTCCCAATCATCAATTATACCAGCATCCATCAAAGTTTGCTCATCGGTGTATAGTTCCAAGATTTGAGGTTGGTCGTTTAGCAAATCATACCAAAAACCATATAGGGAATGGTGTCTTACGCCGCTATAGATATGTTGGAATAACTTCCTCATGGTGTAGTCGGAGAAAACACCTGTATGTGCCAACAAAGCATCTAATAATTTCGGATATTCATTTACTTTTAGAGTATGCTTGCTTTCATTAGCCATTAAAGTGCAAGCATTGATGGCAAAATCCTGTTCATTCGGTAATGGCGATAGAAGAGACAACATCAGCTTTTCATAAGGCGATGGCTTATGTAAATCCGTGGACAATTTGAATTGTCGCCTTCGGTCCATGTTAACGTGATGTTGTTTGTGATTGTAAGTCATCGCTACGTTATTCATTGTTGATGCTGCACTACCAAACAGTGAAGATGGATATCGAGAATTCCCTCTTCCACCTCTGCCACCACCGGGTGTACCCATTATTTCTGCCATTTCAGCAGCCTCTTGGGCATCAATTTTCTCTGGATCTTCGCCAAAGAAACTAACGCGTTCATACTTTTCCAAAAAACGCCGGTAAATGTATTTCAATCCCGCCGAACCATTTACAATTTTCTCCTTCCAACCCAGCTCAGATAACACTGTGTCCCAGTCATCTCTGGCATTAACTTTTAGAAAGCCTCCCCGCTCGGTTACTACACAATATAGGCGATGAAGATTTACTTCGCGTCCAGATATACGTGGTATATTCCTAATAGTAGTTCTGCAAATATACCAGTCTCAATTGACGCACAAGAGAAAATAACTAACCTTCAAGTGACTTACCCTCTCTTATCATGAAATTGCTGTAAATCCTTATAGAATTCATCTGGAGGCTTTGGTGGATTTTTACCTTTACTAGTGGAGCTGTTATTGTCATCTGTCTGCCTATCTCCTCGATTCCTTGATGACCTTAGTGGTGTTGTTGTTGCCGCTTGTTGGCTTACGACTGTAGCAGCACCACTCGCTGATATATTGTCCATTTGTTGGGCTTTTTGCAAATGATTAGTTTTTGGCGGCTCAGTAATCAACATATTTTATTATCAACGAGAAAACTCCCTGCGGAAATTTGGCATTTTCCGATTAAAATGAATACATTAATAACAACGCGTCTCTGCCACCGCCGTCAATTTTTGTTGAACCGGCTTTTGAATTTTTTTTGAAGCATCAATTTTTGTTGTCAAATCGAAGCAGTGATGGCACAACTTATTGCGAGCAAACACAATCAAGCGATTGTCGGCAAACGGCCTCTTGTTGACGTTAATGCGCTGTCCAGACTATAAGTTTATCCGGACGGATTACAGTGTGGGCGAACGCTACGAATTGTCGGAGGTAAGTTAAATATCGACAATTGTGTTATCGATCCCATTAACAAGCTACAGTATCGATTATGTCTTCGAACATAACTTATACTTTGGTCAATGTCTGAGATATATTTCACACGAACACTGACGTCCGGATAAACTCAGGACTGCACATAATGCATTCTTATGCGCCGTGCAGATTATAAATTTATCTGGACGACAATGCTCGTGTCGAACATATCCCATATCTTGGCCACATTATAAGTTAAGTCCGAAGGCATAATATATACTGCTGCATGTTTGTGGGATCAATAACACATTTACCGATTATTTCAACGAATCGTCGTATCGATTGGATACACTTTACGATTCTTTACAAACACAGACATTTCGTCCGGAAAAACTTATAGTCTGGAAAATGCATTACTCAAGGTGAAATCTAAAGGCCGCTTGCACATGATGAAGACTCCAATTTATTAATAAATTATGCTAAGAAGCCACCAGTTAAACAAATTGGAATTAGATTTTCGAGATCCCAAAAATCCCGGGATTAATCCCGTCCCAAACCTACTAGGGCTGTCACACGGGATTCTTTTATAACTATCTTAAAATGCACTTTGTCTGATTGTTTGAAGGGGCTCTTATTGGCGTCCTTCTAAATGTATCCAGAAGGGCTCCTAATAATTGCACTCATGCGATACTTTTTTGTAGTAACTTGGCGTGGTACAACTTCTCAATAGTGACGGCGCTTTTCCGAGGAGTTTTGGATATCCTATACGACTGTTTTCGACGTAGTGGGGATTCTCTGAAGCGCCCCCAAATTCAAAAAATGTTGGCAGGGCAGCTGTTTAAAAACAATCACAGAAAAAAGTGAAATCTAGCATTTTTAATGTATGAAATGCTCCAATTAGTAATAAATATTTACTGCTGCGATTATTTATGACACTGTACCACTTTGTTTCATGTTTTTCGAAAAAAATAGTCACGATAAATTGCTATTGTGAATCGATGAAGCGTCACTTTATCAAAATACAATCTGGCAACATCGGCGAGACTTGCACTGATATGATGTTCTAGATAGAACACCAGTGCAACGATGTTCTGGATAGCCCATACAAATGTTGCATCCAGTGCAAAAAGAAAACAGCCCTACTAATATCTCGATATTTGTCTTTTATTTGGAGGACTTTTTTTGGGATTTTATATTTATTTTATAGAAATAGGAGTACAATTCTTGCTTGAATTGCCATGGTTTTATTGTGAAATCTCCAAGAAATGTCTTTAATTATGTTTTGCACACTACCCCAACTTTCTATTATGATTTATTGTACTATAATATCACGTCTTGTGAACGGCACATAGCACGCTACTACTTGTGAACAGCCCATAAAAACAAAATTGGATTGTAAATCTCATTTCATAGCGCAACATTTTTCAACTGTGATTTAATTTTGTGTAATTATTAGATTTTTTAAAAATAGACGATTGTCAGAATCATGTCCAAAGACGATAAAGATGTTAAAATACCTATTGTTGACAAAGAACTAGATCTCTCAAACGCTGGAAGAGGAGTTTGGTTAGTGAAAGTGCCGAAATACATAGCTCAAAAGTGGGAGAAGGCACCATCTAATATGGACGTAGGCAAATTAAGAATTAGCAAAACGCCAGGACAAAAAGCACAAGTTTCACTTAGCCTCTCCCAAGCAATTGTAAAATTGGATCCCGATGAGGAAATCCCGACTGAGCATATCTTGGACGTGTCTGTGGTAACTAAACAGACATTAGGTGTTTTTTCACACATGGTGCCATCTGAAAACACAAGTAGCAAAGATACATCCTCCTCCCAAAACACAGAAAAGCTATATATGGAAGGCAGAATAGTACAAAAATTAGAATGTAGGCCGATTGCAGATAATTGTTATATGAAACTCAAATTGGAATCTATACGCAAAGCATCTGTGCCCGTAAGGAAAGTTCAGCCTATCGATAAGATTGTTCAAAACTTCAAACCTGTCAAAGATCATGCACACAATGTAATTATGAAACATCACTATTTCAATTCTGTTTTGTTTGCTTAATCCAATCTGTATATATATATTTCTTTTAGATTGAATATAGAGAACGCAAGAAGGCCGAAGGCAAAAAGGCTCGTGATGACAAAAATGCTGTTATGGATATGCTATTCCACGCTTTCGAAAAACATCAATATTACAATATCAAAGATTTGGTTAAAATTACTAAGCAACCTATTGGTTATTTGAAAGAAATTCTCAAAGATGTCTGCGATTACAACATGAAGAATCCACACAAGAATATGTGGGAGTTGAAGAAAGAATATCGCCATTATAAGACTGATGCTGAAAAGAAAGACGAAGATAAACCACCAACAGATAGTGACTCTGACTAGCAGTAAATGCATTTGTCAGATACTCCCATAAAGACTTAACTATGAAAAAAGGCAAACGTATTCTCCATGTTCAGCATGAGTAAAATTTACAAAAACAAAAAGGAGGAACGATTTGTTCAACTATTATCTATTTATGGTTCCCGGTTTCATATTCTCCTGTAATCAAACAATAAGTTAAAGAGAAAAAAAATATACAAAATATCATTTTATACAAATTTTATTACAATTTTTTAATTTGATTTTAATTATGCAGAAGCGATTAGTATAGGTAATATTGGTATAATGAGGTGATTCAACGGTTCAATCTCAAAATTGTGTTGGTGACACTTGTGATTTTTTCAGAACATCTAAAAACCATATCCCTTACCATTGAGCTAAATACAGAATTGGGCAGTACATCAACACCAGAGACGTTAACACCTTTGGTATTGCAATATATAGTGTAAGTGGACCTAAAATCTCTGGCTTCCACTAACCCTAGCCTAATAATAGGCTTCATGGTGATTTTAGATTATTTTAAGTTATAAGATCGCCGGTAGTAAATGGCCGGTAGTCTTGCATGGCCAAAGTTCCATGTTCGATCCCCGGCCATTGTGGAACTTGCAAGAATAATTAATTAAGTTCATTAATTATTAAGTTCATTACTTGTTCAGGAGGTTTACGTACCATGGGTCAATCTGTCCAAAAAATCGAATAGTCGATTTTTCAAAATTAAAAAAAAAAAAATAAATTTTTGAAGTCGGAAATTTTAAAAATTTACTTTTCTGGATACAATCCCTAATTACAAAATTGTGCTTCTTTTGTCCAAGTTTTGAAAGTTATTTATCTTATTAAAGTAGCCGGATCATTGGGCATTAATGAGAATAGAATTATTCAGATATACAATGCAATTAATCTCCATACAATCCTAAATGTAAATTTTGTCGAATAAAATAAAGAAAAACATTTCTAAATTAAAAAAAACATTATTGTTTTGATTTGAGCTTAAAAAAATGTGTTGGATAAACTACAAGATTAGCTTAACCAACAGAGGAAAAGTATGTTTGTCTAATTTATTTGGGCAAAGCCCTTTAGACACAAGATGGTTGGATGGACGGCAATTTCGGAATTACCACATTTTTAATCAGCATCCTCTACTTGCAGCAAAATTATCAACTAGTTATCAGAATTAAATTAAGAAAATCCGAAAAAATGTAAAATCGTTATTTATGTTTGCAAACAAATATTGATTTCCTTTTTCAGCAGACAAAAACTGTTAAAACACCTAACATTTTTATTGTTGTAATAACTATTTCTTTTGAGTGCAAGAATAGAATAAATATTAAATTTATCCGATTCTGTATTGAAGCATTCATTTGTTTTTGTTTTATTATATTCCTATGCTTTCTCGAACCATTTGCTGACTATAAACTATTGAAGCTCTTCAAGAAAATAATCACGCATTTATACTTAATTTTAATTTGTTTTTATTTAAAATGATGTATGCATTGATTTTGTTTTTTTTTGTTTGTTTGTTTTTACAATATTATTTATTAATAGACTTGATTTCGTACTGTAAAAGTATTAGCATCTAATTTTATTTTTTTGTTTGTGTTATCCTTTTTTTATAGTTTATTTGTAAAAATGTTCCTTGTCAATTTTCAAATTATGTTAAAGTTCTCACATTCTCTACAGTCAGACTGTCATGTATGTAATGTGGTATGTATGTCGTATGTATGTATATATATATATTTATTTTAATAATGCACAGATGAAAAATTTTTTATTTGTTATAGTGAATAATTGAAATTGTACAATAGTATGGCAAAATAGGCAATGCGTGATGTGATTGTGTATGTGTTAAATCAATAAGAAAACTATGTAAGTTATAAATGGAAAAACAAGATCTTGGAGTCTCAATTAGTGGGTCAACAGGTTGTTTTTAAAATCTTAAACTAAATATAATAGTTCATAATGTTTTATAATCGAAGAAGGAATTTAAAAACACTCGTAGAATTTTTTGGATTAACTTGGCCACTTGGAAAGGCATAATGCTCGCTAGAATAGCTAAGGTTTTTTCTCGATTAGGCATAGTGGCAGTCCGAAGTTTTGGGCCCACATAGACTTTTCAGTCCATTGTGATACCTATATTAAGCTCACTGACAAGAGATCTTCTTCTTATAACCGATTTCGAATGTTGTTTCACATTACGGTGAAGCCACTTTTTGTAAAAGTTTGATACACTCAGAAATTTTCACCGGATTTACTTAGAGGATGGTTGAGTTAGGTTAGGTATAGTGGCAGCCCGATATTTCAGGCTCACTTAGACTATTCAGTCCATTGTGATACCACAGTGGTGAACTTATCTCTTATCACCGGGTGCTGCCCGATTCTATGTTAAGCTCAATGACAAGGGATCTAATTTTTATAGCCGAGTCCGAACGGCGTTCCACATTGCAATGAAACCACTTAGAGAAGCTTTGAAACACTCAGAAATGTCACCATCATTACTGAAAAGAGATAATCCAGAACTGAAAAACTTTTTGCTGTTTGGTCGAAACTGGCTTCGAACCCTCGACGCTGTGTATGCAAGACGGGCATGCTACCCATTGCACCACGGTGGCTCCCGTGGTGCTTAGAGGATAAACCACCGCTGAAAACCTTCTTGATGTTCGGTCGAAAAAAAATTAAAATTAAGCATTCTCTCTCGGATATATTAGGATCCAATGCCCGATGTCAAACCAATGAAGAGAATACAATAACACCTTTGACATGTATACACCTAAAACAACGTACATAATTAGTTTTTCCGATATACTATAGGCACGTTGTGGTCAACTGTTAGAGCCCTTTTGAATATCCATAGTGATATGATGGGGCATTAATCACTCGTGAATATGGAAAAGCTATTCGTGACAATTCCAATACCACTGCAGAAATAACTGTGCAAATATTTGGCTTAAATTTTTTCGATTTATTTTAACTGTGGGTCTATAATTGTAACATTTTCATTTGAATAAAATATTTCTATAGACCAGAAATACCCCGGAATTGCTGCATGAAGTTTTAGGGTTTTTATTTTATATTTATTTAAAAAATTAAAACCATAATAAATTATGGTATTAAATGAGGGAGGGTTTTAACACATGATCACACTAGGCAAATATTTGGCCAAAATGATCGAAAAAAAACTTTTTCCAGGACCATTTTTGGAATATTTGGATACCGGTTTTGAAAATAAGGCTACCATGATGAGTTAATGGTTTGACTGTGGCGACGAATTCTTTTTTGATTTCTGTCAAATATTTGTATGCGATTTAACACACAAACATTTCAGCATACTTTTTAAGCTTTATTCAGGGTCCTATTTAGAGCGTAAAGACGAATGTTACAAAAAAGTAGCTCCCCAAATCTGGCGACAGAGAAAACTAACCAGGAAACAAATGCTACGAACAGGCCATAACCGAACAAACATACTGAACTAAACGGAGCAAAATGCCAAAAACAAAACAAATATTGGAGTAGCTTTAGCTATAAAAATGTCCAAAGTCAAAGTTGGGGAGTATGACCATCTGTTTTTTTCGGCTCGTAATTTTTATTGGAGTTCCCTAAATCTCCAAAAACTTGAACAATTTGAATAAAATCTGATATTATCTTGGAAAATCTTCGATTAGAACATGTTGACTTGAGATTTTACAAAAAACGTTAATAAATTAAATAATTGTACTTAAAAAAAACTTTAAAAAATTTTGTTTGGTGAAACTGGAAATTTCATGAAAATGAAAAATGCTTTTTTAAATCATAAAGAAAAAGGTTGTAAAATGCATTGATTGCAGTTTAAGGGATTATATTATATACTATTAAGAAAACAATTTTAAAATTTATAGTTATTTAATAAATAATATATGTACTTAGATTTGGGCAAATTGAAATATATGTTGTTCCATATTTTTATTTTTACTAAAGGAGAGCAATATGTAAAAAGGTATGTATATGTGATGAGATCGATTCAAATTGAAAAAAAAAAAACCTTCCATCATCCCTAATATATATTTTTTATGGAATTTCTTTAATTATAAATGTTTTGTTTTTTTCTAACTGAACTTTTTGATGATAAAAAATAGTTTGTATGTTAGCTGGTCACGTTCGTTGCGATGAGAGAACTGATGTTTGTATAGCTTTATATATATATATATATATTTGCAGTGGATACTAGGCTTATAGTTTGCCAATGAGATTCAATTCTTATTCAAAGAGTCCATTTGTTTTCAAAAAAAAAAAAAATATTTTGTTTACTTAATTAAAATATTATTTATATTTGTTTTTTGTTTTATTATCAAAAATTATGTTTATTTATTTAAATTGTTTACTAAATGCTAAACTTAAAAAATATGTTACTAACAAATGTACAGTATGTAAAATTTACAGTTTAATACTAACAATATAATTATGCAATTAGCTTAAAAATAAATTGTTTTGTTTCACTTCTTGTTTTTTAATTCATTTCATTTTCTTTTGTATGTATAATCAAATAAATGATTGATCAAGTATTCTGATTAATAAATATTAGAATCACAATTAATTGATTAATCAGAAGGCCTGATTAATCAATGAAATTCGATCAATCGATCATCTATCAGCAATTTGATTATTCCATAGTTATGTATGTTTTAAAGTGTATTTTGTTTTTAATAAAAAGTTTTCTCATGGTTTTCTTTTTTTATATAATTTTTGTTTTTCTTTATTTATTTATTGGCATATATTTTATTTTTATTTAAAGCAATATTTGTATATTTTTCTTTTGTTGTTGTTGGAAAATGTGTGTGTGTGTGTTTTATGTATATTAACAAAATTTTTATGTTTATTCGAGTAAAATATATATATGTAATTTCAGTATTCGTTTTCGATAAATTAAATAATTAATAATAAGATTTTTTCTTTCAATACACAAAACAACGAAAAAGAAATTTTAAAAACTCATTTGTATATATATAAAAAAAATAAAATAAAAAATGGTTACATTGTATACATTACGTCGATTATGATTATATTGCATAAAAGGGGGAGGGGTCGGGGCAAAAGATTATGAGAAAAAAATTGTATATATGTATGAATTATATAAATATTTGAGTATATGGTGAAAAAAGTTTATAACGCTTTCATGATTTTTTGTGTTGTATTTTCATTTTTATTTTCAAAGGAATTATTAGACAAGATTTTCGGACTTTACTAGGACTTAATTGAGAGCTTTTACCATCTTCTTGGATTTAAAACCAATTTATCAATACTCGCTGGCTACCAATACGACAGGTGTTTGGTGTGGCATTTTGCGTACTCTACAATATTTGTTTATAGACATGCAGGAATCACTGTTTTACATTTTTATTCTATGAACTTGAATTGGGAAGAAAGTTGTTGTCGTTTAAGAATCAAAAAATTGATTTGTCCCTCATAAGATGTGAGTGGGTAAGAGCTATACATGTTTCTTACAGCCTATATCTAACGAAAATCTGCAGATCATAGAAATAGCTAAATCAAACTAAGCGTATCATTCCTTCCTTCCAATGTTTCAATCAAAACAAACATCATTCAATGATTATTTTAATTAGACTTTTGTAAATGGCGTGCGCGATTTTTATTATCACTATTGAATGAATTAAAAATTTTTTGCACCAATTAATTTAGTGATTAAAAAGATTGATTCAATTATTTTCTTTAATCAAAACAAAATTAATTGAATCAATTAAATTTTTTAATTGAAACTGTTTCTATATCTGCAAGACTTCAAGGCACTTCCTTTGAGGATATCAACGTTGGATTTTTTCGGAAAACTTTTCGTTTTCTAAGCCATATTTATTAATCCAGATATGAAATAAAGCAGATATATTACACTTTAATGCTTTTAGGAATTGTATATCAGACCAGTATATACTAGCTTTACATAAATATCACAGCTTTTCAACTCTAGAATTTTAAAAGTTAGCTGTTTAGCTGGCGTAAATTGATAAGTTCAATCACTATTTGTAAAAGAATTCAAACTTTGAATTGTAATCTCAGAATTCTTAATAATTTCTCTATATTTTAAAAAATTCTAAAAAATTTTAAAATATGCTATCAATTTAGCAAACTGTGAAATTAATTTATCGTTATTATAAAATTCTTTCTATTTTTTCCTCCATTGAAATCCCCTCTTTCACTTTTGAATTGACACAATCGTACCCACCTTTAGGGAAATTTTCAATTTGTAAATATAATATCACAAAAACAAAAGAAATTTTCCTCTATGTCTATTAACGGGTGTTCTTACCAATATATAAACTATTAATGTTTGTTTATTTAAACCTAAAAGTAATAATTAATCCAAATCTAGCACTCTGAAAAAAATGTAAAACAGATTCATATTACTTTTGCTAATCCTGTACATGTATATTTGTGGGGGGTTATATTTTCGAAATATGATCTTCCATATTTCTTTATTTCAATGCCAATTATGGTATCGTTTCGAGTTATATACGAGCAGGATAATCCATGTCAAATTGTTCTTGACTAGAACTTGAGGTATAAGGCAAGAAGAAATTGGTTACATTGGGATGGCTGTATTGGCTATAGTGAACATTTTGTTTAAGTCGTCGGGGATTCATGCTGGCATTTGTATTGTACATAGTATTTGTATCGTTGACATGTCCCACAATTCGGGCCTCATTGTTTGTTAAATTGATATTGACAGTATTCGAGCCGGTGTTTGTTTTAAGACCCGTTACCCAAGAGATCAACGTTATGATTGCTATCTCAATTAAGCGCAAAGAAAACTGATAGCCCCATTGAAACCAGTCTATTTCGGCAGTCACTTGGGTTATCATTGGCCTTGTGGACGATATACTAATGGCACCGAAAATTTGCAAGGCTGCCAATAGAACAAACAATAATGCTGTGGCTATGGTTATGTGTATAGCATACGACAGATTTTGATAGCCATGTATATAATTCTGAGATTTGTTTCTCAGGACACGTTTTAGAATGCGATACAAATACAGATAGAGAAGTCCTAAACTAAAGCATACAAAGATGTAGATTATTTGGCAAATCAACGATAATACTCTTGGTGGATTTGGTGGAAGTGGAGCCACACCGGCCGCTGCCAAATTGTGATAATTCCCTGTTTGGCCTGTTGCCGCCGCCGATAGTGGTGAATTGAATGCCATACTTTCCAAATATGAGTATTGATTCTGGGCGAAATTGTGATGGACGTAAGATTGTAATTGCTGTTGTTGCCGTTTCATTAACAATTTTTGTTGCTGTTGGTGATTTTGCAAGGTATACGATTCCACATAATGCAATGTGATACACAGCATTACATGGACCCCACACCCAACCACCACAGTGAGCGGACGTATTAAAGCCGAGTATCGATTCTTATGATTCAGAGATTTAAGCGAAAGAAATAATATGAGAACGGCAAAAGATATGGTCAGGAATGTGGCCGGTAAATTTAGTAAAATCTCCGATATGAATATATGAAAACTGGAATGAATATTATAAGCGTCATAGCATAAATAGAAGGTACGTATGGAACATATGGTAATCAAAATAATATGAATGCATAGGAAATAAGATTGGGAAAATAAATGCGTGAGCTTATTGTATGTAACCATTTTGTAGAGCGAATAAACAGCCAATATGGTAAAGAGTATAACGGATAGGTAGACGTGAATGTTCCAGGCCAAAGATGAAGTCGCCAGACCAGATGCAGCCGCCAATGTTGACGATGAGGTTGATGAGGTGTCATCGCCTCTGTGTGTCGGTGATGAAGATGAGGAATAATTCGTATTACTAGATACTGATACTGTTCTGGAAGTGGGCACTATGACGGTGTTCGTTTTAATACCACCAATTGCAGCTGCCGAAGGAGTTGAAGTTGAACTATTTGTGGCATACATATGACCCGTTACCGATTTGGTGGTAATTTCTGGTTGTTGAGGCTCACCATCATTGCCGTCTATTCCCTCAATTTCCTTCATGTTTTTGATTTTATTAATATTTTGCTTATTATCCACATTGGCATCAGCTGGTATAATAGTTTCCCCATTCTGGCTCATGTATGTATTAATAACAACAGGTGACGATGGAGGTTGATGGTAGTTTGGCCGCGTTGTCACTTGTTTCAATAACACTTCAGGTATATCACCTTTGCGACCATTCGAACCACTTAATATTCGTCTAATGCTTGGAAGGACTTCTTTGCGCACCTTGGAGTTATATGAATTGCGGAAGTTATCCGAGGTATCTAAAAACATGCTACCCGATGATGGACTTTGGATAACATCGGTATTTAAAGAGTTATCTGATTTAACATCCGGTGGTGGAGATTCTACAGTTGCCGCTTTCGTGGCATTATTTGAGATTTTCTTGTCATTATCCACTAGGTGATGTCCATTTGATGAAGCCAGAGGATTAACTGATGTAGATATACTACCAGTTTGTGGTAGATGTGGGCCGGGATTTGCCACATTTGTTTGTGGCATTCCTCCATTACTGCTTGGTGCTCCATTTGCCAAATCAGGAGGTCTAAACGGTATTCTTTCGTGTCCTGGCATTAAACTCGGTGGTGGTATGGGACGGCGATTTATATAACTACCTGTGTTCGGTACAATACCTCCCTCATTGTTCGTTCCCCTCAATGTTGGCTTATCGGCAAATGGATGTTGGTACTCTGGAGGTAATGGCGGAGTGAAAAATGAACGAGCTGGTGGTGAGTATGAGGGAATGTCAGCACCCGAAAACATGGGTATTGTGGGTGTATGGCCATTGGATTTTTTCAATACTTCCGGTATTGATGGTAGCGGTGTTGAATTAATCACATGTCTATGTCGGTCCCGATCATTGTTGTGATGACGATTTGGATTTGGGTATGTAGGATTACTGTTGCTCTTCAAAATATCAGCATTTGGAGCAGTTGTTGGCAAGGCATGATCCCTTTCCAAATCCAATTCATAATTACGATGATGAACATTCAATTGGGGCTGTCGAGACTTCTCATGGTATCTTTGCGTAGTCAAGAGTGGAGTAGCTATTGTTGTTAGGCTTGAGGCAAATGTATTATCCGGAATACTGCGTTTAGTTGTCGATGTTGTGCCATAGGCCACTTTTATTAAAACTGCAGCCAAACTACGTTCCAAATTATCCAATTTATCGAGATAGGCACCACTTCCAGCAGATGATATGCTTAAACTCTTACTTTTGGAGGAGGATGACGAGGGAAACTTATCGACGTCTATACCCTCTGCTTCGTGTTCTAAAGATAATAGAGATGTTTTTGTTAAACTATAATTATTCTTAATACTATTTGAGCTGCTGCTGCTGTTAGATGAGTTGGAACTGCTGCCGCTATTGAAATTTTGCATTGATAAATCGCTAGTAATATCGGCATCTAATGGGGCCAAATCCAAGCCATATGCTGGAGATTTAGCCGCTAATAAACCTTGCGTGCTGCCAGAATATTGTGCTAATGTTATGAGTAAGACGAAAAACAAATGACATAAATTATCGGCCTTGATATGGAAATTTGACAATGAGTTCCATAGCCAGGACGTGGTGCAATGAGGAGAGTATTTGGGGTAATCCAAACGCTTAACATGTCTATGATGACAATCGATATTTTCTTCTTTTGCCAACACATTTTCCCTGTTCATATTTTTTCTCTTAGAGTGATGCTTAACACTTAACTCTTCTTCTGTTCTGGCATTCGGTTCACTTCGCTCAATTATCATATTTGATGTTCTGGATGATTTAGTTGTTGTATCGACAGTTAAATTAATTTCCTTATTTGATATTTTTGTAAATATACATGTATTCGAATTGTCTACTATTAAATTATATGGTACAGCATAAGTATCCAAGTGAGTGCAAAATGTCCCTTTGGAGAATGCCGATGATTCTGTGTCATGATTTCTTGAACGTGGTGGTGGTGGTTGTGGTGGATCTGGTGTTATTGATGAGCAGTAGTTTGAGCTTGTTTTTCTTATCATCCTTAGAGATGAGCTAAGTACCTGCTGACAACAATGCTGTCGCTGGTTATTGTGCTGGCGAGGATCTTTCTCCTCATATCCGTCTGTTTGTTGATGTTGCAACAGATGAAGTCGTCTCGCTGTTGCTTCATCATCATTTTCCCCTTCGTATTTGCGTTTTAAGTAACATTGACACGTCTGGAGTTGTTTGCTGTCTGCCTTCCCAAAAACGGTAGTTATAATCTTGTTGTTTTCGCATTCTTTTACAGCGCTCTCATCGTCACTAACATCGCTCAGATTAATGAAATTTGAATTCATGATTACATCAAGACTCTTTCATTAGATGTTATCATGCATTTGCCTATATCAATTTGGCGATATTTTCGAAGAATAAGACCGATTGAATTATACAAAAGTCTCCATCACTATATATTCGTTTATGTTTATCTTATTCTGAAACCATTAGGAGGAAACATTGCAATCGTTCGGGAGTGTTTTGTGTTTTTTACATTCGGCTTCGTTGTGGCTGAAAGTAGAGAAAGTTTATAATTATTAGAGAATTTGTTTTTGCCGACGTGAAGACTCGAGAATTTTAGATATAATATTAGAACGATAATTTTAAGGGATGAATTAAAAACAAAAGTGGAAAATGGAAGACACTCACTATATTTATTTATTTATTAAAAAATTCTGTAATACTAAGTCAATAGAGGCCTATAAAAATATATTACATCATAACAGAAATACTGAGCAATCGATATAATGTAAACAAGTTAATACATTAAACTAAGAAGAAACTGATTTAATTGGCTCCCCAGCCGCAAGAGTAGTGATTATTTAAATAGCGATGATATAAAGATAATAGTCCTATGAAGTTCCAGATTTTGGACTTAGGAGAGAAATTTACTCCCACTCTTCTAAGGGCGGAGGTATACATAGCATCAATATTTCGCCCACGTTTTTTTCCCAAAAACTTACTTCTCTGGATCGCCAGGGGGGGGGTCAAACAATATCATTCTTTTAGACACTTTCCCCCCAATAACTATATTTCTAAGCCCGCACATTCTAATTTATAAATACAAATAAATTTCAAACTCTGAGTAAATAAACTCATGTGAGAAAATATTACTTAAAAGTGGATCCTGACCAATAAAACAACACAATTGAAGTTCAGTGTGCCTTTATTTGTATCTTTTATTCGACAAAGCACCAGGACTGCCGATATATTGGAAATTGGTCAATTGTTATTTTGTCAAAAATATCATACAAATATTTTGAATGTATTTGACAACATACGATGAGATAAACTTAAAAATTCGAAAGTTATGCTGTTTCTCACGATTCTATATCTCCCGATGGCAGCCACCGTGGTGCAATGGTTAGCATGCCCGCATTGCATACACAAGGTCGTGGGTTCGATTCCTGCTTCGACCGAACACCAAAAAGCTTTTCAGTGGTGGATTATCCCATCTCAGTAATGCTGGTGATGGTGGTTTCACTGCAATGAGGAACACCGTTCGGACTCGGCTATAAAAAGGAGGTTCCTTGTCTCTGAGCTTAACATGGAATCGGGCAGCACTCAGTGATAAGAGAGAAGTTCACCAATGTGGTATCACAGTGGACTGATAAGTCTAAGTGAGCCTGATACATCGGGCTGCCACCTAACCTAACCAAACCATATCTCCCGATCTAGGACAGATATGAAAAATCTGTAAAGACAGAAAGATGCGCCTTCAAAAACTATACACAACATAAAATTTTTGAGAAATTGTCCTATATGGACTTATGAGGTTTTGTCATAATTCCACAGATATGTAAATAAAAGAATTTTTTTCTCAAGGAACACTACGGTCTCATATTGTACAAGATGAGTTTTTTCCAGATCTATTTCTCCCATATAAATATGGATGTTCATTTTTTCCATTTGGTCAAACGTTTTTCTCTGTTTCGTATTTTTGGCAAACTTGTTACCAATGAGATTTTTTGAATGGTTATCAAATTGTACATAAAAAAAAGTCTTTTCGCATAGAATCACAACTATGATTACATTCACTTATTGATTAGCATCCAATCAAACGAGTCTGATGTTCGTCCCACTTCAATAAATGCCCATTAGTACAATGGGTTACGAGGATACGAGGTCGAGTGGAAACAATGTGCTAAAAATGTTTGTAGTTCTTTTTTATTAGCCTTTTGCGAACAAAAAGCGGCGGATGCTATGAATGAACTGAATCAACTAAAACAAAAACAACAACAACATCATCATCATCATCATGGAGACAAAGGGTTTAATTGGCAGTTTCTATGTTATTCTATGCATCTTATTTGGGCAAAAAAGGAGGAACACACTCATTCAACACTGTAAATACACAAAGCTTTTAATGAAAAATGCATATATGTCTCCTGCAAAACTTTTCCATACTTAATAGTTGAATGACATTTGAAGAATTACATGCAGCTAGTTATGTTATGTTTCTACAACTTGTCCATCTTTTTTTATGTGTAAACAACTAAAGGAATAGAAATACATGTACAACGCATGATTACGTTGAAAACTAAATCCCATGAGTTCAGATAAAAAAATTTTAAAAAATATCCCATCAAAAATATGTCCGAAAAATTTGTGATACATCTTAAAAATATTTTTCATCTCTGAAGTCATAGTTTTAGTGCCAATTTTAAGAATGAAGGTGCGCCAAACGCCAGCAATGAGGACAATATCCCTGAGGTCTATAAACTTGATGGGCCAAAAATGTAGTGTGATGAGAGCACGTGCAATAAATGGAAAAAAGCTAATAGACTACTGTCTATTAAAGCAAATAGAAAAATGGACAAAAACTAAATTTTTAAATTTGGCTTACCATTGGGGGGTTAATTTACTCTAATTGGCATGATGGCTTTAACGAACACATATATTCATTTACGCATATTAAATATATGTTTTCGACATTTTTCATAAAGGAATAAAGGAAACATTGATTTAGAAAAACATCTTTAAAACTTTATTTTGTTTTCTATTCGAACAACAACAACTTTGTCTATTTGGTGGTCATATACATATAATATACGAAAACTGCTACTCAGCGGCGGAATCGAGAAGAACCTTGCAAATTCAGGCATGTTAAATGCCTTAAATTGGAAGGAGTTGAGTTTATAAGGCATGCATGTGTACTGATTTTACAATAATCGTAGGCCCTCTAAAATCAGACCTGTAATTAAGCATTGCGTTTCATTTACTTTTTCATTTTATACACCCGGACATTCTGTTTGCCTTCTTTATAGAAGTTGTAAAGGGTGATTCTTTGAGGTTAGGATTTTCATGCATTAGTATTTGACAGATCACGTGGGATTTCAGACATGGTGTCAAAGAGAAAGATGCTCAGTATGCTTTGACATTTCATCATGAATAGACTTACTAACGAGCCACAACGTCGAATTTTCAGTGAATGGGCCCTAGAAAAGTTGGCAGAAAATCCGCTTTTTTATCGACAAATTTTGTTCAGCGATGAGGCTCATTTCTGGTTGAATGGCTACGTAAATAAGCAAAATTGCCGCATTTGGAGTGAAGAGCAACCAGAAGCCGTTCAAGAACTGCCCATGCATCCCGAAAAATGCACTGTTTGGTGTGGTTTGTACGCTGGTGGAATCATTGGACCGTATTTTTTCAAAGATGCTGTTGGACGCAACGTTACGGTGAATGGCGATCGCTATCGTTCGATGCTAACAAACTTTTTGTTGCCAAAAATGGAAGAACTGAACTTGGTTGACATGTGGTTTCAACAAGATGGCGCTACATGCCACACAGCTCGCGATTCTATGGCCATTTTGAGGGAAAACTTCGGAGAACAATTCATCTCAAGAAATGGACCGGTAAGTTGGCCACCAAGATCATGCGATTTGACGCCTTTAGACTATTTTTTGTGGGGCTACGTCAAGTCTAAAGTCTACAGAAATAAGCCAGCAACTATTCCAGCTTTGGAAGACAACATTTCCGAAGAAATTCGGGCTATTCCGGCCGAAATGCTCGAAAAAGTTGCCCAAAATTGGACTTTCCGAATGGACCACCTAAGACGCAGCCGCGGTCAACATTTAAATGAAATTATCTTCAAAAAGTAAATGTCATGGACCAATCTAACGTTTCAAATAAAGAACCGATGAGATTTTGCAAATTTTATGCGTTTTTTTTTTAAAAAAAGTTATCAAGCTCTTAACAAATCACCCTTTATAACATGGGTGTTAAAGTTATGCAGCAGGAGATTTGCTTTGAGCTCTCTATTAAAAGAGAGTTTTAAAATTGTTTGCATTTCTATTTAATTAAAATTAGAATGCATTTTCAAGGCCTTTCTAAGTCAATCGCTCATTTTATAAAATCATACTTACAAATAGAAGAAGAAGCATCTAATTGGATTGCCTTCAACTTCCCAAAATCTGCCATTATTTTCTTTAATTTCTTGAATTTAAATTCTTCTAGCTCTCGACAACAAATGTGGCGAAAGGAGTCCAGACTGGAAACAAAAAATAATTGTGAATTAAAACAATAACTATGCAGTATCGTATTATTTAGTAATAAAAAAGCCATTCTTTTGAGTACGTATACACACACAAAATTATCACCAAAATTTTTTCAATTAAACACTTAATTGAATTTGGAAACGGATTCAATTAATATGTTAATTGATTCAATTAATTATTTAATCAAATCCGAATAAAATCCAATTAAAAAAATGATTGATATTTGTTACGTTACCAATTAAAATATTAATTGATTCAATCAATTTGTTAATTAATTCGGAAATAATTTTCAATTACAAACGTGATTGAATTTTTTTCCGTTTCCAATTACATATGTGATTGATCCAATCACCTTTGTGATTGAAACTGAATAATTTTTAGCAATGGAAAGAGCGAAAAGAGAACAAGAGAATGGGTATTTATTCAACAATGTATGATGGAGAGATCAGTCTGTGGAAGTAACTCGTAACGAACGGTTGGGTTTTTGTTTTTCGCGTAAATTGAAAAACATGATTGGCGACACTCTGTCTGCTGCTTTCAAAATGTGTGCATAAATATTTTGAACGCAACAACAAATCATAGCAAAGGGTTGAAATAAATAAAGTGTGCAACAACAAACGGACACGTGGTAAAGGTTTGAAAAAAATATATGACAGAACGCATTTGAAATTACCTGTGTTTGTGTTTTGTGGTATTGTAAAAATGGAAAACAATCTACGTTTATTGAAGGTAAAAAATTGTGAATACCGTTTTCCATTGAAGCCTGTTTACATTAAACGGACTAAAATAATATATTTTTTATTCATTTCTTTTAGTGACCAATTTTATTTCGTGAAATTGACCAATCAATCCCACCAACTCCATCATTTTATCAAATATATAATAATATGTTTGCAATAAAAAAGTGGGTACCGTATTGATCTTTTAAAATTATAAATTTTTTTCACTCCTAGTTTTCTTAAAACCAAGAGCGGTATGGGTTTGTTGGAAGATTCACCTTGAAGTTGCGAAGTAGCGTTGGCATTAAATTGCATTTTTGTTTTACCTGTCTTTTTCAGTTTGAACCCAAGTAGAGAGCAGTATATCTGGTATATAAACTAATGAGCTGAATTATGTAATGGTAAAAAAGTTCTTTCTTTTGGATTTAAAAATATGAAAAATATCCGATAATAATAAAAATATGTATTTTCCATTTATATTTTTTCTATTTCCAGAATTTGCAAAGTATCATCAATATAATACCAAATATTACATTGCTTTCCAATTATTTTTGTCTTTGATTGGTTCAAATTTTAATAGACGATTTTAATGTGTGGAAATTTTGGAAAGGAATTGTTACTAAAATTAAATTACCGAGCTCCTTAATACACCTTTTTATGCTAAAAGACTACAACTGCAAAAGAAGATTATAAATCTGCAACCTGGAACTAAGAATTGAACTTGATATTCTATGCAGGTAATGTTTAACTAAATTAACTTTTAGTTGTACAAAATTAAGTTCTAATTATTCTGTATACTTTCAAAAAAATTAATTTAGCTTACAGGCTGCTGAATTATTGGAAATCTAGGCGCATCTACATATTAGAAGGAACATGCTAACATGGTTATTATTATAAGGAAGATAATGATTTATATAATTTATTTTTTCACCCTATAGTTGTTATTGATAGTAGTTGTATTTGTAAGTTATGTTAGAACAAAACACAAATGACAAGAACCAAATTTATTTGTCTATTGCATAATTCAAATAATAATAAAATATTAAATATGTTTTATAAGAAACACATATTTTCTTTTATTTCAAAAGAAAAAAACTAAATACGATTTTGGGTTCGCAATATATAATTTTTTTGATCGAAATTTATAGCCAATTTCAATTAATTATTTAATTGAATGAATCAAATAGTTGATTGATTTTTGTCGCGAAATTAATTAAAATTTTAATTGATTCAATTAAAACTGTGATTGAATTTTATGTTAAAAATCAATCACGTTTTTAATTGATTCAATCACACAATTAATTGATTCCGTGACAAAAGTCAATTAAATTTTTAATTAAAAATCGTGTTGGTTTTCAATCAAAATGGGTGATTGATACTATCATTTTCGTGATTGAAGACATTTCAATTAAAAAAATGATTGAATCCGCGATTTTCGTGATTGAAATCAAAAAATTTTTTTTTGTGTGTAGGGAAGACCTTCCTGTACTATAAAACATCTTCTTGGCGTAGCGCTGCAATATGCCTGTAATCAGCAGGGGAGGTGTGGTTCTATTTTCAGTAATTATGTAGGAATTCTAATAAACACCCCTGTACAACTCCTTCTGTTTAGAGGGCTCGTGATCGCCCTTTTATGTAAGCTACAAAGAAGGCCTTGTCCTCCAATCTCACCCTATGTTAAATGGAAAGGAAGGTGTAATGTCCTAAACAGGCCTCCGTAAAGCCTAAACAGGCCTGGAAAAAGGCATTCCAAGCATATGAACTACGCCGCTGGGTATGTTCAACATAACATACAAGAGTAGCTTCAAAACTTTCCCTTGTTATGTGATGTTAATATTTCTTAGGCCGATTTGATCACAAAGCTGCTTCAGTCTGATAAGTTTTAATTGTTTTGTCATCAAGTCTGCCAATTGATTTTGAGTTGAAATTTGATTAACTTTTTCGGATTCTTTTTTGCGTACGGAGAAATATTTTGTGCTGATATGTTTTGCAATATTTATTCTGGGTTCTGATCCAATCGAACAGCGGTAGAATTATCAACGTACGGAATTTCATTTAATCCAATCAAATGCTTATAAAGACGTTTAAGCCAAATAACTTCCTTTGTTGCTTCTGATGCAGCAATAATCTCAGCTTCAGTTGTCAATGTGGCTATAGTAGTTGTCTTTGGCTTATTCAGGAATTAATACAATTTGCATATTTGACAACGACGCCATCCAATTGTGGAGCAACCTCCGCAGTCAGCATCACTGAAGCCTTCTAATCGCCGATTCATTGTATTGTTGTAGTAAATACCGTAATTGACTGTTATTGACATATATCGAAAAACCCTCATAACACGAATTATGCCTTCTTCTGCAGGACATACTAGTGTTCTTCATAGAAATCCAACGGAATATGCCAAGTCAGGTCGTGTTCCTATTTTATCGACTACCACCGTACCGTTTGGCAAAGCTACCAATATTTTTATAACCATCTATGAAGCTCTTAGGAATTTCAGCGAAGCGATGCGCCAACATTTTATCCATTTTGCTAAATATAACGCAATCACACTATTACGCATGAATTCCATCACGAATACATGTTTCAAAAATAAGGATACAATGCTCATCGATGGAATTGTGGCCACTATGGGGATCTATATGTCATTTTGGCATTGTCGAGGACTGGGCACTACCTACCCTGTTTTGTGGGCCATTTATTATGATTCCCAAATATTTTTCAATATTCCTTTTAAAGAGATAGAGGACCAAAAGATCTATCCTTGACTTATCTGGATGCCCATTTTTTTCAATTTGGCTACAGTAGACACATTTCTTTCGAGAAGTGCGTCCATATATTTCTATGCCATTATGGGATTCCCAATATAATACCAAATACATTCTGCAATTTCAATTTTTTACCTTCGGAGAGAGGACTTAAACTCTAAATCGTCTTTTTCATTTGACTATAGTATGCGAATTTCCCTCTGTTTCGTAAGTGCTATGATTCAGAAGATTTCTGTCAAAAGGGTTTTATACAAATCTAAACTTTTCGTATCTGTGTATATTTGGTTAAAATTTAAACTTTCTATCTCTTTTCCATAACAACATTTTGGCTAAAAGAACTTAAAATATTTAAAAATGGAACAAATGAAAATTGAGGCAAAAAAAAAATCAATATTAAAATGAAAATAATAAATTTAAAAATAAAAATAAAATAAACGCCTCATTTAAGCCTAATAATAATAATATTTAAAGTAAAAGATGAAGAGAAAACATAAATAAAAATTTTATATATTAAACATTTGCACTGTGCTGTCTTCCCGTTTTTACCCAATTTTTATAGTCTAGGTTAGGTTAGGATAGATATAGTTGCAACCCAATATTTCAGGCTCACTTAGACTATTCAGTCCATTGTGATACCACAGTGGTGAACTTTTCTCTTATTCACATTGCAGTGAAACCACTTAGAGAGGCTTTGAAATACTCAGAAATGTCACCAGCATTACTGAGAGGACACTGGCGCCATTACTGAGAGGGATTATCCCCTCCGTTGAATAACTTTTTGGTGTTCGGTCGAAACTGGTGTTGAACCCTCAACCAGTGTATGCTAGGCGGGAATGTTAGCCTAATCTAGGAACTCATTCTTTCCTACTGTTGCCACAAGTATTCTGCAATTCACGTTGATAAGTGGGACAAATATCAGTCTGTTATGTTCTACTACTTTCGAATGTCTATCGTCTCGTCTGGAAGCGCCAGATTCCGTTTCCTCTTATACCGGTAGTTGATATAATTTGAAAGATGTTCTGGTATTCTACTACTGCCCAATATATAGAGTCAATCAATCTTCCTATGTTAACTGAAATAGTAAACATACGCCTGGATAGAGTGAAGTGCAGTGAAGAATAAGCGCAACATGAAAATATTGCAACAGATCCTTCGGACTTTTTGTATTGGAGTAAGTGGGGCTATGATGACCACATGCTCTTGAAATGTACGTGAGTAATCCTATAAGTACATAGCCTCACCGCCTGGTCCTAACTATTTAACTGAAGTCGAAACGATTAACTAACGTGGAGCCGATTGACCGTATCCGGCGGACGTAAGCAGGGCTATGGTGACCACATATTTTAAGACTTACATGAATGATCCGATACACGCTTAGCTTCAATAACTGCCATTCTAGGAATTTAACATCGTGGACACGGATCGTGTGAAAGGGCTAAGTATTCATCGAAATAGGGGACCCACTTATCATTCAGTATAATCTACAACTGTTTGTAGAATTCTACAAACTAATGTAGATATCAACCAAACGCAGGCGCTAAGTGGGCTTGCACAGAAAGGACCTATCCTAGGTTAAGATCTATACTTCATCCTCAAGGGAGATGCATACATTTTCACTAACTTAAAGTGCAGTATTCTAAATCTATGGTGAATCAAGTGAATTTTCCGCAAATTTGTATGTACGTATTTCTATAGATTTAATGACATCCTTTGAATCAGCGGCTAACATTCTATAACTGAACTAATTTCAAGATATGTAAGGTATCATTCAACAAAAATATGGTGATAACCATGTTCGGGCTTATTTCCAGGCAAAAAATTATTTAAAGTTCAGTTTCCAAATCCTTATTCCTTTTATATATTCAGAAAAAATGTTTGTATATTTTACCTTTCTCTCATTTCAATTTATAAATATCTAAATAATTATGAAATTTAATTGTACTAATTTTCATTGTCTGTTCATTCCGAGTAATTTCACATTTGCCAAACAACTCACAAGGGTTTAGAGTTACATTCTTAGTATGTAATATATTCTAGATGGTCATCGCACATGATGGTGGAGGAGGGGTGAAGTGAGTTAACGAGTGAACCGCATATGTATGTATATACACAATGAATATTTAATATTTTTGTGCAATTATAATAATAATGCTTTCTATTTTGAATAATATCATCATCGTCATATTGGCACTTGTAGATATTCAAAAATGCATCTATCAGATACTTACCTATAGTAGTCTTGCAGACCGTGGACCTTAGTGATGTGTGGTATGTTCCAAATACATCGCTCGCACGAAGAAACCCACGAAACCTGTTCTCAGGCTGGCAGCCAGACAGCAGACACACACCACAAAAGACAAAAGAAGACACGGTGGTGTTTCAATATATGTGGACCAGCCGAACACCAACAAGTAGTAGAATCTTTCAATGATTAATCCGAGTTTGATATTTCTTGGTTTATTTTATAAATTATTTTCTTTTTTTCACTTTTAATATTTAATTATTTCCTTCTGTATCATATACTCTCATTTCGGCCAACATACACACAAACACGAACACAGTTCCACCTTATACCAATGCTGCTGCTGCTGGATGTCTCTCATATGTATGTATTAGTTTTCGTCTACCACTCTTCTGAATTTATGTACAACATAACAAAGGCAGGCATCAAGAAAAATATTTTACACTGGGTTTTATGATTTTATTTCATTATTTATCTATTGGTAAACACTCATTAGCATTTTCTTTAAAAAGAAAACGTATTTATTTATTTTATTTTCTCCATTAAATCAAATTTTCTCGTATCACTTCATTAACTTGTACCACCAATTTTTTTTATATACACACACTCTTCTTCAAGCCACATATAGAGTACCAAAGCAATACAACCCTGCAACACACAAAATGGCCAATATATCGGGTTGCAAGTCTTGCAACATAATAGTGGTGAGTGAGTGAAATGAAATTGATGGAACTCACTGAACTTCACGAAATGTAGATGTGAATGGCACCACAATATTCGGTAATATTTTATATTAAAGTTTTGGCGAAATGAATGAAAAAAAATCTCCACTATTGTATAAAATCGTATGAAATATTTTCTAGACGGAATCGTAAAAACGCATATAACTTGCGTTGGATTGCACCATATGAAATTGGCTACTCCCTTTTAATTACTACAACTACATTCCAGTAATTATTAACTTAAAGCCAGATAATTTGCCTTTATATTGGGGTCTGTGTGTGGTATGAAAGTAGATAATTTAGACAATAAAAAGTTAAATTTTATATTATTTTTAAAGAATGTTAAGAAAATTGATTGTAGTCCCAATTATTATTTTTGTTTTGTTTGTTTTTTTTTAGGTAAATTTAATGCATTTTCTTTATGTTGAGTATCTCTGTAACCGTATATGGCCATTTGGGCTTGGTTGCAAAATTAGTTAAAATGAATAAATAAAAAATAAATAAATGGTCCACCCGGTGTTTGTTACAAAATTTATTTTACACACGCGTGATTCAACTCCATTCACGCACTTATCTCTAGAATGGTGTAAAATTCAACTCTGTTTTTTTCGTTTACAATAGGGTGTGTGAAAAAAGTACTGAAGGTAGTAGAAAAAGTAACAACGAAATTACATCAAGCATGATGAATTTAGTACTATTATATCTTTTCTACTACAGTTTAAATCATGCTTGCTTTAATATTAAGTGAGTTCGCGTACTTAAACGTGCAAGTCTTGTTGGTGATATACTTAAAGCGGACCTTACACGGTCGGATAAACACTCCGACAGAGGTTCGTCTATTTGTTGTGTGTTCGTTCAATTTTTGCCCTTACACTGCAAGAAAAAATATGATGGCAACATGAAAAAATAAGAAGAAGCAAAACCATAAGCAATGAAGAGTTAAGGGTGAAGCCATTTTTACTGAACAAATGGAAGAAAATAATAAAACTTCGGATATATGTGGCTAAACAATGATTCCTGGAGCAATTCAGTCAGGGAACGGCCCACCCAACAATGTTGGATATTTAAAAATATCTGGGAAAAAGTAAATGAAAATTTCTGAAAAACTCTTTGGTTTTAATTAACAAATTATAATAGCGGCAATAAATTGCAACAAGCGGTAAAATATATTTTTTTATTTGTTGCTCAAAATTTAACATTGCTTTATAAAAAAAAAGTTTTCAGCAAAAAGCTGCAAACATGTATGGACCTAGCGCCGCCACTTTGTACTCACTATTGTCTTTCATGAAAAGGAGGCCTCTTACACTCATAGAAAAAAGTCGCCTACAAACAGCATTCAATATTTGCTATTTTATTTTGGTACTTTGTGGTCTGGCGGATAACAGCTCATAAAATATTTTGGTTGTAGAATGTTATCCAAAGTATTTCCTCCAAGTATCAAAAATAGTTTTTCATATATTCCCGCCATATAATATCCTAAAAATCTCCTAAATACGATCAACAAACATTTTGTTTGCTGTTATGCCTTAATTTGAGATATATTCCAATTTTTTTTGGCAAATACAAGATATAATTTTAATTTATCGTTTTTATTTCGTTACGTAGCCCCTGTTATGACATTTTTCTTTGTTTCAACGAAACTGAAACATGTTTAAAAGTAAACAAGTTTAGAAAATAGTAGACAATGTTTGCTATTTCAGCAAACAGAGACTGCTTTCCCCTTTTCAGCAGATTTTCTGCTGTTGTAGCAGTATTTTCTTTTGGGTGTATCATTGAGTATGTCATAGAAACGGACAGCACTATTGATAAGATAGTACAGAACATCACAGCCTGTGGCATTGCAATGGAATTGTTAGACTGTTGCAGAACACCACATACACCAGTTTTGCTAAGCGCTGGATGAGAGTGTAAATAAATTAAAACCACTTAATTTTTTATCGTTTTTTATTGTTGTTTTTTGACTTTGTTGTTTTTACAAAGCCTTTTTTATGAAAATATAATTCTCTGTAAAGCTATCATTTATAATAAGTACCTACAATTTGAAACAATAATATATTTTACAATTTTGCATTATAAATTCTAATTTAAGTATGGTATATTTACATTATTATACATTGCTAAAAATCGGTACATATTTCAATACAGGTTTGCATTTAGTTGGGAATAGCAAGAATTAAATTATGTCGTAAAGCAATTACTATAAGAATTTAAATTAAACCGCTGATAAGGGCAAATAAAACAAAAAATTAAAATTACAATAATTAAGAAAACTAGAAAAAATTCAAAAATAAAAAAAGAAAGGAGAATATAGCGAACTGAAAGAAAAAATAATTTAAAAGTAAAACATAGAACTCAATAATAAATGAAAAAACTCAAAAGAATACAAAAAAAATAAACTTAAATAATAAACACAAGTGGAAATAAAAGCTTCCGTTTTTCACAATCTTTAAATGGACCACTCAGACTAACATATATTGTCGGACGTCGTAGATTTGTCTCTTCAGAACAAACGCCGGATTTCTCTACATATAATTTCAACTGTATTTTCATTATGGATCTTTGAACGAACCAAATGTGAATGGTTTACAATAAACCGACGGCATGTATCTGCAGTTTAATTCGTATGTATCGGAACAACATATAATAGTAAAATTAATAGTCTTACTTCCAAAGTTACTGGACATTGTGAAAAAGGCATTAGAAAGCAAACATAAAAAGATAACTTCAAAACGAAATAAACAAAACTAAACAAACTCTATGCAGCGGTAAAAAATAAGGTTTTACATCTTGAGGCAATATATGGGAGTTAGTGAAAGCGATTTGACAAAATATTTATTCTTCGAAAATTTGGTATGAAGGAAGTGTTTCATTTGACTGAGGTATCAAAAAACATTTCAGAGCATTCCCTTTGCCTCCTTTTTTAAGCAAAATTTACCATTTTATGTTAGATCCCATATTTGAATACAATAAAAAGCTAATTTTAAAACATTTTTTTTATAATATAATTTAAGTCATAAAATGAGCATAAAAATTGCAATATTTGGACAAAATTTCATAAAATTGAAACCACTAAAAATGATATGAAATAAATATAGCTAGTCCTTATTACCTATGTGGTTTTTACATAGCACTTAATAAAATCTAAAATAGTATGTCTACTAAAATAATAAAAATTTGCCTTGGGCCTAAAACTATTTTATGAAGTGGGTTGATTTTAACTCCTTGGGAGTTAAAACACTATATACTATGTATATGTACATTAAAATGTTCACATTTATAAATTATTTACATTTAGAGAATTTAAAGTGTTTAGCTTCCAAATAAGGTTCCTAAAATAATGGTTAATGCAATTTTTGAGTGTTTCTATCACATTATTCCAAACATTATGGACAACCTTAACATAATTAACTATTCAGATACACAAATTTTTATTGTAGATTTTTTTAGGGATTCATGTCAAAGACGGCATCCCTAATGTATCTGTGATGCATGTAATTTATACGAATTGAAAATTTCACAACAAAATATGTTTGTCTTTGAATGAATCAATGAATCCGACGAGTTGCAGATACATTAGGGATAGCGTTAATTGACATTAATCGCTAAAAATATGTCCAAAAATATATGTGTGCGTGAATGGAACGACGAGTTTACCTATTTACACACTCTAATTGCCAAAACTTCATCAAATCCTCAATTTATATTTAGATTGCATTCTAGGAAATAATAAATTTTCCTATATATGGACCATTTCTTATTCTTCATATAATTCCGCTCAACTCAAGGACTGCCGCCTTCCTGTTGAGAATACAATGGTGCATATTCATAATTTCTTCACGCTACTTACTGTCTGCCTAAATAAAATATGTATATAATTTGAAAATAAGGGTTTCTTTTAAACATCAGGCAATCGCCGAATCAGGACTTTTTTTATGCACATGATTGGTTATACAATGATCATGTTCTAAAATCTGTAATGAAAGAAATGATTTTTTTATTTTTCTTTTATAAATGAAATTTGGTATAAACTCTATTTACAAAAACAATACAATGTCGATATTAGATAACTATGTCCGTGATTTGATAAGGGTTTATTAAAATTTATATTTATCGTAAGTTTTCAAAATATATAATATGGGTTACGTAAAGTGAGTAATATGCGAATTGCATGTATATCAAATTTGTGAAAGGTATCCCTTTAGTAAAAATATACACCTAGCCTTCAAACTATTTCGGTAAAATAAAATTCGAAAAAGCATGTAATGTCCACATTAAGTCTACTTCCAAGATTCATTGTTTTTTGAGCTTTTTTGAACGCATAATGATGGAACTCTGGCATTTTCGCACAGAAAAATATGTATGCATATAATTTCGCAAAAATAAGTTAATAATCCACCCTATTCACGCTGATACATATTCATTTTTCGAATATCAAAATCATTATCATAGGCCTAGATCACGTTTTCGAATGTTTCTGCGAAAACGAATTTCATCATTTATCACCGTGAATGGGATCCCAAACACAGGATTGTTAAATTATTTGTGCGCAATAATATGCATCACTATCTGTTGGAAACAAAGATTTCGTAGTTACTCCCGATTTTTAAATGGAGTATAACTGCGTAAAACGAATATCAGTCTTTATCATAATGTATAGGTTCCCAAAACACAGGACTGTTAACTAATTTTTGCGAAATAATATGTTTGCCTATTTTTTCGTGCAGAAATTTCAGAGTTGTATGACTAGCTGCACACAAAAATAAAAACTCAAAATAAATCCTTCGCAGTTATTCCGCGCAAACGTTTTTTATATATAGTATAACAGTTTTTCGTGCGAAATTGTGATCTTAGTACTAGGCTTATGTCATCACAATAGACTTGTTAGCCTGAATTCGTTTACAACAACAGATATCATACACACCCAAAAAAATTTGTTAGTAGAAACAGCAGTCTGCTAAAACAGCAGAGTCTGCTGAAAAAGGGAAAGCAGTCACATTTCGCGGAAATGGAAAACATTGTCTGCTATTTTTTAAGTCCGATTCCACTAAAACATGTTTTAGTTTGGCTGAAACAAATAAAAATGCCAACTTAGTGGCTATCTTAATACAATTAAAACAATATTTTATTAATAGCTATGTTGTAGCATTTGCCCAAAAATCTGAATATTTATCAAATTGAGGAATAACAGCAAACAAAATGTTAGCTGATCGCATTTAGGGACTTGTAAGTATATTAATATGTTTTGGGGAAAAATTTATAACCTAAAAATTTTATAATTTGTTATTTGTCAGATCCTGAAGTACAAAAATATAGCAGCAGACATCGACTGATGTTTTTAGCAGACTTTTTTCTATGAGTGCACCATATCTAAGCTTGACCTTACAATTTTTAATTGGTGATAATGACATTTTATTTATATATTTTTCAATTATAATTTAGATAGGTTCTTTCGGTTATGCAAACCGATAAACCCATTTTTGACACTATCTATTCCATATATTTTCAAAGATTTCCAATTGCGTGTCTGTGTTTTTATTATATATGTATGAATGTTATTATAACATTGACAATTTGTAAATTAAAAAAAAATATTGCATTGAGAAATATTACGTACACTGGATTCTTAATAAACTTGTATCACTTATGAAATCACTTACATTATTATCTAAAAATTATTCACTGTTAGAATTGATTTGATTCTTATGGAAATAACAGTTAATTGACTTGGTAGGCCTATTATATTCCCTCTAAGATCAATATATCTATTACGAGAGTACATTCTATTTCCATAAGAACCTATCCATTTACAGAAAAAAACATTACATGTTAGTATTTTTTTGTAATAAGACTACAAAAAAAAATATTGTTAATTTTAAAGGCATTTTTATAAGTTTATAAATTCTTAAGCAAATATGTTAAGTTTAAATTTACAATTGAAAATAAAATAAACATAAAATCAATTATAAAAAGGACTTTATATCCTTCGAATGCAAATAGTACACAAAAAATATTAAATCTATACGACAATTAAACGAAGATCTAAATAAAATTATAACTAAAACACAAAAATATTTAAAATTACAAATTAACTTATAATAATTATATTATAACTACTACTATCTTAGGCCAATCGGCCCAATTATTCGATATGTTTCGTAGAATTCAAAATAAGATTTAGGTTAAAAATCAAATGTAAAAAAATATGGTGACAAATTAAAACATTAATTGACGAAATAAACATGAAATCTAAATAATAAAGTAGTTAGATTAAAACATTATATATTTGTACCATATTCAACAAAATATTCAACAAAATATGTCTCTTCTATTATCAAGACATTGATACTTCATCTAATGAGAAAATGCCCGAGTCATGGTCATCTCCTTGTCTGGGTATTTTCTCAATAGGTTTCAACATTACGCGCATAGTATTAAGATTTACTTCTGGTTGTGTAATATTTGCCTGATTAGCCTGTCTGCTGGTGGAAGGCACCTCAGCAGCAAGAGGTGGTAGATATTCTTGACTTATGATTTGAAGATCTTTCGTATTTTTGATTTGAGGTGTACTCGTCGTCGGCTCTCCTTTGAATTTCTTTTCTTTTAAATGTTTTGTCGGACTAATAGTGGCAGAACGTTTCACCTTGGGTTTGCTTGATTTCTGCAGAAGAACAAGGGGTTCATCCTCGTCCTCGTCTTCATCCACTACAATCATTTTCTTTTTCGTCTTCTTTGTTTCGTGTTCTACAGTTTCAATATCTTGTTTGCGCTTTTTGTTATGGACCATACCTATGTTATCTTCTATTGCAACAGTGTGACGTTTTGTACTTAACAATTTGAGTCCAATATCAGACCAATCTGAAGGACTTTCACTCGATTTGTTGTTTACCGATATATTTACATTGCTTTGATTGGCCAGCAAAAGCGTTGATAGAAAATAACGTGATACATACGATTTATCCTTATCATGCATTATATCATTGAATGTGGTTTCACCTCCTGTGTGAGTTGCTTGTATGGTATCAATGATTTCTGTACCCAATTGGAAAACATCAAAATGATGACGTTCTCTAGATTTGGCCAATATGGGACGCAAATGTTCATGCCATTGTTGAATCTGTAAATGGAATTAAAAGGAAAAATAAAATTTTGGTAAAAAAATAGAAAAAAAGAAACAGGCACTAGTTGAGTTAAGATTGATGTTCGCATGTTTAAGTTTAGGTCAGGTTTGGTATAGTGACAGCCCGTTATTCAGGCTTATTTGGACTGTTCAGTCCAATATTAAATATTGACAATTTGTTGTAAATAAATCAATTACCTTTGTCTTTGCACCATGCAAATTCAAATCAAACAATTCATTCTCCTGTTGGCTATTGTCCTCAAATATAGTTGCTATGTCTAATGGAACAGTATCGTCTTCCAAGTAATCGTTATTCAACGATTGGTTTAGATGACTGGTTTCCGTGTTATTTACGTCAGCTATCGTTTTTTCTTCCAATTTATCTTCTGCGTTTTCTCTCTCGCTTGTATTTGTAGAATTGTTTCCGGTGGTACTTGTTTCATTTGTCATCTCTTTATCCAATGGAGTTTCATTGTTTTCGTCTCCCTTTGTGTTTGTATCAATTTCATCATCTTTATCTTCCGTGGGCTCGATTATAGACTCCTCTGACTTATCCTCGTCTGTTGTTCCAAGTACACCATTGTTGCAGGATTCTTTCGAGTTATCTTTTTCTTCGATTACTTGAAGCGATATTGTGCTTGTCATTTCTGTATCGCCATTTGTAACATCCGTTGTTATTACATCTTGTATTTCAGCCTCCAATGCAGTTCTTATAGAATCCGGTAGGTCACTTAATATTTCATCCGTTGTTTGCATATCTTGGGCTTTCGTTAACTCGTCATTTAAGTTAACTTTGCATTTATTTACATCAAGAGAATTTTCTTCAAAAATTACTTCAAGGGGTTCTTTTTCAGGTGTCAATATCGCCCCATCTACTCCCACACCAGAATCACGACTTAGGCGATGAGGAGTTATGGGAATTCTATTTGGCTCTTCTTCGTTAAAACCACAAAACTCGCTACACATTGTATCGTCGTCCTGCAACATTTCTTCATCCGAAAATCCATAAAAATCTGACTGGTGTCCAGGACTATTAGGTGGAGTGTCTATAATCCCAGACATATCGCTATTGTTTAAAGCGAAGAATTGCATTTGTTTG
This sequence comes from Haematobia irritans, assembly GCF_050003625.1. Classification (NCBI taxonomy): domain Eukaryota; kingdom Metazoa; phylum Arthropoda; class Insecta; order Diptera; family Muscidae; genus Haematobia; species Haematobia irritans. The sequence continues at coordinate 37,873,600 of NC_134397.1, read as the reverse complement.
GACAACCGATATTCTTTGATTGGCGCAACCGGTCGTGTAGGCTTCAAACATCTCTGAAAATACATATTAAAATAAATTTAGGGATTTAAGTAGAAATTATACGGTAATGATAGAGTTTTTTTAGACCAGGACAAAAAAACCCAGATAGACGGAGAGAAAGATAAATATAAGTGTCTGAAAATATTTTACTATAAATTTCGTGACCAAATTTCTGAAATTATAATGCCACTCGGTGCATATCCAAAAATTAATTACGGCTTAACCCTTTCGACCCTAAAGTGGCCTGTGGGCAACTTTTTGTGTTTTGAGACTCACTGTCAGCGTTGTTTTTGTTCATAAAACTGTAACGGTATCGAAAGCTACAAGTGTTTTCTTCAAGTTGAATGAAAAATCAGCTAATTTGGTTGTCAATTAGCAAATTTTTTTTCATTAATACGCACCTCTTTGCGAATTTAAAAAGAGGTTTTTATACATGTGACTTTTTTCAAAAATTACAACTAAAATGTTGAAAGTTTTTATTAAATCTATTGTAGTACATGTCAAATAAAATATTTCTGGAAGTCAAATCTTAGAATTGCAAAAAAACAAAAGATGAGAAATTTTTAAAATTGAAAAGTTGCCTGTGGGCAACTTTGGGCAATTGTGGTAGTAAAATTACATATTTTTTGTGGACATAAGACCTGGAGAAAAAAGGTTTGAGAAACAATGATATTGAAAAAATTTTTAACTTCATTTGGGATGTCCCAGTGACGAGAAATGCGGCGATGATGTGGAAAACATATCTGCAGTGCAGTGGGGAATTTGGAAGGAATCGTAAAAAGGGAGGAAGCCACTTCTTGGCAACATACTAGGGGATTAGCACGAATCTTGACGTTTTATAATATTTTGGTTTTTTACACCGCCAGTTAAATTGACATGGGTTAAAAAAAAAAAGAAAAAAAAAAAAAACAAAACATTTTCGTGAGTCACGCGAAGCCGTGAATGAAATTTAAACGAAATCTCGTGAATGTGCGTGAACGTGATTAAAGAAAAATGCGTGGCGCGTGAGTAAAAATCAAATTGTGTTCGTGATTGTGAGTGAGTAAACTTTCTCCGAAATCACGCTCCCGATAAAAATTTACTTTCACGATCCAACCCATGCTCACGATCCAACTCACGCTCAAGATAAAATTCACGTTAACGATGAAATTCATATTCACGATAAAATTCACACTCACGGTAAAACAGACACAAAAAGTCACAATCACGAACAAATTCACGTTCACGATTAAGTTCCAGCTCACCGATTTTAATCACCTTTACTTATTTAATCACGCTTAAGATTTCAATAGCGTGGGTCACGAGAAATTTCGTTACCAGAATTTTACTGAGCCACGTTTCGTGTTCCGAAAATATTCGTGACTCACGAAATTTGTCGTGAATTACGAAAATTGTCGTGAATCGTGCGAAAGCGTGTGACGTAAACATTGTTCATGTGTGAGCGTGCGCGAGCATGACGTTTCATTTCGTGACCGTGAATTCCTACCCACATGGCGTGCGTGAGTATAAATATTTCTTCGTGAATGTGTTTTAGCGTGATGGAAATTCCACTCACGCGCGCATCTAAGTATATATTTACTGTAAAATAACAAAAAACTTAACAAAAATCCAATAAAACGTAATACGTCTATCATTACAATACAAACTATTTTGTAGTCACAATTGCCCAAAGTTGCCCACAGGCAACATTCTCTACCGCCTAAACGAATGGGCGTGGCAACCCGAAATTTTGGCTAGACGCTTCTTAAATGACTTCAACATGATTAAAAGTAAAAAAAAATTAGCGATACCTATAAAAATTCGGGGTCGAAAGGGTTAAACATGAAATCGTTATACAATATATCAGCACGGCTGATTTTTTGCCTTATGCAAAAATCTTTTCCGCCCTTGAATCAATATAAAAATTTAAATAAAACTCGTAGTCATCATTAAGCCTTGCTAAACCCTTTCTCACATAGAAATGCCATATTGGAGAAATATTAGGTTTGTTGTATATTTCGGAATGGTTAATAAGTGCTATTAAAAGTCGATATTAACAATGATGTGACCAGACGATTCGAAAATTTCACAATTCCCTTAGCGAAAATATATTCTTATTTTAACTCGCTATACGTCCAACTGGTTTAGACAATTAGTAGGACGTGTAATTCATAAAAGAATCTAACCCATATATGCACTCCTCACATTTTCATTTTTTTCTAAATTTTTTGAATAAAAATTAAATACTTTTCTTATTTTTCTTTTAAACTTACCGCCTTTAAATATAAATCCATTTCAGGTCCCAATTTAAAGAGAATTTTTCTTTTTAAAAGTTTCGGTGGTATTTGTAAAACGTTCAACAAAATCGGATATTCTTTCGGTTGTTGTATCACAGGTACATTGTAAGTTTCTTGAGTACAGTTATCCATTTCTCCATTCGCTAGAGCCTCCCTCAATTTATCATCCATTAATATGGTAAAATCTTTATTTGAATTATTGGCGATAACTGGCGATAGCATCTGTAGGTCGCCTTCAAATACATCGGACAAATGCACACCCTCATCGTCCGTAGTTGATATTTGCACATGTAGTCGTTCCGAAGGTTCTGGAAAATATCGAAAAATTAAACATTAATTGGGTTTGTATTATATTTTGTATTATAATGAATAAATAAAAAAAAATGTCGATAAAAGGACATCCCGTTCCTGACAAAAGGAATAAAAAATTGTTTTGATTTCTTTGTTTATATTACTCACCATTTTCATTATCACTCATTACATGAATTTCCAACTCTAGAAAATCATCTTTGTCATTTAGTGTGTTTTCGTTGGGAACATGTTTGTCTTTTGACAGATTTTCGTTTATACAAATTTCTTCCTCATTTGCTGTGGTAAGCTCTGTTGCAGTTTTCTCCGTTTCTTTAGCTTCATTTTCCGTAAGTGAATTTTCCATGGTAGTTTGAATGTTGTCGCTGGTAGAGTCACTTTGGACCATAGCATTCTTTGGTTCAATTGCTGCTTCTACAACGACCTCAGAATTCTCAAAAGTATCACCTGTTGTTTCCTTAGTAGAATCAGGATCTTTTTCATTTGCAATGTTCCCATTAGTGTCTTCATTACAATTGCCATCATTGCCATTTTCCTCATTTGGAATTTCATCTTCAACCACGGGTACGTCGTCGCTTTTTTCCTTATCTCCATTTTCTTGTGTCTCGGTTTGGTCTTTTTTTTCTGCATTTACATCTTCGCTTTCCTTGGGGGCTAAACATTTCTCCAAATCAGTATTTTCTGTTGATATTGCCACGTTCTCACTGGTTAGTGAAATCTCCTTATCAACTTTATCATTTTCAGAAGTTTCTTCATTCCTATTTAGCTCGAGTGTAGTTTCATTAGATGGATTCGTTTGGTTCAATATACTATTGCCTAGCGCCGAATCGTCTGTTGATATTGCCTCCTTATCAACTTGATCATTTTCAGAAGTTTCTTCATTCCTATTTAGCTCGAGTGTAGTTTCATTAGATGGATTCGTTTGGTCCAATATACTATCGCCTAGCGCCGAATCGTTTGTATTATTTAAAGTATCATTTACGGTTTTATCAGCAATCTCCCCTACAACAGTTGCATTACTTGAAGATGTTTCAGAAGTTGTGCTATCTTTTTGGGTAATATCTAAAGAACTTTCCAAAATGCTTGTACCCATTCCTGAATCATTTATAGCGGAAGTATCATTTACTAAAGATGTATTTACATTCTGCAGATCATCACTTCCAGTAACATTTAAAGGCACATTTTTCGTTTTCTCTGAAGGTTCCCATGATTTCGTAGGGTCGATTTCCAGCTGCAATACATGATTTTCCAAACTAATATACTTCTGCACATATTCTTCTGACAATGTGGGCCATTCTTTATTTCTATTATAGTAGCCATCGTTGGATTCTTCATCGGCTTCTTCTTGGGCATCTATGTAATCTTTGACTTTGAAATGTAAACGGAAATTAATATCCGGGACAAGAGTGTTATAACGATGTTCGACTTGATATGTAAATAATTTATAGTTTCTCTTTGTATCAACTTCTTCTTCGTTTTCCAGATCATAGATGGTTGCATACATGTATGATGCCGGATGTATTTGTTGCTCAACTTCAATGTTGCGTGGCAAGGATTTTATTTTGGTGGGAGTTTTCGGAAGGGCAAAACGTTTTTCTGGTGTCATCTTTTTGAACTTTTTCGGTTCTAATTGTACTTCGTAGGGATCCGTTGGAGTATCGAGAGCACGTTTTCGCCCTCTTTTAGGTTTTTCGGCAGGTGTTGTAGTTTCACTTGTTTCCTCGTTTTCATTTCTGTAAAACATTGATTTATTTTTAAATGTTATTGTTTTTCTGCTCTTTAGTAAAAAAAAACACATCCTCAGAGCTATTTGAAATTGCTACTTCTTAAATTTTAATTTAGGTAAAAATGTAAGCCTTTTAATTATTACAAATTATATATTCAATGTAGGAGATATATAAACCAAAAAGAGTACACAAGAAATGTTTTTGAGTAATACCAATATTAAAAGAAATGTATTACGGAAACGTCCAATGTTCATACTTCGAAGAAGTCGACTTTAAGCTTTCTGATATATCTCTACACACAGATAAAAATATCACAAAAAATTTTCCAATTAACATTTAAATTGAATTTTAAAACGTATTCAATTAATAATTTAATTGGTTCAACATTTTTTAATTGAAACAAAACAAATATCAATCATAAAAATTATTTTTTTCAATTAATTTTAATTTTTCCAATTAACATTTAAATTGAATTTTGAAAAATATTTAATTAATAATTTAATTGCTTCAAAATTTTTTTTTTAATTGAAACAAAACAAAAATCAAACACGACATGTCAAGAAAGACAGTCAATTTCGATCATTTTGGCTGGATCCCAAAAAATTTTTATAAGCCTGATTTTTAAAAGACGGAATTTTTACCTGGGAATTTTTACAATTTTCTTACTAAGAATTTCACCATGATTCACATCGCCTTTAGATGTTTCGATACATAAAGGCTAAATACACACAGAAAAAAATTGTTTCCAATTAAAATCTTAAACGAGTTTTAAAAAATATTCAAATAAAAATGCAATTGATTCAAAAAAAAAATTTAATTGAAATAAAAATCAATCACACAAATTAATAGTATCAATTAATTTTTGAATTGGCTGTCAATTAATTTTATAATTGATACTATAATTTCTGTGATTGAAGACATTTCAATTAAAAAATTAATTGGACCAATTAATTTAGTGATTGAATCAGAAAAAATTTTTGTGTGCAGTAAAGGACAAAAAGTTACCCAAGAAAATTATATACTTTCTCAATCCATTATTAACTTGTTTATTGTAGATAATTAAAGAAACAAATAACTAAATTGGGTTCTTGATTCTAAAAAAGCATGCAGGGTGATTACAACATACGTAGGGTAATCCTTAGATCATCTAAGAATTTCTCCCTGATCAAGACTATAAATACTTTAAGGGATATCAATCGATATTTCGATGTATTACAAACGGAATGGCTGGCATATTTAATATACGCTATCCCCCATGGCTTTAAAAAAATAATAATCGCAAAAACAAATACCGGCTAGAATAAATTATACTCACTGTTCCTTTTGCTGTTGAATTTCCTTATCGGCATTGGATAATGTGCATATTTGTTTTTCTACTAAACTCTGGACATAGTCGACTCGTTTAGAATATATTTTTGAAGAGTTTACAAGTAAAAGACCAGCTTCATTTAATATTAAATCTTTGTCTATTCCAAGTCTTTCAAATAAATCCAAATACTACAGGGAGAAAAATTCGTTACTTGCATAATGTAAAGGCAGAATTTGTGGAGCTACAAAGGACTTACATAGCTTAATGATATATTAAAATCCGTTGCAAACTCGGCATGATCAGCTAATTCAATTAATAACAGTACTATATTCTTTTGCGATTGATCCTCTTCCACAGTGCGTATAAGCTTTGCCACCCGAGAATTTGGATGCTTATCAGCCGCCCGTAAAATATCATTTAGTGCACCAGCAATATTATCTAGAATGCAGAACAAGCATGTTTAACATAAAATATTGAATAAACATAGAATTCACATATAAGTATACATAATAAATCACATCATCACCGCCACACAATTAAAGGGATCAATAGGTACCGACTTCTAATTGAGATCTTAATAATCCAAAAAGAATCAAAGATCAATACAACAATAAATATATTACAGGTAAAAGCTGTCACCTAACGTAAAACTGTAAGGAACGCACATCCAATCACATTTTCCAATAAGGAATTACAATTTTTCCTCATGGGTAGCGCTTCCATCCATATACCTGTATGTTTAGAGTATATATGTGTGTGTGTACGTGTTACACGGGTGTAATGGAACTGTACTATTCAAAAAGCAATTAACTTACCCATTTTTTTAGTTACAGATATTTATCCTTTATTGTAATTGGTGTTAGATGTTCAAATAGCTATTTCACGATTTTATTACTACACTTTTTATTTCATATATTTGCCTTTTCCTCGCTATTGAATATGGTACACAATTTTATCTTCATGTTTGCCTTTCTCGATACGCGTGATTTCTATGCGGGGGCAAATTAGTATACCAAACAAAAATCCACTGCTTAAACAGGTAACCACATTAATTTAACATTTAATAGTGTATATTTAACATTAACGCCGATATTAACTAATCGCGGAGTATTTTTATTTATTTTCTTATATTATTATTTCCTTTTTCTGTTTTGATCTGTACTCACTTAGGGATGCCATGTTACTGAAGGCAAGCGATAAAATGGCGCAATTTCGATAACAAATTATTAATGTCAATGACGCCGATATGTATTTGCCACGGCTATTTGAAGCAGTCATTATTTTTTCACTGGCTCTGAAGGCAGAGATTCAAATTTTGTAAACTTAATACGAAAAAAATCATTTTTCTATAGTTACTGGGCCATAATAACAAATTCTAAGACTGTTTTGTCTTTTGACCACTTTCGATTATCTTTTAATAGGTTTTTTTATCTTTTTTTTTTATCAATTTTTAAGAAATAATATTTATATTAATTATTAAAAAATTTACAAAAAATCCAAAAAAGATTATTTCAATTAAGCGGCTAAACTGAATATTAAAATCGACATTTATGTATTTATTTATTCATTCAGAGCATGGCCAAAATAAAGCAATTACAATGGACTACTTTATAGATTTTTATACAATATTCATATACTATAATACCTCATACACATTAAGCATTTGTATGGTAAAAGGCGAAGTTTTTTTATTGAAGACATTATTTTTTTCTCATTTTGAAACATAATTGAAATCGCTGTTTATTAACAGAACTGTCATTTATAAAAAATCTTTATGTATTAAAAAAAAATATGTTGTTCGCTAATGATTTCAAAAAATGTTCATTTAATTTAAAAAATTAAATTTAAAAAAGAAAACTTGTTGAATAGATATTTTGAGCAATTTTCTCCAAGCTTTGTTAATTTTGTATCAATATATTTGTATTATTTATCTCTTAATTTAAATTTATAAAATTAATCATAAAATTTGTATATTATATATTTCCTTGGTTCTATGTAATTTATCTTTCATCGGGCTTACGACTTCAAGATAAAAAATTGAGCAAATAAATTAAATTAAATTGATGAAAATTGATTGCAATTGATGCATACATTTTTTTCATTTAGATTTCATGAAGACATAATAGAAATATGTTTCGTTTTCATATAAAATTTTGAAAAAGTAGCCGAAAATGCTAACATTGTAATGGCATATAAAAAAATAAATACGTATTTAACGTGTCGCTTTCGTCGACCGAATAGGTTCGTCTTTAATTGCCAATCTGTATATATTTGCATTGTCAATCTTAAAAAATCGATTGGCAACGCATTACAATGTCAATGTAGAATCATAGACCAATTAAAATAGAGACATACCTTGACAATTCACCAGTGACTCAATAACGCAGTCATCGCACTCAATTGCACAGACTCAATTCCACTTAGGAGAATGCGCTCCGGACGACAGTGCTCGTGTCGAACATATCCCATACATTGTGCACATTATAAGTTAAGTCCGAAGGCATAATCGATACTGCTGCATGTTTATGGGATCGATAACACATTTACCGATTATTTAGTCATCGCCGACAAGTCGTATCGATCCGACACATTGTAAGATTCTTTACAAACACCGACATTCCGTCCGGAATAACTGATAGTCTGTAAAGCGCATAAAAAGGAGGAAGACATTGCCAATCCAAGAAATCAATATACGCAGAATTTACACGAAATAGACAGCAAACTTACTCGTATTGAGGAACTGAACAGGATTGCAGAAAATTTTCAGAAAACAATAAGTATCCTTCAAAAAAAGGACTTGGGTCTCCGGAGCTTGTTAATCGCAAAGCAACAAAAAAAGGGGTAACATTTTCGAATATGTTTTGTGCAAAGAGAAAGAACTACACAGATGAAGAAAAAAATCTTGCACAAAGCATCTATTTGACCTCACCTAAATGCTACAATTTTATGGGTGAAAAATTAGCTCTCGGCGTCCCATTTCAAAAATAAATACTGGCATTGACCCCTGTTAAAAATTGAAAAAAAAACGTTGTAATAAATTTTTCAATTCGTGAACGTCAAGCCGTTTTACTATTCGACGAAATGGAAGTAAGAAAAGAACTACAATATTGTAAGGGAGAAGATGTAATTGACGGGTTCGACGATCGGGGGTATGGCTGGCGCATACCGGTTCACGCAACAAAGTGTCTTGTCTTTATGGTGAAATGAAGTTGCAGTGATTGGAAATATATTATTAGTTGTTATGTACTGGCATCATCAGCAAACGTGGAGTTCCTGCAAGAGTTGGTAACCGAAAACTTAGATGCAGCCTTAAAAATAGAACTGCATATGAGTGCTCTGATTTGCGACCAAGGGGCCGGCAACTTAAGATTGTACAATTTACTTGGTGCCCAACCGGATGTTCGGGAAGATCGACATACACCCATCCATCGGTTCGGGAAGTTCGACATAGCATGGTCAGATTGGTTTCTATTAATATCCTTAGCTGTGTTAAGGCCGGTACTCTGTTCGGTTTTCGCGTTGAAACTCCATACAAAACCAAAAAATGCGAAGGTTAAGGTTAAAGTGGCAGCCCGATTAAGATTCAGGCTCACTTAGACTATTCAGTCCATTGTGATACCACATTAACTAAAAGTACCTATTACATATGGGCACTTCTAGTTTTAACCGCTGAACCTTCTTGATTATTTTTCTTTGTTGAACCAACCAGATTCTTCCAAAAACATTAGCAGACTGCTTAAGTTAACGTTTTCCAGATCCGCCAGTAATCCGAAGCTATATGCTCCTAAAAGTTGCTTGCGCTTTACACAAAATGCAGGACACTCGCACAAGAGGTGTTTAATTGATTCTTTTTCCTCCGCATCATGACAGCTCATACAATAGTCATTATACTTCGCGCCAATAGTTTTTGCAAAATCTCCTATCAGGCAGCGACCCGTTATAGCAGATATCAGGAGTGATATCTGACGTCTCGAGAACATTAGCATACCTAGTGTGCGGTTTAAGTTGAAATGGGGCCATATTTGCTTGGTGTCGTTACAACCCTTGTAATTCTCCCATCGAACATTTGCCATCATAACAGCCTTCTCACGCAGCATGAGCTTGCAGGTAGCTAGGGGCATACCAACAAATTCTAGTTCCCCTGGAATATGTAAGGTAGTCCCTAGCCTTGCCAACTCATCCGCTTCGCAGTTCCCCGGTATGTTCCTATGGCCAGGCACCCATATTAGGTGAATATTGTACTGCTCAGCCATCTCATTGAGAGATTTGCGGCAATCGATGGCCGTTTTCGAGTTGAGGAACACAGAGTCCAAGGATTTTATTGCAGGTTGACTGTCTGAGTATATATTAATGCCCACATTTTTTGGAACATTACTTCTCAGCCAATTCGCCACCTCTCTTATTGCTAATATTTCAGCCTGAAAAACACTACAGTGATTAGGTAATCTTTTCGCTATTTGAAGTTCCAGATCATTAGAATATACTCCGAACCCCACTTGTCCATCCAATTTGGAGCCATCAGTGTAGAAATCTATATATTCTTTATTCCCCGGGGTCTGTGTGCACCACGCCTCACTGTTGGGGATTAGAGTCTCAAACTTTTTGTCGAAAAGTGGACTCGCCAAAGTGTAATCCACTACGTTAGGTACATCTGGCATTATTTTGAGGACAGAACTGTGACCGTAACCTTTTTCCGACCACAGCGATAGTTCGCGCAACCGCACAGCCGTTGTTGCAGCTGACTGTTTGGCCAAAATGTCTAAAGGCAATAGATGCAGCATGACATTAAGGGAATTTGTTCCTGTCTTGCTGAATGCGCCTGAAATACACAAACACGCCATACGCTGAACTTTATCTAAACCAGTCGGTTTCTGAAGTGCCGGCCACCAGACTACAACACCATATAGCATTATAGGTCTAACCACTGCCGTGTATAGCCAATGCACAATTTTTGGTTTTAGTCCCCACTTTTTTCCTATTGCCTTTTTGCACGAGTACAAAGCTACAGTTGCCTTCCTCGCCCTCTCTTCAATATTAAGCTTAAAGTTCAGCTTCCTGTCCAAAATAACGCCAAGGTATTTTGCACAATCACCAAAGGGAATTTCAATACCCCCTAAGGAAATAGGCCTAACCGTGGGAGTTTTGCGATCTTTGCAGTACATGACTAATTCTGTCTTTGCAGGATTTACCCCAAGACCATTGTCTTTCGCCCATTGTTCAGTCATCCGGAGGGCCCTCTGAATAATATTTCTGATTGTGGATGGGAATTTTCCACTGACTGCCAGAGCTACATCATCTGCGTATGCCACCACTTTTATCCTTTCTTTTTCTAGAGTAACCAGAAGGCTATTTATAGCAACATTCCAAAGAAGAGGTGATAGAACTCCTCCTTGGGGAGTGCCTCTGTTCACATACTTTTGTATGTTTGCTTGTCCTAGTGTGGCTGAAATACGTCTCTTCATTAGCAGTTCGTCTAACAGCCTGAGTATACATGGATCAACATTCAGAGTTGTCAGTCCATTTAATATCGAGCTCGGATGGACATTATTGAACGCCCCTTCGATGTCTAGAAACGCCACGATTGTGTATTCTTTGACAGATAGTGAGCTTTCAATAAAGCTAACTAGTTCATGTAGTGCGGTCTCAGTAGACCTGCCCTTCGAGTATGCATGCTGTCGTTTCGAGAACAAACATGAATCGATGCTAGTTCTGAGATAAATATCTATCATCCTCTCCAGAGTCTTAAGTAGGAATGAGGATAAGCTGATTGGTCGGAAATCCTTCGCCCTCGAGTGAGAGGCTTTTCCTGCTTTAGGTATGAAAACGACTTTTGTTTCCCTCCACTTTCCTGGGATATATGATAAGTTGATACATCCTTTATATATCACCGACAACCAGGGGATAATTTTGTCAGTTACAGCTTGTAACTCCGCCGGAGTAATTCCATCAGGTCCAGGGGATTTGAATGGTCCAAAGCTATTTAGCGCCCATCTTATTCTAGTTTCCGATACAATTTCCTCGACAGGAAACGACCGCTGAGCAACTGTGGCACCGCCAGTACATGGTTCAACCGTCTGATTTCCAGGAAAATGTGTGTCCAATAGTACCTCCAGCGTCTCCTCACTGGACGTTGTCCAATTGCCCTCCGATGTTTTAATGAAACCTGGAGCGGAGTTGGTGGATGCTAGAACCTTCCGTAGTCTGGAAGCCTCGGACGTATTCTCAATACTGCTGCAGTAAGCATTCCAAGAGTTATGCTGAGCCTTTCTCAGTTCTCGCTTGTATCCTCTCAGATTCTTCTTGTAAGCGTCCCAGTCCTCAGGGGCTCTGGTGGACTTTGCCTTGTTAAAGAGCTTCCTGCAGGATTTCCTCATATTACTTAATTCCGTAGACCACCATGGTGGTCTATGTTTCCCCCTTGGCTTTCCTCTAGGGCATGCAGCTTTCAGTGAGATGTTGAAGGCCTTAGTAATCCGCTCCACTGCGTGTTCGATATCTTGCACATTTCTCATATTTGTCTCTGTTATTTCCGGTATCATCATATTGAACGATTCCCTATACCTATTCCAGTCAGCTTTCCTAACATTTGGCGGAAATATGATCTTGGTGATATGAACATCAAATTTGAAACTGATGTAGCGATGATCTGAGAAGCTGTGTTCACTTAAAACCTGCCACTCAGATATCATTTCATTCAGTTCTTGCGAGGCCAAGGTGATGTCCAAAACCTCTTGCCTGTTTTTAGTGACAAAGGTTGGGACATCACCCTTGTTGCAAACTACCAGATTAGTACGCAAAATAAACTCTATTAGCGACTCTCCCCTTGCATTAGTATCACTACTTCCCCATATACTATGATGTGCATTCGCATCGCATCCCATAATGAGTTTCGTCTTTGTTTTCAGTGACTCCTCCACTAAGGTCTTAACGGCATATGGAGGCATCTCCCTGTCATGTCCCATGTAGACCGAAGATACCCAATATTTGCATTTGGCTATTTCTAAACATGCAACGACAGTGTCTGTATTGCACATTGAAGGAAGCAGAAACAAGTTGAGCTCGTTTTTAGCAATTATACAGGCTCGATTTACATCATTACCAGTATACTGCAATAGTTTGAACCCCGGAGTACTTAATTCACATATTTTGTTTTTATAAACATATGGTTCTTGAATAAGAACTATATCTATGTCCCCTTTCATCAGGAGAACTTTTAAGGCAGCACATGCAGCCTTACAATGATGAAGATGTATCTGGAGGATCCGTAGGACCATCGAGATTTTCAACAACCGTCACATCAGCCGCTTCAATCGAGTCATCAAGAATGTCCTCTTCAGAGATATCGGTGACTCTCGCAATAACCATAGGTTCAACTTTGGTGAGTTCTGAGGCAGTAGAAGCCTCCTCACGCATACGGTATCTATCCATGTCTTCAAATGTTTTGGTATCCTCCTCGACTTCGCAAGAGGATCCGCTTACTTCTGATTCAGACAGAGGCTTGTCCATTTCTGAATCCTTTAGCTGATCGTTTTTATACACCTTCATTTGGATATAATGAAAGCCATAACATACACGGCCCTGAGACTTTGCTAGATGTGGCAAAGACTGAGTGTTCAATATAAACACTGCATGCCGTCGTGGCCCATCCACTTCATCCAAACGGCCAACCTTCCAATCAGCTGTTGGAAGATCTGGATTGCATTGTTTCAGTCTATTTAAAATAGATTCAGGGTCAGGAGGGTTTGCAGGTATCCACGCATGTGCTCTTGGTCTAGCCGGTATGTCTTTCTTCTCGACTAACTCTAAAGCAGCTCCTTCCCAAACTTCACCAATTAGTATCAGAGCAGCTTTAAAACATTCTATAGTCCTCTGGTCCTCAAATGCGACTAGCTTAAATCGTCCTTGATACCAACCAGCCTCTTGGTGTCGAGGATCTGGGCCGGGAAACTTTTCCAGCACCTGTGAGTAGACGCCAGACAAAGCATTCTCAATTTCCCCCCATTTTTGCTTTGGAACCATACCGTCCAATGCTCCTTTATTTATGATAGCCATCACAAGGCTGTCTTTAGCAACTGAGGCAAACGATCGTTGATCCCTTTTGGAGGATGGCAGCTCATCCGGTGATCGTTCCCTTTTTCCAGCCTCAAGAATTCCTTGAGCCCATTTTAAGGAATCGCTTTGTTTAGCCGACAACGTGCTTGGGTCGACTGATCCTAATTTCTTTAGGATAAACAAAGCATTTCTGCGTTCTTTGAATCTCTTTCGTGAGAGAAATGCGAAAAATTTGCGAAATTTTTTCCATTTGTGATACTTTGTTTTTTCGTGTTGAAAAACTGACGTTTATAGCCATTTGCAATGTGAATTAAGAAATAATTTATTTATTAAAAACTATTTGTGCGGGTTTATAAATCAAACACGGACCATATTTTTGTTCCGAAACTATACAAAGGATCAAAGGAATAGCAGATCAATTGCCCAAGGAAAAATAAAATGTTATTTTGTAAAAGCAAGCAACAACCACCAACTTAATCCAATATCGCTCCCTGTAAAATAGCGCTCCAAGCTACCTAAAAAAACGCCGCTTTCTATGTGTGAAATAATGGTTTCCATAAAAATTTTTCGCAAGAATGAACATAGTACCGGCCTTTAGGAACAAAAACTACACTAACTGTAGTAGACGAAGCGAAATTCCTTGATTGGTCCGCGGAGTTGAGGCAAAATATTGTTCGTACAATATCGTATAAAACCACCGATGCCGATGAAATAATTGAAGCATTAAGTTTAGTAGACGTTTCAACATCGACAACGAGCCTACTGAAGCTGCAGGCCGAGAGATATGTAGAAGGTTTTACAATATTCAAGTCCGTAGTCTCAAAATCATATTGCTGGAATTATAAAGAAAAGCTATTAAAATATAGCGCAGAACGCACTTCAGAAAAATTTTTAAAATCAAAAAATTATAAAGAAGAGCTTTGTCTAATTAATCCCTCAGACATAGCATTTGCAGTGTGCCACGTCGTTATAACATTATACCGAAAAGGATTTGATATATTTCCACATGTGGAAGGTATAAAAAACAACTTTTCAATGTTATTTTTCAAATATTAAGTATGCGGTATGACCGGTTTAGCGAAAGTGAATGTCTAGAACATAGGAAGCAACATATACTATATATGCTGAGGACATTGCTTTTAAAATATACTATGTGGTTGTCAGCCGATTTAGCTCTACAAGATGCTCTAAAAAAAACGACAAAAAACTAAAACAATTAAATGCTAAACAATAAATTTTAATAACATAGGTAAATATATAGAAATACTAACAAAATATCTTAAATATAATATTTTTTTTTTTCGATTGTATTCCTTTCTATAAATTTTGTATAAATTCAAACATTATTTTTTTTAAATCATTTAGTTATTTATTTTTAACAGATCTCATATGGGTATTCTGGTTGTGAATACTTGAGTTCTCCCACTAGGTTAGGTTAGGTTAGGTTATGTGGCAGCCCGATGTATCAAGCTCACTTAGACTATTCAGTCCATTGTGATACCACAGTGGTGAACTTCTCTCTTATCACTGAGTGCTGCCCGATTCCATGTTAAGCTCAATGACAAGGGACCTCCTTTTTATAGCCGAGTCCGAACGGCGTTCCACATTCCAGTGAAACCACTTAGAGAAGCTTTGAAACCCTCAGAAATGTCACCAGCATTACTGAGGTGGGATAATCCACTGCTGAAAAACTTTTTGGTGTTCGGTCGTAGCAGGAATCGAACCCACGACCTTGTGTATGCAAGGCGGGCATGCTAACCATTGCACCACGGTGGCTCCCACTAGTTCAGACATTCTGTTCCCTCTTGTGGCACGAACAGTAACATTGGTTTTCTTTTTCGACGATTTCAAAACTTTTGTTTTCTTTTTCTGCCTCCTCTAACACCATTGGTTTTTCTGAAAATGGGATTTGCATTAAATAAATCTAGGCAATACATTTTTTAAACAGATTTTTGTGTAAAACATTCGTGTACTCTTAATGTGTTAAGGCCGGTACTATGTTCATTCTTGCGAAAAATTTTTATGGAAACCATTATTTCGCACATAGAAAGCGGCGTTTTTTTAGGTAGCTTGGAGCGCTATTTTACAGGGAGCGATATTGGATTAAGTTGGTGGTGTTGCTTGTTTTTACAAAATAACATTTTATTTTTCCTTGGGCAATTGATCTGCTATTCCTTTGATCCTTTGTATAGTTTCGGAACAAAAATATGGTCCGTGTTTGATTTATAAACCCGCACAAATAGTTTTTAATAAATAAATTATTTCTTAATTCACATTGCAAATGGCGCCGTGCTATAAACGTCTGTTTTTCAACACGAAAAAACAAAGTATCACAAATGGAAAAAATTTCGCAAATTTTTCGCATTTTTTGGTTTTGTATGGAGTTTCAACGCGAAAACCGAACAGAGTACCGGCCTTTATGGATTTTTAGTTGGTTATGCTATTTTTTGGTTATCTTTTATTTTGAATATAAAAACAAGTGAGGAAAGTAGAAAGTCGGGCGGGCCGACTATATCATACCTACACTCAAAAAAAAAAAAAAGTGAACTCTCTATTTCACTAAAGCCAATTGAGCTTTATTTTAGTTCATGGAATTATTATGTTTGGAGAAAGTTTCCTTTACTCTAATAATTTTTTGTGTACGTTAGTTAAATTAACTAAACCGGGGGAAAATATACACAAATGAAGCATAAAGATTAACTAAATCGTGTTCAGTATTTCTTTAAATTTGTAAATTTTACCAAAAATGCTCCTACCATTTTTTCCTTCAAACTACAAAAGAAAATTTCTTTAATAAGTGAAAAAAATTAATTATATCCCATAAATTTTCTTGAATTTGTCGAAAAATATTTACTTATTTTTATGACATCGGCGTAATGTCAACGTTTGTAATACTGTTTAGTTAAAATTTTCTAAAATTAAAGAAAGTTTTCTTCTTGGTGGGTTCACTGTTTTTTCAGTGTAAAAACCACCACTACTGTAAAAATAAGCATTTGTTGGGTATCATTGGTATATGTTTGGGAGATAACCCGCATTTCCATATTTAAGAACATTATGGGAGTTTTATCGCAATCTGAACGGAAATGTCTGATATTAGGAGCTATAGCTGATTTTGCACGTACTAATATTAAAAAAGATGAAATCGCTCAATTGGTGTGGGTAATAAATCCAAATTTGTGAAAATCGCACGTATACATCGACCGATACTCCATTCTATTGAGTTTGAATGTATTTTATTAACTGAAAAAATGTATTTGTATATGCATATGTACATATTTCTAACAGGAAAATCAAAAACATAATAATTAATTTTCTTAAAAAACAATTTCAACACTTCCCCTTGTTTTATAAGTTAAAACAAATTGATTTCTTTACAAAGAGAACCTTCGGCAACGCCTTTGTCATCATATCTGCAATTTGCATTTCCATAGATATTTTAGATACTTGAATTTTTCCTTCAGAAATTTTTTCTCTGATAGCTTGATAGAAATGTGTTTGGTTCTTTGGTATTATCTGGATTTTGAGCTAAGCGTAATGCAGCGTGTTGTAGTCTGGTGGCCGACACTTCACCAGCCGACAAGTTTAGACCAAGTTCAGCGTATGGCGTGCTTGTGTATCCCAGGTGCATTCAGCAAGACAGGAAAAATTCCCTTAATGTCATACTGCATCTATTGCCGTTAGACATTTTGGCCAAACAGTCAGCTGCAACAACTGCTGTTCGGTTGCGCGAGTTATCGCTGTGGTCGGAAAAAGTTACGGACAGTCAACCTGCAATAATAAAATCCTTGGACTCTATGTTCCTCAACTCGAAAACGGCCATCGACTGCCGCAAATCTCTGAGATGGCTGAGCAGTACAATATTCACCTAATATGGGTGCCTGGCCATAGGAACATACCGGGAAACTGCGAAGCAGATAAGCTAGCAAGGCTTGGAACTACCTTACATATTCCAGGGGAACTAGAATCTGTTGGTATGCCTCTGGCTACTGCGTGAGAAGGCTGTCATGACGGCAAATGTTCGATGGGAGAATTGCAAGGGTTGTAACGACACCAAGAAAATATGGCCCTATTTAAACTTAAACCGCACACAAGATATGCTAGTGTTCTCGAGACGCCAGATATCACTCCTGATATCTGCTATAACGGGTCGCTGCCTGATAGGCGATTTTGCAAAAACTATTGGTGCGAAGTATAATGATTATTGTATGAGCTGTCATGATGCGGAGGAAAAGTAATCAATAAAACACCTCTTGTGTGAGTGTCCTGCATTTTATGTAAGGCGTAAGCAAATTTTATGGGCATATAGTTTCAGATTACTGGCGGACCTGGAAAACGTTAACTTAAGCAGTCTGCTAATGTTTTTGGAACAATTTGGTTGGTTCAACAGAAGAAAATAATCGAGAAGGTTCAGCGGTTAAAACAAGAAGTGCCCATATGTAATAGGTACTTTTAGTTAATATGGTATCACAATGGACTTAATAGTCTAAGTGAGCCTGAATCTTAATCGGGCTGCCACTTTAACCTAACCTAATGCAGCGTTATTGTCAATATATAATACAGGTGTATCTTCTAAATTTGTTATTTCTTTAAACAATTGTCAAAGTCAAATTAATTCTTTGCCCGCTTCATTTGCAGCTATAATTTCCGCTTCTGTAGTAGATGTTGATACTATTCTTTGCCTCTGGCTGAACCAAGAAATGGCTCCACCAGCATAGACTGATACAACACCCGAAGTAGACCTTCCTGTCTCCGTACACCCTCCAAAGTCTGCATCATTATAACATTTCAATACATTTTGTCCTTTTCTTTCGTAAGTAATACCATGGTTTTTTGTTCCAGAAATATATCTAAGTACCCTTTTTTAACTTACTAACATCTTCTTGAGTTGGATTTTCCAGATGTCTTGATAAATAGCCACCACTGTAGGCTAGGTCAGGTCTTGTTCCAACCATTACCCTGCCAGCATTTCAATGTTCCATTTCATCCTCATCGCTACCACAGACTCGTAAGTGACACTGTAACAATCGCCAACTGTGATAGTATTTTGCCATCATTATTCGCATGAAAGTATCTTGCCATCACTATTGTTACAAGAGCCATTTTATATTTTGTGAAACACCAAGCGCAACTGGCTTATTATAATTTATTTCAATGAAAACGAAAATAAAGTGCTGAAAACATAGTTATTACGCTTAAAATTGTGAAAAGTAAATTGGTGAACAATTTTTGACTTTCCAAATGGAATAAAGTGATCGTTTTTCAAATATTTTTCCAGACACGCTGCCTGCATTGGGAATAAAAGTACTGGCTGATAGACGCTACAACATGTAACTTACAACTTGTAACTCAACATCAATCTCTTATTAATGCATAAAAATGTGTCAAATGTGATGTGGTAGTCGTATAAATGTTATATTTATGAGAATTTATAAATGTTTCATAAAATTAATAAACACCTAAACAATCGTGTTTTACTTGACCACAATGATTCTTCTACAACTATCTTAAAATGCACTTTGTCTGATTGTTTGAAGGGGCTCTTATTGGCGTCCTTCTAAATGTATCCAGAAGTTCCTAATAATTGCACTCATGCGATACTCTTTTGTAGTAACTTGACGTGGTACAACTTCTCAATAGTGACGGCGCTTTTCCGAGGAGTTTTGGATTTCGTATACGACTGTTTTCGACGTAGTGGGGATTCTCAGAAGCGCCCCCAAATTCAAAAAATGTTGGCAGGGTAGATACATTAAGGCTCCCACAGTCTGTATGGAAAATCGGTTACAGGATTTTTTGCTTTAGAACTGTCTTTCGATTTCTCCATAGGCGTAGAACAGCCTTACATTCTGCAAAATTTAACTTTTGTAAAATTCGATTTGCATAGGATGATTCATTTATTTTGATAACATCTTGTGTTCTTTCAATTTCTAAGCCGAGAGAGTAATTAGCTTCTTTTGTTAGGTTAGGTTAGGTTAGGTTAAAGTGGCAGCCCGATTAAATTTCAGGCTCACATAGACTATTCAGTCCATTGTGATACCACATTTAACTAAAAGTACCTATTACATATGGACACTTCTAGTCTTAACCACTGAACCTTCTCTATTATTTACTTTTGTGGAACCAACCAGATTGCTCCAAAAACATTAACAAACTGCTTAAGTTAACGTTTTCCAGGTCAGCCAGTAATCTAAAGCTAAAGCTTCTTTTGTTACTATTTTGAATTCTTTCTTTAAATTCTCTATGAATTCGTTTAACTGTTCTTTGTCTGTGGCGGCAACTAATCCGTCGTCGACATATAGGGCAAGTAACAATTTATTTCCATTTTGTTCCCTTTTGTATAAGCACGGATCTGCAGAACATGGCTTTAGGTGAAGTTCTTTCTCTAAATATTTTCCCATTCTTCTATTCCAACATCTTGGCGCTTGTTTGAATCCGTAAAGGCTTCTCTTCAGTTGGCACACCTTTTCACTACCCTTCAAAGCTTTCAGGTTATTTCATATAAATAGTTTCTTCTTATTCCCCATAGAGAAATGCCGTAGATACATCAAACTGAATCATGTAGAGGTTTTCGGTAGAAACTATTGATAATCGCGAACTCCATATTCTTGAATTGGTTTGAAAAATTTTCTGTCAAAAAGCTAAAAATTTTCTTTTACGAGACTGGGCTCATAACCTATTGAGTTTGAATGTATTTTATTAACTGCTAAAATGTATTTGTATATACATACATATTTCTAACAGGAAAATCAAAAACATAATAATTAATTTTCTTATAAAACAATTTCAACGCTTTTTTTTTTTTTTGATATCCAATGTTTTTGTCATATATTTCCAATGTATACCATAGACCAAGGAAGGTATAGACATCTTAAAATAGACCAAGAAAGGTATAGACATCTCAAGTGAATTCACAGCGCTGTAGTTTGTCTGCACACCAGTGATGCCATGCGTAGGGAAAAATCCTTTTTTGTAGGGATTTTTTCCTAAAATTACATCTGTAGGGAAAAAAGGACAGATTTTTCATTTTTTCTACAAATGTAGGGAATTTTTCCAATTTAAAGAGTTTACTACATTTTGCAACAAGAAGAGTACTTTTCCTTAATATTCCAGAAAAGTTCAGCGGTAACGTTAAAAGATCTTTTGCATTGGTATTTAATTACAAATGCGTAAATAGATTTCATTTGCAGGAACGCTTCCATTAAGGTTCATAAACAGGTGATGGCTTCCTCAACTTGGTGTCTCTCAATATTTTCTAATACAAAGATCACTTGCAGTGCATACGCGGATTCGTTTACATAAATGTAGGATTAAATATTATTACAATACTTATTCGAGCCTATTGAACAAGAAGATTAAGGGTATTAGTACTATTACTGAAAAGAACTTGTCCAATAAGCTCGAATAAGTATTGTAATAATATTTAGTTTAAATGACTGGGACATTAAGCCGGCCTGCATTGGTGTCAGGCTAACATAAAAATAGTAAATGTAGGATTTTTATTCCAAAATATCTTCAAAAACTGTTTTACAACTGTTACGTTCACAACAGGTTTTAATGTTTTAGAAAAATGTCTACTGAAGAAAATAAAACCATTCCAACAAAATTTATAATTTTGACCAAATTGGCTCATTGTTGAATTAAAGCGTCTTTTTCTAGCGGTCGAAAAAGACGATTTTAAATACCAATGCATTGCTTGTGGAAAGTTCGTAAATTGTAGAAATCAGACTAGGGATGCCAGATTTTGAAGAGGCAAAAAGAGCACATTCAGCTTATAAAAAGAGCACATACGAAAAGAATAGAGCACACTTTTTCAAATAAAAGAAAAACATTTAATTCCAATTTATTGAAATATAATTCATTTAAACATAGCAAAAAGTTCATACCATAAACATAAAATAACCCACTTTCAACTCAAGCTAATTTTCTTACAATACTTTGTATGTCATGTTTTGGTGTTTTTGTGAAAAACGTTATTGAAGAAGTTTGTTTACATTTAGAACAGAATACAAAGTGAAGAAGCAACATCTTATACGACTCAGATATACAAAGTAAAATACTATTTAATTAGAAAATAACGGCTAGGAAAATCTATTAGTGTGACATTTACGTATGTTCAGTTTACTTTTACCATTTATTGAATCGCGTTTGATTAATATTTGTTGTGATGCAAAAAAGAGCACTTTTGCGTGCTCTTTTGGCCTGTCTTGTTTTAAGAGCACATTTTTTAAAAAAAGAGCACATGTGCTCTTTAAAAGAGCACGTCTGGCATCCCTAAATCAGACCTGAAGAAACACGCGGCCATTAAAGTCCACAAGAAAAATATTGGTAGTGTTAAAAATGAGCAATGATGTTGCAATGTTCGAAATCCGAATAAAAATGTCAATATTCATATAATTGAACATTTGGTCCCTTTATTGAAGGATATAATCCCGGACTATTAATTTTAAAGAAATTGAATTCAATATAAAATATTTGTCATTTTCTTGCCAAATTTGTTTGAATTTAGTACCGTAGGGAAAATGTAGGGAAAAAAATTTTTGGGCGTAGGGAAAAAAGGGAATTTTTAGGAGCCGCGTAGGGAATTTTCAAAAAACTTCCTGGCATCACTGTTGCACACCGTAGAGGGCTCTTTTTGGTCTCCAATTGATTTTTTAATCTGGCTTTATTTTTGTTTCCTTTCCTTTGTTCTCTTGACGAAACACCAAATATTGTAAAAGCATATAAAATTCTATACATCCAAACCTTTTTTGTAATGCAAATTGACTGGTTTGTATTCTAATTCTTATTTTCCAAAAAGTAATTGAGTCACTTGACTGCGCAATTGAGTGAAATGACTGCACACTGCCAATAAACAAAACCATGGTGAATTGTCAAGGTATGTCTCTATTTTAATTGGTCTATAATTTGACGTTCACGAATGTCCATAAAGAAGAAGAAGAATATATGTGCATTGCCAATCTATGAAAAAAATCGATTGGCAACGCCTTACATTGTCAATGTAGAATATCAATCGGCATTCAGCTGTTAAAACGTACGATTTTCTTAAAATAAATTAAATTAAACAAGGATTATATCAAAATGGCAGTACGTTTAGCACAAAGGTTAATGAAGGCCCAAACACCCTTCCTATGTCGTGTAAGTTCACTAGTTTATCTTATCCCTATGAATTTCTCTGGAAACAAAAATTACATAATTAGAGAAATATATGTATGCCATATTTATTTTGTTTAATTTTAGAGCTATCCTATGTTGGTAACCAAAGAGAAAACCGAAGACGTTGCCCACACAAAGTCTTCCTTGCAGAAGAAGGTCACGGTATGTCATTTATTATTATGAACGTCCTTTTCTCCTCTAAAATTGAGGTTATATCGTGTTTCCGTATTATAACGAACAGGTGACAGATATTCCAAGTGCTCAATATGGTGGACGACATGCTGTGACTATGCTGCCAGGAGGTGGAATTGGTCCAGAACTCATGGGTTACGTGCGGGAAATCTTTGCTTACTGTGGTGCTCCCATCGACTTCGAAGTAATTGATATTGATCCATCTACTGAGGGTAACGATGATTTGGAATACGCTATTACATCTATTAAACGTAATGGTGTTGCAATTAAGGGCAATATTGAGACCAAATCACAAACCTTGACTGAAATCTCCCGCAACGTAGCTATTCGCAATGAACTCGATTTGTTTGTCAATGTCGTCCATTGTAAATCTCTACCCGGAATTCCCGCTCATCATAAGGATGTTGATATTGTTCTGATTCGTCAAAATACGGATGGTGAATATGCCATGTTGGAACATGAATCAGTGCGTGGTGTAGTAGAGAGCATGAAAGTCGTAACAGTTGAAAATGCTGAACGCGTTGCCCGCTATGCTTTTGAATTTGCTCGCCAGAATGGCCGCAAGAAGGTTACAACAATCCACAAGGCCAATATAATGAAGTTGTCTGATGGTTTATTCTTGGAAGTGGCTAAGAAGGTGCACAAAGAATATCCAGAATTGCAACACGACAACATGATCATTGACAATACTTGCATGCAGTTGGTTTCCAATCCTCATCAAGTAAGTGAAAGGTTTCAATAAAATTAAGAAGTTAATTTTTATTTGTATTACTCTTTTTTTAATTTAAAATTTCGATTCATTTTAGTTTGATGTTATGAACATGACCAATTTGTATGGTACTATTGTATCGAACGTTATCTGTGGATTGATTGGTGGAGCTGGTCTATTATCTGGCCGAAATTATGGAGATCATGTGGGTTTTTCTATATACTTAAACAAAAAAAAAAACAAACAATTTATCAATGATTTTATTCATATTTTGTAGTATGCCATCTTTGAACCTGGTACTCGTAACACTGGTACTGCTATTGCTGGTAAAAATATTGCCAACCCCCTTGCCATGATTAATGCCAGTATCGATATGTTGAATCATTTGGGTCACAAAGATCATGCTCGTGTTATTCAGGAAGCCAGTTACGAGACCATTGTTGATAGAGGAATTAGGACTCCAGGTAAGTGCTGGAGATTTAATTTAAACCAATTGACAATATGTTTTGTAGCATATCGGTAGGAATTATCTTTATTGGTTTACACGAGGAAATCACAATCCCTACTTAAGTTAAATTGAAATAGTTCCTCTCCCCAAATACTTGTGATTTCCACATATCACTACTGGAATCATTATAGGTGACTGGGTTCTATTGTTATTGCACATCTTGTGACAAAATGCGTATGTGATGAAAATTACTGAGGTACCATTTTTTATCACAATGGACTGTACAGTTTTAATTGAGTTTGAATGGGAAAGGGCTGCCATCCCTACAATCTATTAATTAATCAATTTTTGCTGAATAGGACATTTGTTTTGCCTTTTTCTCTTTACGAATGTAAATCTTCATCGAAAGGGACATTTTTGTAGCCAACTGCGTTTCCTAAACGGTCCACAAGGAAATATTTACATCTGGCTAATTTTATGTTAACGTGCAGCTTCATAATTTTACTCCTATACTTTGAGGAGTGGACTCACATTCTTGTGCGTGGATGCGATTAGGTAAACATGATCATTTTGTGAGTTCACGAATTGACTAAGTGACATATATGTGCAAACT
The DNA here is from genome assembly GCF_050003625.1 of Haematobia irritans. Lineage (NCBI taxonomy): Eukaryota > Metazoa > Arthropoda > Insecta > Diptera > Muscidae > Haematobia > Haematobia irritans. The sequence continues at coordinate 37,848,776 of NC_134397.1, read as the reverse complement.
CTTAACATAGAAGGGTCTATTAATACGAGAGAAACTCATCATCTGTAGCATCAAAATGGATTGAAATGGGCCGGACAAAATGGCTTAAACTAATCCAACATAGTGGCAGGAGCAGGCCATTTTTATTTTTATAAAATTTAATTTTTTATAAAATATACAATAAGTTTTCTAACTACAGTGAAACCTCCTAGAAGAGGCATCCACGGTCCCTTAAATTTTTTCAACATTTGTGAGGTGTCCAATTAATTTTAATGTGATTAAAAAACAAACGTCTCACAAAAATAACCATCTTTTGAGCGTGCTCATGTTTGAGAGTTTTAACTCTTTACTGCCATTTATATTATTATAGAATCGTTAAATATCCGAAAATTTTGTTCATACAATATGCATATTTTTTTTTCTTTTTTCTCTATTATAGATTTGGGTGGAACTAACTCCAGCACAGATGTTGTCCAAAGTATTTTGGATATCCTGTCAAACAAGCGTGTTAACTGGTAATGCTATACGTTTAAACAAGTGTTCTTTCTAAACAGATCACTCCTCTATATATTCGTTGAGTTTTTCCCAAAACATTCTTGTAAAGCTTAAAGTTTTCTATTTTCTTCAATAGATCGTTTGCGCCTTTTTGTTTTATGTATTTTTTTGTTACAACAAACAAAGCAAACTTTGATACATCAAATGCATTTGTAATATACACTTTTATATTTACTTTTCTTTATTAAGTCGTTAATTTCTTAAATTATTATACTTAATCCTTTTTCATTGTTTTTAAGTATATACGTTTAAGAAAAAAAAACATGTAGTTTCCAGAAACTATTGCGAATATAATTTCAGTATTGTTTTCAGTTTTTTCTTTATTAAAAGCACATAAAACGTTTTTTTTTTGTATTAATTTCAATGCAGTACACAAATTTGCACTATCATTTCATTATAAATTAATTGGAAAATTGCAAGTATTTATAATTAACATTATATTAAACGAACGCGCAAAAAATACCCTGTCAAAAAATTTTCAATTAAAAAAAAAAATTGAGGAAAATATAAAATGTAAATTTTTGGTCATTAAAATGTTGGTAATTTACTGACAAGGGTTTGCATCAATTAATTTCGTAAAATTTTTTGAGCGTATTTGTTTTTTTTTATTTTATTCTTCCCAAAACTTGCTATTACAAAATATTATTTCTACATCAGATTTAAGTTCTGCAAATATATGTATGAATGAATTAGCAAATTGATAAAAAAAATAGTGTAACTAACACCCTTTATCATGCTTATATATTTACTAATTTTGGTTCTATCTAATAATTCCCTAGGAAATAAATCCCACAAAGAGACAAAGCTCCTCAAATGTTCCTGAAAAATAGACTGATTTATGGACGTAATTTGTTTTTTTTTCAAAAAAACTGAAAAATAATGTTTGCGTTTTCTCGCTAATGCTTAGTACTAAGTTCGTTTATGCGAAAAACGAATATCTTCATCTATCTCTGTAAATAGGGTCTCAAACCCAGGGATGTTAACTTATTTCTGCGAAATATTATGCCTGTCTACTTTTTTTTCGAAAAATCCAGGGTTGTATAAATATGTATCTGAAGATACTCAAAACAAAGATTTCGCATTTATTCCGCGCTAACGTTTCTTATATGGAGTATAACAGTTTTTCGTGCGAAAACGTGATCTTAGTACTAGGCTTAAAATAGAAATTTTTGGATCATTCTCCATGAAGATATAGAAAATTTGCCCAAAAAGAGTTGCAATTTTATTCTGATTTGAAAGATTTATTTTCGAATCGAACTTAACTTCGCGTTATTAAGGTAAAATAAGCATTTTTCATGGTTAATTTTCTTTAATAATTCGTAAGAAAATCAAAGTTTTCAATTGTGGCTTTAAATGATCCCCATCAAGTTATGAAAAATTGCCAAAAACAAATTATTATACTTTTAAAGAATTATTTTTGATTTTAGGGGCTAAACTCGAAATTAATACCTAATTTTAGACAGAAAAAACTGACGGAAAATTGAAAAAAAATATAATTTTATCTAGAATTTTAGTTTTTAATTTGATATTATTTTTTTTTTTAATTATTTCGCTTTAAACCCTAGCCCTTTATAGGGCCCTAAATTATTTTATTGGGAATTATTTTATAGAGCCATTCATTTTATATAAGAAATATATGTATTAAATTTTTCCTAATTAGCACACCTTTTAGCACCCTTCACATTATTTTCCACCACAGCACACTTTAATGTAAGATTTGGTTTGATTACCTTCTTTTACTTTTTTACTCGTATGACAATCACCACACGTATGTAACAAACTTGTAGAATTTGAACTTCTTTTTTTTTTTTTGTTGTATATTTGCCTATATATGTAGATATATTTTCCAAATTATATGAATATCGAAAGATTTTTGAATTATTTGATATTAATGTTTGTCATATTTGTCTCCCATTGTTTTTTTATCTATATATCTCCTGCAAAACACTTTCCATTCCAATGGGTTTGGTTAATTGTGTTACCTTACATCCAATCCAATCAATGAATCTGGCCCTTCAAATCAAAATTTAAATGGTGTTTTTTGTGAAATGGTGCTCGCGTGAATTTATATTACATCTGAATGTATTTTATTTGTTTTGGTGATTATAGGCCTCATGGAAATTTTTTCCATCAAAATTAAAGTGAAATAATTTTAAGTGTTTATTTAACCAAACAAAAAAACAAAACTAATAAGAGCAAAGTAAAGTTTAACTTTAGTTTTAAGTTTAATTCGAAAGAGAAAAATCAAATAATGCTCTGTATTAACACACATGCCAAACCACCATCTAACCATCAAGCAATAACAAAATGAATAAAAACTAAATAGCAATGTACTACCACCACCACCACCCACCATTCATCCTGATGTATTCCTTATGTGGGTTTGCAAATGAAAGAAGTGTTTTCCATGCTCCTGTCTAAATGTTTTGGATGTTTCCATTGGATTTTAATCAGAAAACAAAATTCGAAAAACAAAATGCTAAAACTAATCAAAAGCCAAACTAAGCCTCACCTACTTCTAAGATAAGAAATCATTTTGGGAACTAGAGAAAAGGAGGTAAAAAGAATTATTTTCTGTTTATATGTTCATTTAGAAATTAGATATCTCCTAGACCACTTATCTACACCACATATACATATACCGAAATACTTTTTTAACACAGTTTTTTCTTCCCTTCCCATATTCTATATCTTTACAGAACTTCTTTCCCCACCTTTTAAAGGACCAAATATGGGTTTATGGGTTTTATTTGTCCATTACCCTCTTTCATAGCTGAACATACAATTTTCCAGATCAACTTTAAACCATTCATTGCCATGAAATTCCACATAAAAATCACTCAAACGCCATAATATAGATGTATTTTTCATCTTATAACTGACAAATGTTACAAAACAAAAACGAATATTTACTTAAGGCTCTAATGGCAACAGGATGCTCTATCCGGCATTACAAAAAAAAAACAGAGTTTAAACGAAGCGGACAATAATGTCAAAATATTAAATCCCAATAATTCGATTTTTACTTGACTGTATCGGATTTAGAAAACTTTCGCCGAAGTTTAATGAGAATGCGTTAAAATATGTCTTTTAAAGTACTTGATTATATATATTATTGTTTATATTTTATGAATCTTCTGTTTTTAATATCCAAACCGTTTATGTATTAGATTTGATTCTCTTGTTTTACAATATAAATTTTATTTTTTTTTATTTTAATTTATCATATTTTATGATTTCATAATTTTCTATATTATTTTTGTTTTAGCCAAATGTATTTTGTAAAAGTAAATTATTTAATATTTTATCGAATGTGTACTGTATGAATGTTAGATAGTCAAGTAAACAATTTCATTATGAAAACATTGAAAATAAGTGTTGTTTTTTGTGACTTAACAGAATGATGCGAAATGTACTCAACGCAAAAAAAAAAAATGGTAAAGTGACATTTCATTATTCAACGAGGACTTTTTCACACGCCTAGGATGCTTCCAAGTTTATACTCCATGGCAGATTCTTTTTGAGGAATTTGGACGTGGCTTGTTGAAACAGTAGACTTTGAAGGTCAAGTGGCGATCGATTTAGGTCTTGATTATTTGATTATTTCCAATGAATTTTACATGGGCTTGTCAGACTTCGTTTTCGGATCCTTTGCATTGCTTTATAAGTTGTGCTTTGGAAGTTCATTTGAATGAAGAATTTTAAAAAACTAAAAATTTCATTTTTTTATTTATAGTTACACTTTTATACTCTTAAGACTGACATACAGCGTTTTCATTGTGTGCTTAATTCTTCGCTTTTTTCTTTTTGATCAAATTTTCGTCGTTAGTGAAAAATGTCTTTCATCGAATGAAATGTTATGTTTTTTCATTTTATTAATATATTATTAACGATTTTAGGGAAACTTACTATTTCTCTAAAAAGGGAGAGCTTATTAGAGGCCTGGTTATGCTTCTAAAAATGTTACATAGCCGTAACATATCGGCAACGTATGATTTTTTGGCGATTAGCATAATTGAAAAAACGTAATTGAAACAAACTATCAAAAGCAGGCAGAAGAAGGTAAATTTTTTACACTTAAAATGAATTTCACGAATAATATTAATTTGTCATCGTCCATTTTAACCTTTTTATGCCTAAATTTTATTTCTATAGAAAATTTTCTCAAAATTATATTTCTATAGAAAATTTTCTCAAAATTTTATATCTATAGAAAATTTTATCAAAATTATATTTCTATAGAAAATTTTCTCAAGATTTTATTTCTATAGAAAATTTTGTCAAATTTTTTTCTATAGAAAATTTTATCAAAATTTTTTTTTCTATAGAAAATTTTGTCAAAATTTTATTTCTATAGAAAATTTTGTGAATATTTTAATTCTATAGAAAATGTTCTCAAAATTTTATTTCTATAGAAAATTTTGTCAAAATTTTATTTCTTTAGAAAATTTTGTCAAAATTTATTTCTATAGAAAATTTTGTCAAAATTTTATTTCTATAGAAAATTTTGTGAATATTTTAATTCTATAGAAAATGTTCTCAAAATTTTATTTTTATAGAAAATTTTGTCAAAATTTTATTTCTATAGAAAATTTTGTGAATATTTTAATTCTATAGAAAATGTTCTCAAAATTTTATTTCTATAGAAAATTTTGTCAAAATTTCATTTAATAGAAAATTCAGTCAAAATTTTATTTAATAGAAAATTTTGTCAAAATTTTATTTCTATAAAAAATTTTGTCAAAATCTTATTTCTAAAGAAAATTTTTTCATAATTTTATTTCTACAGAAAATTTTGTCAAAATTTTATTTTGACACAAATTTTCTTTTCCTCTGATGGTTAAGCACTTGTAGATTAGTCAATGCATGGTTTTAAGCTGAAATCAAAAACAACAACAATGATTAAAGAACAAAACCAACAATAACAAAACAAAACGAATGAAAAAAGAGGAAGCACGCTCAAAATAAACAAAATTTTCTAAGACAATTTTGTCAACATTTTGTTTCTATAGAAATTTTGTCAAAATTTTATTTCTATAGAAAATTTTGTCAAAATTTTATTGCTATAGAAATTTTTCTCAAAATTTTATTTCTATAGAAAATTTTCTCAAAATTTTTTTCTATAGAAAATTTTGTCAAAATTTTATTTCTATAGAAAATTTTGTCAAAATTTTATTTCTATAGAAAATTTTGTCAAAATTTTATTTCTATAGAAAATTTTGTCAAAATGTTATTTCTATAGAAAATTTTGTCAAAATTTTATTTCTATAGAAAATTTTGTCAAAATTTTGTCAAAATTTTATTTCTATAGAAAATTTTGTCAAAATTTTATTTCTATAGAAAATTTTGTCAAAATTTTATTTCTATAGAAAATTTTGTCAAAATTTTATTTCTATAGAAAATTTTGTCAAAATTTTATTTCTATAGAAAATTTTGTCAAAATTTTATTTCTATAGAAAATTTTGTCAAAATTTTATTTCTACAGAAAATTTTGTCAAAATTTTATTTCTATAGAAAATTTTGTCAAAATTTTATTTCTATAGAGAATTTAGTCAAAATTTTATTTCTATAGAAAATTTTGTCAAATTTTTATTTCTATAGAAGATTTTGTCAAAATTTTATTTCTATAGAAAATTTTCTCAAAATTTTATGTCTATAGAAAATTTTGTTAAAATTTTATGTCTATAGAAAATTTTGTCAAAATTTTATTTCTATAAAAAATTTTGTCAAAATTTTATTTCTATAGAAAATTTTGTCAAAATTTTATGTCTATAGAAAATTTTGTTAAAATTTTATGCCTATAGAAAATTTTGTCAAAATTTTATTTCTATAGAAAATTTTGTTAAAATTTTATTTCTATAGAAAATGTTGTCAAAATTTTATTTCTATAGAAAATTTTGTCAAAATTTTATGTCTATAGAAAATTTTATCAAAATTTTATTGCTATAGAAATTTTTCTCAAAATTTTATTTCTATAGAAAATTTTGTCAAAATTTTATTTCTATAGAAAATTTTGTCAAAATTTTATTTCTATAGAAAATTTTGTCAAAATTTTATTTCTATAGAAAATTTTGTCAAAATTTTATTTCTATAGAAAATTTTGTCAAAATTTTATTTCTATAGAAAATTTTGTCAAAATTTTATTTCTATAGAAAATTTTGTCAAAATTTTATTTCTATAGAAAATTTTGTCAAAATTTTATTTCTATAGAAAATTTTGTCAAAATTTTATTTCTATAGAAAATTTTGTCAAAATTTTATTTCTACAGAAAATTTTGTCAAAATTTTATTTCTATAGAAAATTTTGTCAAAATTTTATGTCTATAGAAAATTTTGTTAAAATTTTATGTCTATAGAAAATTTTGTTAAAATTTTATGTCTATAGAAAATTTTGTCAAAATTTTATGTCTATAGAAAATTTTGTCAAAATTTCATTTCTAGACAATTTTGTCAAAATTTTATTTCTATAGAAAATTTTGTCAAAATTTTATTTCTATAGAAAATTTTGTCAAAATTTTATTTCTATAAAAAATTTTGTGAAGATCTTATTTCTATAGAAAATTTTTTCATAGTTTTATTTCTATAGAAAATTTTCTAAAAATTGTATTTGGTCTGCTGGTATTATTTTTAATTCATGGTCTAGCAAAGAAGAATTCGAACCAGAAATAGTTTTTTTTTCTGCTTTATCAGATTGGAAGGAAGTTTGGAATTATGGTTTCCCCAAGAGATTGACTTCTTACATCTCTTGTCGGACCCATTCACGAAAATGGCTCTCTGTAGTTGATCCTGATGGCTCAAGCTCTAATATTTCAATATAGAGCAAACTCGTTTATTTAACAAGGGGTAACTCATTTAAATTTCAAATAAATAATTATTTTCTGTTACATTGTATATAATAGGAAAACGCTGTCATTCCAATTCAATTGCAATAAACCAAAAAAATATGTTAAATCGCATTGCTCATAGACTATGGAAATCTCCAAAATCAGTTATATGCAGAGTAAGGGATGTAATAAGATTTACTATTAATAATAATAACCATATGTATATATTAGTTTTATCCGACTTTGGATGATACTGAGACACCCAAAGAAGTGGTTCATACCAAGTCATCGGCACAAATGAAATTCAAGGTATTCGTCATTTGTATACATGCATACATATAAATTATCATATTATTTTTGGGGCTTCCTAGGATTATTTATTCCCCCGCTCTCAATATGGCGGACGAAATATTGTATCTATGCTACCTGGTGGTGGCATAGGTCCAGAGCTAATGGCTTATGTACGCGATATATTCATTTTTTGTGGTGCTCCCATAGATTTTGAAATTTTTGATATTTGTCCATCTACCAAAGGCAATGAAGATTTGGAAAATGCCATTATTTCGATCAAACGTAATGGTGTTGGTATCAAGGGTAATATAGAGACGGATTCATTGGAATTAGGTGAACTTTCTCGTAATGTGGCCATTCGTAATGAACTTGATTTGTTCGTTAATGTAATACATTGTAAATCTTTGCCTGACCTCCCTGCACGACAAAAAGACATTGATATTGTATTGATACGTCAAAATACCTATGGTGAATATGCCATGTTGGAACATGAAGCAGTGCCTGGTCTTGTAGAAAGTCTGAAGGTCATGACTCGGGAAGATGCTGAACGTATTGCCCGTTATTCTTTCGAATATGCTCGCCAAAATGGTCGCAAGAAAGTAACCACTATTCATAAGGCCAATATCATGAAGATGTCGGATGGTTTATTTTTAGATATGGCTAAAAAGGTCCACAAGGATTATACCGAAATTCAACATGATAATATGATTATTGACAATACATGCATGCAATTGGTTTCGAATCCTCATCAGGTGGGTTAGGTGGGCATCAAAGATATATAGTTAACATAACTGCCAGAAATGTAAATTATACGCCTCCAACTGGTTCGTGCATATATTTGCTGTTATAGCATTTTGAAGTCTCTACATAAAAATTGTTCTTAGCACAAGTCGTTTTTAAGTTTCAATCATTTACTATTTCTTTTTTGTTTTAAGAAAATTTAAAGATGGTGTTATTTTACAGTTCGACGTTCTAAGTTTGCCAAATTTATATGGGACCATTGTCGCGAATGTTATATGTGGTTTAATTGGTGGAGCCGGTCTCCTTTCTGGCCGTAATTATGGTGATAATGTCGGTTTATATAGACACATATTTATTACACTCAAATAAACGCCTTTAGTTTTATATTTAGTATGCCATTTTTGAACCTGGAACACGTAATACGGGTACGGAAATTGCTGGTAAAAATATTGCCAATCCCATGCCCATGATTAATGCTAGTATTGATTTACTCAATCACTTGGGTCACAAGAACCATGCACGAATTATTCAAGAGGCCAGCTATAAAACTATAGTCAATCGGAAAATTCGGACACCAGGTATGGTGCGGTTGATGTGGGCATTATAAATCGAGTTAAGTGTTTTTTTCTATAGACATAGGTGGTTCTAATAGCAGCACTGATGTTATTGCAAGTATTTTGGATATTCTTGCTCACAACAGGTCTTAACTGGTGATATTGATGTTACTTCGAAGATAATATGTGGACTGAAGAATGAATTCAGAATCTATTGAATATTTTTCATGAAATTGTACTTTTCCATTTAATAGATTTCGATATATTTGGAAATAAATCATTATGCTTTTGAATCAATGGAACCATCTTGAGCATTTAAAAAAATCCCCATAAAAACTCTACAATCTAAAATTTGTCCGTTAAACAATTTTTGAAATTAGCAATAGAAGTGGAAAAATGCGTAACAACAATTTTCTATAGAAATAAAATTTTGGAAAATTGAAAGAAATAAAATCTTGATGAAATTTTCTATCGAAATAAAATTTTGACAAAATTATCTATAGAAATAAAATTTTGAGAAAATTTTCTATAGAAATAAAATTTTGATAACATTTTCTATAGAAATAAAATTTTGACAAAATTTTCTATAGAAATAAAATTTTGACAAAATTTTCTATAGAAATAACATTTTTGACCAAATTTTCTATAGAAATAACATTTTTGACAAAATTTTCTATAGAAATAAAATTTTGATAACATTTTCTATAGAAATACAATTTTGACTAAATTTTCTAAACGAATAAAATTTTGACAAAATTTCTTATAGAAATACAATTTTGACAAAATTTTCTATAGAAATAAAATTTTGACAAAATTTTCTATAGAAATAACATTTTTGACCAAATTTTCTATAGAAATAACATTTTTGACAAAATGTTCTATAGAAATAATATTTTGACAATATTTTGTATAGAAATAAAATTTTGAGAACATTTTCTATAGAAATAAAATTTTGAGAAAATATTCTATAGAAATAAAATTTTGAGAAAATTTTCTATAGAAATAAAATTTTGAGAAAATTTTCTATAGAAATAAAATTTTGACAAAATTTTCTATAGAAATAAAATTTTGACAAAATTATCTATAGAAATAAAATTTTGACAAAATGTTCTATAGAAATAAAATTTTGACAAAATTTTCTATAGAAATAAAATTTTGACAAAATTTTCTATAGAAATAAAATTTTGACAAAATTTTCTATAGAAATAAAATTTTGACAAAATTTTCTATAGAAATAAAATTTTGACAAAATTATCTATAGAAATAAAATTTTGACAAAATTATCTATAGAAATAAAATTTTGACAAAATTTTCTATAGAAATAAAATTTTCTATAGAAATAAAATTTTCTATAGAAATAAAATTTTGACAAAATTTTCTATAGAAATAAAATTTTGACAAAATTTTCTATAGAAATAAAATTTTGGCAAAATTTTGAGAAAATTTTCTATACAAAAATTTTTGACAAAATTTTCTATACAAATAAAATTTTGACAAAATTTTCTATAGAAATATTTTGACAAAATTTTCTAAGGAAATAAAATTTTGACAAATTTTTCGGAACAAATCTACTTTAGCACAAGTTGTTAAAAATAAACAATTTTTTTTTGATTTTAAATCGAAAATGTAAAGTAAGAAATTTGGCGGAAAAGCCTAGTTTTTGAGATATCGACATCTGAAATGAATAAAATTCCGTTTTTTTGCGTATTTGGTAAAAATAGTACATTTTAAGCAGAAAATATTAAGTAAACTTTAGTTTTCGAGATACCTACCTTAAAAATTGGGTACAGGTATCCGGCCTTTCTCCTATGTACAGAGTCCAAAGTGAGCTAACGCGAACCCAAAGAGGAAAGGTGGCCGGCCTTCGGCCGGGGTTTATAAAGGGTGATACGGTAAAAATTTGGTCAAGGGAAAACGCGTGTAAATCGGTGAAATCGTTTATTTAAAAAATAAAATTAAATTTCTTTTTCAAGTTCAATTAGTATAAAATTCAGGAAAAATATTCAGTTAGGCTTTCGCTTTTCCAAATCCGAATTGCCGGGCCTTACGCTTACCTTGTCCACCTTCTTCGCCGCAGAAAGCCAGTTTGCCTTGAACTGCTGCTCGTCCTTAGCAGTTTTTTGGTCTTCTTTTGGTTCCGCTTGACAATAGCCCAGTATTTCTCAATTGGGCGGAGCTCTGGCGTGTTGGGAGGGTTCTTGTCCTTGGGAACCACCTGCACGTTGTTGGCGGCGTACCACTCCATGGCCTTTTTACCGTAATGGCAAGATGCCAAATCCGGCCAAAACAGTACGAAACAACCGTGTTTCTTCAGGAAAGGCAGCAGACGTTTATTCAAACACTCTTTCACGTAAATTTCTTGGTTGACAGTCCCGGAAAATGCTGCATTTCAAGCCACAGGTACAGATGGCTTGCCAAACCAGATATTTCTTTGCGAACTTTGACAGTTTTATGTGCTTGAAAATATCTGCTACCTTTCCCCTTCCTTTTGCCGTATAAAACTCCTGTACCGGAAGCTGCTTGTAGTCGGCTTTGACGTAGGTTTCGTCGTCCATTACCACGCAGTCAAACTTCGTCAGCATCGTCGTCTACAGCCTCCGGGATCGCGCTTTGGCCGTCGTATTTTGTTTATCATCGCGATTTGGAGTCACTTCTTGTAAGTCGATAGTCCGGCTCGTTTTTTGGCTCGATGCACGGTTGTAGACGATACACCCAGCTTATTTGCGGCATCTCGGAGAGAGAGGTTAGGGTTTCGCTTGAAACTACCGCAACTCCCTTTGTCGTCTCAGCGGCTTCCGGTTTTCGATTTCCCCCCGATCCAGACTTCTTGGCTGTCGACAAACGTTCCCCAAACACTTTAATTACATTTGTAACGGTTGATTTGGCAACTTTTAGCGATTTTGCCAGCTTTGCGTGCGAGTAGCTCGGATTTTCGCGATGCGCGAGCAAAATTTTGATACGCTGCTCTTCTTGCTTGGACGGCATTTTGACAACTGAAGAGTGAATTCCAAAACCAAAATAGGAGCAACATTCTATACACACACACCTTCAAAATGAGGGGCGTTCAGAGGGGTGTTTTTTAAATGCAAAATTGAAAGAAATACGTCAAGTTTATATTGGCCAAATTTTGACCGTATCACCCCTTATATAGCCCTTCTCCTATGGACAGAGTCCAAAGTGGGCTAACGCGAACCCAGGATCTTTTAGGATGATTATGTGCGATGGATACTAAATCCAATATGTGATAATGAAAACTTTAGGGTTCCGTAAAATAGGTTTTTCCGACAAAAAGTGGTATATTACATTTTGTGTTTAGAATCGAGAAGTCTACATGCTGGACAAAAATTTGACCAATCAGACCACTTGTACTAAAGTAGATTTAAGCCAAATTTTCTATAGAAATAAAATTGACATTTTCTATATAAATAAAATTTTGACAACATTTTCTATAGAAATAAAATTTTGACAAAATTTTCTATAGAAATAAAATGTTGACAAAATTTTTTGACGAAAAGTCGATTTTTGGCTTTTGTATCACAGCCACAAAAAGTTAGATTACAAGACAAAATATAGCGTTAATATTAAAGTAAAATGGGAGTAAATAATAAAGATAAAAAATAATTCGATGATTCTTCTTCTTTACTTATGTTCGAGTATTCAAGATCCTTTAAGGCCCCACTTGTATTTCCTAAACTACTCTGATTTATGACCATTTTCTTGTAGCTTTAACAGCCATCAATTTGCAAAATATTCACTTCGGTTAACTATAACTGAAAAATTTTCAGCAGGTGAGTTCGTAACTGGCGTATGGAATACATAGGCAAGGCGACATATATGACCAAAGCACGGTTCACAAGTTCCTTAGCTAACGTAGCACTAAAGGAGCTTCATAAAATGTGGGTTAATCAAAATTCCTAGTATCATATAGGAGAGCGAGTGTATGCAGTGAAGTACGTATTTCATCGATATACTACATTTCCTAGAAATCGGCGGTACAATCCGTAAAGTCCAACGTCCAACGTAGACCAAAATCACATTCTTAAAATGATGGTGTCATCAAATATGTCCATAAATGTTCAAAAACAAATCACTTTGTCATTCTATATCCTTAAATTGTATGGATCACACAAACACTGTTGCAGTTTTTTCTTTAATAAATTTTTATTTTTGCAACATTTGTTTTCGTCAAAACAAAGACGTCACAATTTCCTCCAATCAGATCCACTCACAGCAAAATAAAAAACATACAAAATTATGTTTTCATCACTTGACAGATGTTGTTTTTCTTTCTTTACAAACTAGAAAATCCAAGTAGCTTAGAAACGCAACTTTTGGAAGAACCACTTGTTCTTGCCTTCCTTGTAGGAGGATTCGAACTTGACACGAGTTTGGAAACGGTGTGCTTTCCTCTTAGCGGGATCCTTCAAGTCCTTGGGCGACAATTTATCGAAAGTGATTTCGCTGGCGGTGTAACGGGTAGGCATCAAGTGATTGTAGTTCAATACCTTCAAGAAAGGCTTGATCTTGGACTTCTTCTTCAACTTGGTCTTGCCCATGCTCTTGGTAACCTTGCGGGGATATCTGTCGATACCGGCAACCAAAGCATGACCGAATGGCTTGTCTTGGGCACCATCATCGACAGTCTTGACAATGATGGCTTTACGGCCGGCGTAACGTCCACTAAGGACAATTACGATTTTGTTTTGTTTCATAATCTTCCTCATCTTGATAGCTTTTGTGGATCATCATAAAAAGCATTCAGCATACATAGTCATTGCAGCCACATTCAAGTATAGGTGTAGAGGAGGTTGCCATAATTTAGAGGTTGGTGGTGTTTGTAGAGGAGGTTGCCATAATCCAAACATGCAAGGAAAAACAAATAAAACTAGAATTAATCGTTTGACAAACAAATAATTGGAAAATACAAACAAATATCCAAGTGATTGTAGATTTTATTTCCCTAAATATTTCAATTAATATCGAGTTTTGCATTAATTTGCCCAAATTTTCACATTTTGACAAGTAAACATTTCATGTTGTATTGGGGTCTGACAACAAAGATTTATAACAATTTAAAACTCATTTTGCCCATGGAATTTTTCGGGTTTCCATCGAAATAACACATGACATATATAGTTTAAAATATACGTGATTTTGTTAATTATTTGTTTTTAATGGATTTTCACGGGAATCACTTGATTTGTTTGATAAAATATTAAAAATTTTTCGAACAGCACTTACAGGTCTTATGGCTGACCGGATATAGAGAAAGAGAAAAGGGATGACATTTCGCACCTTAGTTTGACGTTTCTATCCAAAGCTGTGTTCATTTGGTTTTTGTTATACATGCAATAGCTATGAACTGTGCAAACCTAATGTGGGCTGTGTTCAGCAATACTGTATGTTATTTATGTCGGCTTTGCACTATGTAAAATATGAATGGATGTGTGCATAGACCAACAACAGCGTTATTATTTGTCTGCAGATAATAGACGACGTATTTTGTTCTACATTATGTCTATTTGCATACTTTTCCAATAAAAACTTGCAAGAGAGTAAATAGTCGTATATCTAAATCTCATGTCATGAAAAGTTTCAGCACGTGTTTATCGTGTTAAGGTAGGTACTATGTTCGGTTTCCGAAGCGAAATCCCATACAAAACCAAAAATGCGAAAAACTACCGAAATATTTTTTCATTTGTGGTACTTTGTTTTTTTTTCGAGTTGAAAAACTGACATAAAGTGCATACCCTGCCAGCATTTCAAAGTTCCATTTCATCCTCATCGCTACCACAGACTCGTAAATGTCACCACAACCATCGCGAACTGTGATGGGGGAAGCATATCAAAAAGTACAAAATGTACATGAAAGTATTTTGCCATCACTACTGTTAGAAGAGCCATTTTATTTTTTGTGAAACGCCAAGCGCAACCAGCTTGTTATATTTTATTTAAATAAAAACGAAAATAAAATGCTGAAAACATAGTTATTACGCTTAATATTGTGAAAAGTAAATTGGTGAACAATTTTTGACTTTCCAAATGGAATAAAGTGATAGTTTTTCAAATATTTTTCCAGACACGCTGCCTCCATTGGGAATAAAAGTACTGGCTGATAGACGCTACAACATTTAACTTACAACTTGTAACTCAACATCAATCTCTTATTAATGCATAAAAATGTGTTAAATGTGATGTGATAGCCGCATAAATGTTATATTTATGAGAATTTATAAATGTTTCATAAAATTAATAAACATCTAAACAATCGTGTTTTATTTGACCACAATGATTCTTTTACAACTATCTTAAAATGCACTTTGTCTGATTGTTTGAAGGGGCTCTTATCGGCGTCCTTCTAAATGTATCCAGAAGGGCTCCTAATAATTGCACTCATGCGATACTTTTTTGTAGTAACTTGGCGTGGTACAACTTCTCAATAGTGACGGCGCTTTTCCGAGGAGTTTTGGATATCGTATACGACTGTTTTCGACGTAGTGGGGATTCTCTGAAGCGCCCCCAAATTCAAAAAATGTTGGCAGGGTAGTCCCTAATTAGGTCGGCTTTAAATCCTTCCATATGTTGAGATTAGTTAGTTTCAAAACATGGCGCCATTTGTAATGTGAATTAAGAAATAATTGATTTATTCAAATGATTTGTGTTAAATTAGAATACAAAAGTGGTTCGCCTTGTTATTTAAAAATGCAATTAGATTGACGAAATAAAAATAACGGAGTGCTATATGTATATAACATATATAACAGCATCTGGTTCTGTAGCCGTTTCTGCCACAGTAGCATCTGCCCTCACATCCCTGACACCCACAATTGCAGCCACTACCTCAGCTACAGTGAACAACTCCAACATAGCACCCTCAACACCTGCCACGACCACAGTGGCTGTGACCGCAAATATTGTATTGCAACAACCAAATACAACGACCGCCCAAGTAGTGAGTGGTCCCATTGGGGTGGCAGCAAATACTACTCCAACATTAGCCACTATTACTAATTCTTCAAATGCAATATCGACTGTTGCTGCCGTTAGTAATACAAATGCAATACTAATGCAATGGTGGTTTCACAATCATCCACGATAGTATCACCAGCAGCTGGATCGAATGTTGTTGTTCCCACCACTACAATGGCTTTAGCAGGAGCTACCGTGGGACTTAAGTCTGGTCCAGATATTACAATGACATTGAACCGTATAAATACGGCAGAGAATGAAGTTGATGTGGAGGAATGTTTACCAGGTGATGTTGTTAAATTGGATTTTGCTGGCGAAGAAGTGGCCGGGTGAAATTTTACCCCTAAGGAATGTCTTCTAGGAGTTTCCAATCGGCGACCGGTGCCCGTTGGAAACTCCGCATATTACAACAGTACCATCATCGCTTCAGCCATCAGCAACAATAGCATTCCATCAGCGTCATATTGTAGAGATACAACCAGGCCACCATTTATCATCATCCCCTGCTAATTTAGAATTGACTAATGTTATGCAACATAATGTTTGCACAGAACACGAAGAAGTAGAAGAAGCTAATTGTCATAATACTGCAGATGTAATCGATGAAGTTTTCTTTTTTAAAATATGCTTAAAAACGATTTCGTCTCATCTCTGTAAACCCAGTGCTTCTACATTCAACACCCATTTTTTACAAAGAAATGAAATGTATTTTTTTTTATTATTTTACCGCTCCTCGTAATTGCTCCCTTTTCTATTTGTTAAGCGAGCTCGTTTTTTGTGTGTAAGAGGCGTAAATGAATGAGAACTGAACAAAAGAAATGTTAATGCAATTTTAATTTTTAATGGAAACAACATGAAAGCTAAATATGAGAAATGATAATTAAAAATTTTTAAATATAACAATATTAATGAAAGAAAGCTGATAATCCAGAAAAGAAAACATTGTGTTCTAGGGTCTTTAATTAGTGTATAAATGTACAAATTAATAAAAAATCATAATAAAATTATAATCGAACTTGTTTTATTTTTATATACCGGGGTATAAGTAATTGGGTGGTCTTATACGTTTTATACTTTTTAATATAAAATTAGTAAATTTTTCTGAACAAAGTTATATCCAAAATAAATGTTTATAGCAAATAATTAAATAATTTTTATTTAAATAGCAAAATAATTTTCTTGTATTCATCATTTGTCCAAAATGATTGCGATAGGCTGGAATGAAACGATTTAATTTCGTTGTGGCTTTTAAATTTCAGTTAGCGGCATTCTTGCATTTTATCAATTCAAAACACTGGTTGAATTTCATAACGTGACTGAAATAGTTATTGGAACTTATACATTGGGAGAGTATAACATCCTTCAGTAAACCAGCCAATTGCTTCTCAATGTATTAATTTCAGTCAACGAAGAGTCTGGTATAGAACACTAACATCCCTTTGTGACGAAATATAAGTCGGGAACAGTGACTTTGGCTTAGGGACTACCCTTGAACTTGAGTTATGGGCTTAAGTTGGTTGTTCCCCCCGATGTAACAACATTGGCAAATGAAATGGCGTTATTATCCTTTGTGGGAACCGTGGTGGTGACCACTGGATTTGAAATTGCTAGTGAGGCGGCAACAGCATGGTATTGCAATGCGATTGTGTAGATATTGTGGACACCAACGAATTAAGTTTGTTGATGAATGAGTCCATTGCTGCGCATGATGTAAAAGTTAGCATAACACCGGAATTATATGTTTTTTTTTTGATGTGCGTTACAAATTGACGGTATCCATTTGGAAAAGCTGAAGAAGACAATGTACCACATGTTGTAAAAGCTGTTGCAGAATGTGGTAAGACACCAGGAGTAGAGCGGCTGGAGCTTTATTCTTAACAATTATTAGTGTCCAGTGCTGTATGCGATTTTTTTGCAAAACAATCCAAAAACTGGTAGAAAAACACTTTTCAAAACAATTATCATGAATGCGTGTATGTAAACAATCAGCTGCTGCGTATGTATAAGTAAAAATAGTATGACATTTGGCGATGTTGTCAATTAAATTGCGGAGAAATAAACGCGGAATAGCTCCAAAATAGCTGTTTTCTTCGTTCGAAATGTATTGTCAACACTCTCATTTTTCAACGCGAAAGAATGGTTAAGTGAAGTTTTTTTCGTGCCAACAAACATAGTACCCACCTTTAGAAAAAAATATTTTTTTTTTGGTATGGAGTTTTCCTAAAATTACAACTGTAGGGAAAAAAGAACAGATTTTTCATTTTTTCTAAAAATGTAGGACATTTTTCCAATTTGCAAAGTTTACTACATTTTGCAACAAAAAGATTACCTGTGCTTAAGATTTCAGATATTTCAAGATCCAAATGTAGTGCGCTTTATGCGCTTTACAGACTATCAGTTATTCCGGACGACAGTGCTCGTGTCGAACATATCCCATATATTGTGCACATTATAAGTTAAGTCCGAAGGCATAATCGATACTGCTGTATGTTTATGGCATCGATAACACATTTACCGATTATTTAGTCATCGCCTACACGTCGTATCGATCCGACACACTATAAGATTCTTTACAAACTCCGACATTCCGTCCGGAATAACTGATAGTCTGTAAAGCGCATTACAGACTATCAGTTATTCCGGACGACAGTGCTCGTGTCGAACATATCCCATATATTGTGCACATTATAAGTTAAGTTCGAAGGCATAATCGATACTGCTGGCGTCGTTCAAAATTTATTAAAAAGGCTCCTAATAATTGGACTCATGCGATACTTTTTTGTAGTAACTTGGCGTGGTACAACTTCTCAATAGTGACGGCGCTTTTTCGACGAGTTTTGGATGTCGTATACGATTGTTTTCGACGTGGTGGCGATTCTGAGAAGTGCCGTCAAATTCAAAAAATGTTAGCAGTGTATGTTTTCAGCACTTCATTATCGATTTTATTTAAATAAATTATAAGAAGCTAGTTGCGCTTGGTGTTTCACAAAATATAAAATGGCTCTTGCAACAAAAGTGATAGCAAAATACGTTCATGTACATTTCATACGCTTACCCCATCACAGTTGGCGATTGTTGCTGTGTCACTTACGAGTCTGTGGTAGCGATGAGGTTGAAATGGAACTTTGAAATGTTGGCAGGGTATTGGTGAACAATTTTCGACTTTTCAAATGGAATAAAGTGATAGTTTTTCAGATATTTTTTCCAGACACGCTGCTTCCAAGAAGCAGCAGGAATAAACATTGCTAGACGTTGGAGCATCAGCCGAATATAGCAGAATTGCAACTTATAATTCAACATAATTGCTTTGTTAAGACAATCTTCAATGTGTTTTTATTCGTATAAATGTTATACCTATCTATAATTTATAAATGTTTAATCAAATTAATAAACATATAAACAATCGTAGTTTACTTGACCACAATGATTATTTTACAACTATCTTAAAATTCACTTTTTCTGATAGTTTGAAGGGACTCATACGATACTGTTTTGTAGTAACTTGGCGTGGTACAACTTCTCAATAGTGACGGCACTTTTGCGAGGAGTTTTGGATATCGTATACGACTGTTTTCGAAGGTGAGGATTCTCAGAAGCGCCGTCAAATTCAAAAAATATTGGCAGGGTAGTAGGGTTGATAAAATTGCCACTTTTGTACTTTTTTTGTTGCTATTTCAGAAATGAGCTGAATGTTGACAGATCCATTTAATAATGATCGTTTTAAAGATATCGATATGGCTGTGGTTCGAGCTTTCATGAAATTCGTTATTACTTTTTGGTACAATGGAAATAGTCTAAATGTAATTGGCTCCAATTTTAGGTATTTTTCGCCCATTTGTTCGAGGGTGCCCCTCAACAAATCATTTCAAGCAATAAAACCATGACACTATGTTTGGAAATAAGCTATACTAACAATTTTACTATTGAGGATCTCTTTCATAACAAAACATTTGTTCGAGGGGCACATAGGCTCATTTCAAGCAATGAAACCATGACAATATGTTTGGCAAGAAGCTATACTAACAATTTTACTATGGAGGATCTCTTTTGTAACAAAACAGGATAAGGACTTTAAAAATTTTTAAAAGTACATTTTGAATCAAAAAAGTAATTTTTCTGTACAATTTCAAGATTGGTTGTACAACTAATCTCAATACCATTCGGATACAGAGAATGAAGCCGCCGAGTCGCGCCGCCGATTTTAGCCGTCGCCGACCCGTTTTTAGCAGTCGACGCCGCCGCCGAATATGTCGACTCATCTCGACTCAAATTTAGCCGCCAATTAATCTAAAATATTGATTTATATCAGAAAAATTGTATAATATTTGTTATAGTTTTTGCCAACATTTTGAACTTTCCACCTTCAATCAATTAGTATCAAGTTGCTAAAATAGTTTTACAAAAATTTAGCTCAAAAAATTTGAATGAAATGTAAATTTGTTTGTAGGATTGGTTGTACAACTAATCTCATTACAATTCGGAAAACTTCAAATTGATTTTATAATAGATAATTTTGCGCCGCCGAACAAACAATTTTTTATCGGCTTAGCCGTCAAGCCGACGCCGCCGGAGGAAAAAATTTAGTGTTAGCCGCCGCCGACAAAAATGGGTCGGCTTCATTCTCTGTTCGGATAACTTCAAATTGATTTTATAATGGAAAAAACTTGGTGTCAGCCGCTACCGACAAAAATGGGTCGGTTTCATTTTCTGCTCGTAACCTTTTTCTCATATTCCCAACTTCCCATATGAATAAAATGAACTGGATACGCATATTTTATGCATCGGAATTGGATATTAGTTCATGTTTAGAGCATTGAGCATTTTTTCTGGTAAGTGACTAGAATTTAATCTAAAATATCTTGTATACACAGGTTCGTGAGTTCAAACCCAGTTTCGTCCAAAACACCAAAACGTTTTTCAGCGGTGGATTATCCCCTCTCAGTAATGTTGGTGACATTTCTTAGTTTTCCAAAGTTTCTCTAAGTGGTTTCACTGCAATGTGAAACGCCGTTCGGACTCGGCTATAAAAAGGAGGTCCCTTGTTATTGAGCTTAACATAGAATCGGGCAGCACTCAGTGATAAGGGAGAAATTCACCACTGTGGTATCACAATGGACTGAATAGTCTAAGTGTGCCTGAAATATCGGGCTTCCACCATACCTAACCTAACCTAATCTAAAATAAAATATAATATAAGCATCTCGTGGCTTTTGGTGTGTCCATTATGAATTAATAGACGAAAACATAAATAACTTTGAACAGGATATGAAGGTATGTACGAATGTATGTTAATGCCACATGCCAACACTTCTGAAACGCTCATTCAAATTTCGAATGGACAAAAGACCAATTACTTCCGTTGTTCAAACACACACACACAGTGATATGTGGGTGATGGTATGTGTATGCGTTTTAGTGTACGCTATTGCGGAAAGCTAGTGTTAGTTTCCGTTTCCCATTTTCGTTTTTCCGTTTTCATTCATCCATTTGCAAAAAAAAAAAAACAGAACAGAACAGAACAGAATAGAACAGTTAAACAGGCCGTTGTATGTAAAAACTCATAATGAAGGGGAAGAAATGGTCCAGTTTTTCGCCAACATCAAACAATATAAGGCAACACCAAAACCATTAATGCCAGGAACCAACCACATATTGACCTTAATTTTATTATTGTTGGTAAGTTGTTCAAAATGGGAAAAAATACGAAAAGAAAATGTAGAGAAGTGAAAACAAAACAAAAGAAAAATTGATAGACAGAACAGAAACGAGCGATCCTTGACTGCAAAGAATGTTAGTAAGTCTGGTCTATGCCAGAAGCAGGGAATG
Source organism: Haematobia irritans (assembly GCF_050003625.1). Lineage (NCBI taxonomy): Eukaryota > Metazoa > Arthropoda > Insecta > Diptera > Muscidae > Haematobia > Haematobia irritans. The sequence goes on along the minus strand of NC_134397.1, from coordinate 37,827,038 downwards.
ATTGTAAACTCAATGGTCTTTTTCTGTTGTGTGTTTTTAATACCTCTTCCAATGTGCCACGTTGATTGTGTTTGGGCGGAATTTCTTTTAACACGTTTTCATTAGACTTTCATTAATTACATTCCATTTCATTCAATAATGAGAATACGAAAAAGAGAGATAGCTCAAGTCTAAAGCTAAATGTTGGAAAATCAGCTGTGTTGAAGTTAAAGGATAAATACTAAAGGGATTAAAATCACTGTTTTTAACCATCGTGGATTTGCAAATGCAATCGATGGGACGGACATCAGTCATGCTTTAGATAATTTCAGGCTAGACCCGGGTGAAGTCCGGCCGGTTGCTTCGAGTTCCTTGTAGCTCACTTTAGGTTAGGTTAAAGTAGCAGCCCGATAAAGTTTCAGGCTCACTTAGACTATTCAGTCCATTGTGAGCAATCCCACGGCGGCGGGTTCTGTGTACAGGATTGACCCGATGGACCCCATCCATTGGCCAGCGGCTGCCACATCAGTGTACGTGTTGTTTCGTCCGTCTTTTTGTGTTGGAGAAGGTGCATTCCGGGGAGCCTTCTCCGTTTGTTGTTGGTCCGAGCCGGGATAGAGGAGAACCACGGACCATTGTATTGTTCAGTCTGCCGAAACCTGATCCACCACCGTTCGGTTTCGGTGAGGTGTAACCGGTGCTTGGAGTGGGTGCATTACCGGAACTGCTCCGGCTTAACATCGCTGCGGGAGTATAGTCATACTGACTACGTGGCAGGATGCTGTGCCAGCGATAGCAGCAGTGGGTCGTCTGACTATGCGAACCCCCGGCATTTCCTGTACAACAATATTCTCCGCCGCAGGATCTTACACCCAATATTGTTGTTCCAGTTCCGGATAGTGCATCGTTTTTGCAATTTAATTGCAACGGGCTCCGAGGTAAGATTAGGGAAATCGCGGACTTTATGAATCGGAAAAGGGTAAGGATCGCGGCGATCCAGGAGACTAAGCTGAATTCCACCTGCAGCCTACGGTGGGTAGGACATAGGGTAGCCACTTTACGATTTGATTATGCAAAATTTCATGTTTTACATTGGATGTCAATGTCGATTCAAGACCTCCTATAATTCGTGAGACTATTAAGGACATGGGACATTTTACGATTTGGTTATACAAGCATTTACTTCGCAGATATTGCATTTCATTATTAATGGGGCATACCTTCTTCTTGACTATGAAATAAATTTCAGATCATTTATCTAAAAATATTACATTATTATTTGACTACAAAAATAACCATTTACACTTGGTTGTGACCTCCAATGGTAAATAAGTGAAACTATAAAAATTGGCAAATTTACTATAGACATTCATCACTGGAACAATTGAATCTCAAATTCTATTAGTCACGGTCTAATGTGCGGTAGTAATCTCACATTGGCAACCAGGGATATTGCAAATGTAATTAAAAACGAAGATACTACACAGCTTGGAAACATTAAATGTTTGGCCCAGTTTTCATTTTATTGCCCACATAAAGCACTTTTCGCTAAAATCCACGAACTAGTCTTCCTTTGCAAATATCAAAGAGTGTGTTGGCTCATTCACTTATTAAAATGGTCAAAAGCTCACCCACAAGCACACGAATTTATCTCTAGTTTCATAGAATTTGAATAATATTTTTGGTACGCCTCCAAAGTTCACCTACAAAAGCCATGTTTTCTTTTAGTAATAGCTCCATTCGCGTATACCATAATTTTTGATAAGTGTCACACATTTGTACTGGATGTCGTGTAGAGAGAGCCAATAGTGTAGAGAGAGAGAGAGAGCTAGAGCCAATAGTGTAGAGAGAGAGCTAGAGAGAGTGATCTCAAATTTTGAAATTTGAAAAATAGAAAATTTACGAGTTTTTGCTGGAGATTTTTTCCCACTAAAAACACACAGTTTGGCTGATATGTAATGCAACAAAGTAAAACGCTATATTTAATTAATTTTATTTATTTCGGAAATTACATAAAATTTTAGAATCAGCTTATTGTCTGATAAGTCCCCGGTCTGACACATAGATGGTGTCGCTAGTATTAAATGCATATTATTTTTATATAGTACCAACATTCAAATGATTCGTGTCAAAATTTGACGTCTGTAAGTCAATTAGTTTGTGAGATAGAGCGTCTTTTGTGAAGCAACTTTTTTTATTGTGAAAAAAAAGGAAATACTGTTTTCTGAAGGGAAAAAATACGGTGGAAGCAAAACTTGGCTTGATAATGAGTTTCCGGACTCTGCCCAGGGAAATCAACAATAATTGATTGGTATGAAAAATTCAAGCGTGGTGAAATGAGCATGGAGGACGGTGAACGCAGTGGACGCCCGAAAGAGGTGGTTACCGAAGAAAACATAAAAAAGAAACACAAAATGATTTTCAATGACCGTAAAATGAAGTTGATCGAGATAGCAGAGGCCTTAAAGATATCAAAGGAACGTGTGGTCATATTATTCATCAATATTTGGATATGCGGAAGCTCTGTGGAAAAAGGGGTTCGCGCGGCACCCATTTTGCACACATTTGACCAAAAACAACAACGTGTTGATGATTCTGAGCGGTGTTTGCTGCTGTTAACTCGTAATACACCCGAGTTTTTCCTTCTATATGTGACAATGGATGAAACATGGCTCCATCACTACACTCCTGAGTCCAATCGACAGTCGGCTGAGTGGACAGCGACCGGTGAACCGTCTCCGAAGCGTGGAAAGACTCAAAAGTCCGCTGGCAAAGTAATGGCCTCGGTTTTTTGGGATGCGCATGGAATAATTTTTTTCGATTATCTTGAGAAGGGAAAAACCATCAACAGTGACTATTATATGGCGTTATTGGAGCGTTTGAAGGTCGAAATCGCGGCAAAACGGCCCCATATGAAGAAGAAACAAGTATATACGGCCGTAAGTTCGGCCAGGCCGAAGCTCCATCATGGATTGCGTAGAAACTTCTTCTAAACACTGCCATCCACAATCGAATTACTTAAGTTGCGGTAACGCTTGCCGATGGCAAGGTATCTTAAAACCTCCTAACACCATCTTCTAAATTGTATGTAAGTCCATACGTGGTATATATTAAATCAAAAAAGAGCGATCCAATACGTATATAATTCAGTTTGACAAAGTAGACATAAAATTTTGACAAAATTTTCTACAAGAATAAAATTTTAACAAAATTTTCTATAGAAATAAAATTTTCACAAAATTTTCTATAGAAATAAACTTTTGACAAAATTTTCTATAGAAATAAAATCTTGGTAGATTATTTTTGGCTCGAGTGGCAACCATGATTATGAACCGAATAAAATTTGAACAAAATTTTCTATAGAAATAAAATTTTGACAATGATGAAAATTTTATTATGAACCGAATAAAATTTTAACAAAATTTTCTCTAGATATAAAATTTTGACAAAATTTTCTATAGAAATAAAGTTTTGACAAAATTTTCTATAGAAATAAAATTTTGGTAGACTATTTTTGGCTCTAGTGGCAACCATGACTATGAACCGATATGGACCAATTTTGGTATGGTTGTTAGCGACCATATACTAACACCACGTTCCTAATTTGAACCGTTTTATATGGGGGCTATATATAATTATGGACCGATATTGACCAATTCTGGCACGCTTGTTAAAGATCATATACATGTTCCAAATTACAACCTGATTGGATGAAATTTGCTTCTCTTGGAGACTTCGCAAGTCAAATCTATATATAATTATGAACCGATGTGGACCAATTTTTGCATGGTTGTTAGAGACCATATACCAATATCATGTACCAAATTTCAGGCGGATCGGATGAAATTTGCTTCTCTTTGAGGCTCCGGAACCCAAATCTGGGGATCGGTTTATATGGGCGCTATATATAATTATAGACCGATGTGGACCAATTTTTGCACGGTTGTTAAAGACCATATACCAACACCATGTACCAAATTTCAGCCGGATCGGATGCAATTTGTTTCTCTTTGAGGCTTCGCAAGCCAAATCTGGAGATCGGTTTATATGGGGTCTATATATAATTATGGACCGATGTGGACCAATTTCTGCATGGTTGTTAGAGACCATATACTAACACCATGTACCAAATTTCAGCCGGATCGGATGAAATATGCTTCTCTTAGAGGCTCCACAAGCCAAATCTGGGGATCGGTTTATATGGGGGCTATATATAATTATGGACCGATGTGGACCAATTTCTGCATGGTTGTTAGAGACCATATACTAACACCATGTACCAAATTTCAGCCGGATCGGATGAAATTTGCTTCTCTTAGAGGCTCCACAAGCCAAATCTGGGGATCGGTTTATATGGGCGCTATATATAATTAGGGACCGATATGGACCAATTTTTGCATGGTTGTTAGAGACCATATACCAACATCATGCACCAAATTTCAGCCGGATCGGATGAAATTTTCTTCTCTTTGAGGCTCCGCAAGCCAAATCTGGGGATCGGTTTATATGGGGGCTATATATAATTATGAACCGATGTGGACCAATTTTTGCATGGTTATTAGAAACCATATACCAACACCATGTACCAAATTTCAGCCGGATCGGATGAAATATGCTTCTGTTAGAGGCTCCACAAGCCAAATCTGTGGGTTCCTTTATATGGGGGCTATACGTAAAAGTGGACCGATATGGCCCATTTTCAATACCATCCGACCTACATCGATAACAACGACTTGTGCCAAGTTTCAAGTCGATAGTTTGTTTCGTTCGGAAGTTAGGGTGATTTCAACAGACGGACGGACGGACGGCCGGACATGCTTAGATCGAATCAGAATTTCACCACGACCCAGAATATATATACTTTATGGGGTCTTAGAGCAATATTTCGATGTGTTACAAACGGAATGACAAAGTTAATATACCCCCATCCTATGATGGAGGGTATAAAAAGTGTTGTTCCACCAAGACAACGCACCGTGCCACAAGTCATTGAGAACGATGGCAAAAATTCATGAATTGGGCTTCGAATTGCTTCCCCACCCACTGTATTCTCCAGATCTGGCCGCCAGCGACTTTTTCTTGTTCTCAGACCTCAAAAGGATGCTCGCAGGGAAAAAATTTGGCTGCAATGAAGAGGTGATCGCCGAAACTGAGGCCTATTTTGAGGCAAAACCGAAGGAGTACTACCAAAATGGTATCAAACAATTGGAAGGTCGTTATAATCGTTGTATCGCTCTTGAAGGGAACTATGTTGAATAATAAAAACGAGTTTTGACAAAAAAATGTGTTTTTCTTTGTTAGACCGGGGACTTATCAGCCAACCTGTTATATGTTCGAATTGGCTACCTTTGGCAGGAATTATGGTCTTTAAACGGCCGACAAAGCTATCTGACGCTGCTCGGTATTCCCGGCGATGCTCCGTCTTAAAATGATCGAAACTTTGGTATTTTAGTACGAGCGGCACACACCATTACTTGAGTCGCTTGAGTTCTCTGGCCAATAGAAGGTGTAAATTTTATGTAAACCCGATCATTTTGTTTGTTCACAAACTGCTTCTGTATTTTTACCCTTATATTTCGTAGTTGTTGTAACAGTTTGTAGTGATTTCGTCCATTTTGATTTTGTGCTTTGTTACATTAGCTTGTATCCAGATCAAGGAACTCTGTGACTAACAGCCTGTTTCTGTATGTCGAACGAGCTCTATCGATCGACCGAAATGCATAAAAATAGCTGATTTTTGGTTATAAATTCAGCTGTTTGTTTCCATTTCAGTCGATCGATAAAGCTCGGTATACATACAGAAACAGGCTGTAAGATGGAATGCATCCAAAGTTATCTGGTGGTATTTCGGGTAGGTTTAGACAGGATTAATCTTATAGTTTCCCCTCCGCCACCACCCTCGCTTCAGCTACAGTATCCTCATTAATCCTTTACAGACCTCTCTGGTATGCTGTCAGATCCAAAGGCTATCTTAAGCCTCACATTTCTGGCTGGTGCTCCACAAGATGGTTACTGCGATAACAACATGTAATTGTGTCTACGCACAGGGATGATCTTGTTCTACACATAAAGATGATCCAGGCGTGTACTGCGGAGCCATCCTATCATAGTTGCAAGCAGGGCTGTGGAGTCGACCCAATTTTGCTCGACTCCGACTCCGACTCCAGCATTTTTCATCAGCTCGACTCCGACTCCGACTCCGGAGTCGACTCCGGGTAATATAACTAAATCTCATTTTAGTACCACTAATTTGTAGTTCTATTGAGGGGATATATATGGGGTATATATATGGATCGATATAAAGTATCGTATTTATTTATGTGTGCAAGAAAGGTCTTAATTTCGCATTTATACCAATTAAACTCTTTATTTCAAATTTAGGGCAATGTTTAATAAATAAAATAATGATATAAATACCCATCATAATATGAGAAGATACCGACAGTATATGTATTTGTGGACGAAAATTATTATAAAGGGTTATATTCCCATATGCATGAATTTGAATCTGAATCGATTTAGACAAAATTGTATATACTTCTAGAAAATCTCTGTACCTAAAATTTAAATCTAACGTTATGGGACGTAACACAATTATAGCAAAAAATAAAAATGCAAAGAAAGTCTAAAGTCGGGCGGGCCGATTGTAACATACTCTGCACAACTTTGTATTTAGATCAACATTTTGATAAAATCTGAAATCAAACTTCTACAAAATCTCGTGCAATATTTGGGAAACATTCATAATTTTTTATATAGCAAAATTTGAGTCACTTTTACCAGTTTAGCAGTGAGTATCAGTAAGAAAAAAATTTGAGAAAATTTGCTACATAAATAAAATTTTGACAAATTGTTTTATAGAAATAAAATTTTGAAAAAAAAAATATAAATAGAAATTTTGGAAAAATTTTTGTGTAGTAAATAAAAGTTTGCAAAATTTTCTATAGAAACAAAATTTGAACTAAATTCTCTATATAAATAAATGTTTGAGAAAATTTTCTATATAAATAAGTTTTTACCAAATTTTCTATAAAAAGACTATAGTAAACAAATTTTGACAAAATTTTCTATAGAAATAAAATTTTGAAAAAAATATCAATAGAAATTTTTGGAAAATTTTTTGTGTAGTAAATAAAATTTTGCAAAATTTTCTAAAGAAATAAAATGCTGCAAAATTTTCTATAGAAAGAAAATTTAGACTACATTTTCTATAAAAATAAAATGTTGACTAAATTTTCTATCGACATAAAATGTTGTATAAATTTTGTATAAAAAAATCTATAGTAACAAAATTTTGGCACAATTTTCTATGGAAAAAAATTTGAAAAAATTATTATAGAAATTTTGGAAAATTTTTTGTGTAAATAAAATTTTGCACAATTTTCTATAGAAGCAAAATGTTGGCTAAATTTTCTATAGAAATAAATCTTTGACAAAATTTTCTACATAAAAATATTTTTATACCCACCACCATAGAATGGTGACAGGGGTATAATAAGTTTGTCATGTCGAAGATGAGCTAGATCGGTCCAGGTTTTGATATAGCTCCCATATCAACCGATCGCCCGATTTGGGGTCTTGGGCTTATAAAAACCGTAGTTTTTATCCAATTTGCCAGAAATTGGAAACCTAGAGGTATTCTAGGGCTATAAGGAGGAGTGCTGAAAATAGTGATTATCGGACCATGTTTTAATATAGCTCCCATATAGACAGAACTCCCGATTTTATTTCTTGAGCTTCTAGAATCCGTAGTTTTTATCCAATTTGTCTGAAGTTGGAAATCTAGAGGTATTATAGGACCATTACAAGGCGTGCCGAAGATGGTCACTATCGGACGAAGTTTTGATATAGCCCCCTTTTAGACCGATGTTACGAGTTTACTTCTTGGACTTCTACAATCCGTAGTTTTTATCCAATTTGCCTGAAATTTGAAATCTGGAGGTATTCTAGGACCATTAAGAGGTGTGCCGAATATATTGTGTATCGGTCCAGTTTTTGATATAGTCCCCTTATAAACCGGCCCTCCGTTTTGGGGTCTATATTCTAGAACTACAATAGATGTGCTGAATACTGTACGTATCCTTCCACGT